>NC_073695.1:187902808-188214779 GCF_029784165.1 Wyeomyia smithii | reverse complement strand
TAACCTTCAATTATTTTTTATTTGCCTTGAAAAAAGCATGGTGTGGTTCAAAATCGGTTGCTAATTACAACCTTTGAGCTGCCCTAACATTGGGGGAAATAAGATACACGGACAACATGCACTGTGGAAGCTATTTCACATTCAGTAAATTAAACGGGTGCGACAAATTTAAATTGCTGGGATGCAACACAGAATGCTTGCTTGCGTTGACAAAAATTATTAACTTTCAATGACTTGTTTATTTGCCTTCAAAAAGGCATTTTGATTTCCGAAACTGGATTTCCTGATGGCAATCATTATGCTGCCCCAACACGGGGGGAATAATGGCTGTCTGGCGACACACGCTGAGAAAAACCGCGCTGCTCCTGAGACGTGGTGACCAACCACAGGGCTAGTGCTGCTGCTGAGGAAGGACGACTGCTGTTGTCGCTGTCTGATGCTACGCTATGCCACAGTTGTGGCCGCTATACGCTGGCCTATCCACAGCCAAGCCACAGTTGTGGCCGCTTCCGCTATCGATGGTACCCACTGCTGCTAAGGGAGGACTGCTGTCGTCGCTGTTCAGAACTATTATGAGCGGCTCCGGCTGAAACAGGCTCTTATATAGGCCAAATAGCATGTTTTCAATTGCAAGGTATATGATTCTGTCGACCGTGCTTGGGAAGCAAGCATATAACGACCAATCAGGGGTCGAAATTTTCGTTTTGACAAGGCTTGACTATTTTCAATAGTACAATAGTGTGAATAATAAAATTACAATTATCTTATTTTGGGAAGAATCTTAGAAGATTTTCCAATCTATTGCTGCAAGAACGAAGGAAATCCATCGAATACTAATCGGTTTATTAGCATTTGAAATTGGACATATTTTTCACTTTTTTCGGTTTTAGATTTTCATTTCACATCCCTATGTAGCCGAACTTCCTGAGAGAAGTATTCTACTTCAAAAATTTTGGGGATCTGCTGCACGCGTAAATGATCCGGGATTCCACGAGTTTCTTCTATCATGGATGTATCGAAAAACACAGTAGAATCAGAAGTATTTGATAAGTCGACACGATTTGGAATATTCGAAGAAGGTTTAATATTTTGGGACATGTGATTGAAATACAATGTCATAAAACGGGTTTGAGAATTAAGTTCGATTAACCTTTCAAAATTTTCAATCACGGGACGTTCAAGACCTCACATTTGATTAGAATACGAGAAGACAGGCTCCAGAAGCGGTTTTTCAATGGTAGTACTCCAGCTAAGACCTCCAAACTCATCGTATGGGTCGACTGCATGCAACCCAAGGCGATACGCAAACAACGATATTGTATTCGCTCCAGTTTGATAAAATGTGTGTTTGCTGTGGAGCGAAAGCAGAAACACCCGTACTCAATAACAGACAATATCGTTGTTTGGTAAAGCCTTATAAGGTCTCCTGGGTGGGCACCCCACCATTGTCCGGTTATTGTACGAAGAAAATTCACTCTTTGTTGACATTTTTTCATCAGATACCTCACGTGACAACCCCAGGTGCCTTTAGAGTCGAACCAGATACCAAGATATTTGTGTACCAAAACCTGAGAAATCGTTTTACCCATTAATTGTGTTTGAAGCTGAGCAGGTTCATGCTTCCTAGAAAAAACTACTATCTCAGTCTTCTCCGGAGAGAATTCGATACCTAGCTGTAAAGCCCAAGCAGACAAATTGTCCAAGGTATCTTGCAATGGTCCTTGCAAATCGGCAGCTTTGGCTCCTGTAACAGAGATTACACTGTCGTCTGCAAGTTGTCTTATCGTGCATGAATTTGCCAGACATTCGTCGATGTCATTTACATAAAAGTTGTAAAGAAGGGGGCTTAAACATGGGCCCTGGGGAAGACCCATGTAGCTAATGCGCAAGGTGGCAAATCGCCGTGCGTAAAATGCATGTGCTTTTCGGACAACAAATTGTGCAAAAAATTGTTCAAAATTGGAGAAAATCCTTGTCGGTGAAGTTTACCCTAAAGAATGTCAATAGAAACGGAATCAAAAGCCCCCTTAATGTCCAAGAACGCAGACGCCATTTGTTCTTTGCGAGCATACGCCAGCTGAATATCTGTTGAAAGCAACGCAAGACAATCATTCGTCCCTTTGGCACGGCGGAAGCCAAATTGAGTATCTGATAGTAGACCATTTGATTCGACCCAATGGTCTAAACGACGGTGTATCATTTTCTCCATCAATTTCCGGATACAGGATAGCATTGCAATCGGCCTATAAGAGTTGTGATCAGAAGCTGGTTTCCCCAGTTTTTGGATGGCGATCACCTCCACTTGCCTCCAATCCTGCGGTACAATGTTTTGCTCCAGGAACTTATTGAACAAGTTCAACAAGCGCCTCTTGGCATTGCCGGGTAGATTCTTCAACAAGTTGAATTCGATTCTATCTAACCCAGGCGCGTTATTGTTACAGGACAGGAGGGCAACTGAAAATTCTTCCATCGTAAAAGGTGATTCTATCGCGTCGTGACCCGGAGACGTATCGCGAACAAAGTTTTGCGCAGGAACAGAGTCCGGACATACTTTCCTGGCAAAATCAAATATCCACCGACTTGAAGACTCCTCAATTTCGATGACCGTTACGCGATTCCGCATTCTTCGGGCTGTGTTCCAAAGAGTGCTCATCGATGTCTCCCTCGACGTCTCGTTCACGAACCGACGCCAATATCCGCGTTTCTTTGCTTTAGCCAGGCTTTTAAGCTTGGTATTAAGCTCCGAATACCGTATATAGTCGTCGGGTATACCTCCCTTCTGGAAGGCCAAAAACGCGTCGGATCTTTGCGTGTAGACATCGGAGCACTCTTTGTCCCACCACGGAGTTGGAGGCCGCTCTTTGATCGTTACGCCGGGATATTTCTTCGTTTGGGCTTGCAACGCGGCGTCGAGGATTAAGCCCGCGAGGAGGTTGTATTCTTCAAGTGGTGGGTGATGTTGAATCGACTCGACCGCTTTTGAAATCATTTCCTCGTATAACTTCCAATCGACATTCCGTGTGAGGTCATACGGAATGTCAATTGGTCGCATGCGAGTTGACCCGTTTGTAATTGAAATAAGAATAGGCAGATGGTCGCTACCGTGAGGATCGAGGATTACCTTCCATGTGCAATCCAACCGTAGCGACGTCGAACATAAGGATAGATCCAAAGCGCTTGGGCGCGCTGGAGGTTTCGGGATACGTGTCATTTCACCGTTGTTTAAAATAGTCATCTCGAAGTCATCGCAAAGGTTATAGATTAAAGAGGAGCGGTTATCATTGTAAGGGGAACCCCAAGCCACACCATGAGAGTTGAAGTCTCCCAAAATCAAACGTGGCGAGGGAAGAAGTTCTATTAAATCAAAGAGCAACCGTTGCCCAACCTGTGCTCTGGAAGGAATATATATTGAGGCAATACAAAGCTCTTTACCTTGTATTGTCATTTGACATGCGACAACTTCGATGCCTGGAATCGAGGGGAGGTTAATACGATAGAAAGAATAGCACTTTTTAATCCCTAAAAGTACTCCTCCATATGGGGTGTCTCGATCAAGGCGAATAATATTAAAATCATGGAAGTTGAGATCAATATTTGAAGTAAGCCAAGTTTCACAAAGGGAAAATGCATCGCATTTGTTTTTATTTATCAAAACTTTAAACGAATCAATTTTTGGTAAAATACTTCTACAATTCCACTGTAAGACAGAGATAGAATCCTTCATATACGCAGTAGAATTAGGCACCGAAGGATACAATCGCTGCAAGGAGGGGCCATTGGGCAGTCAACTGCTTCAAAAATGATCTAACTGTTGGGAGAAATGCTGTAAGAAAAATTTTAATTGGATCGGGTACATTGAAAGTTTCAAAAACCCAGTCCACAATGTCAGAAAATTTCACTAATCCAGAGTTTGTTTCATCAACTGGGAGTGCAAAAGTAACAACTGGGGTTTTAGATGTTCCTGGCAGTGCTGGGAACTCCTTCTGGGACTTTAAATTTGCAAGCCCAGGAGGAGTTTGCTTCGGTTTTTCCGCAGCACTGTTTGGTTTGTTCGTACTTTTCATTACACTTTGGGAAATCTTAGGACCTTTACGGGGAAGTTTAGGAGAAGAAACATTTTTCCTCTTCCTAGACTCCCCAGGATTGGCATAAGATGTTCCCGCTGATGAATCGTCAGAATCGGTTTCATCAGAGGACAACAGATCAAAGGGGTTCGATGTTATGGTAGAAGTGGTCACGGTCTTCTTCAGCATCTCAGCATAAGAACGCTTCGAACGCTCCCTAAGTGACCGCTTGATTTTATCTCTGCGCTGCATGTACACCGGGCATGTGGAGAGCTCATGCTGGTTTTCCCCACAGTGAATACATTTTTCAGCATTAACACTGCAAGAATCTTCCGCATGAGTCTCCCCACACTTGCTACATCGTGCCTTATTGCAGCAGTAGGCGGCTGTGTGGCCTAACTGCTTGCAATTGGTGCAATTCATAACACGGGGTACATACAATCGCACAGGCAGACGAACCCGGTCGATCGAGACGTGGCTAGGGAGTGCAGATCCGGCAAACGTAACGCGAAACGAGTCTGACGGAGTGTAATTTTTTTTACCGCCGACGAGAGACATGGACCGCAATTGCTTACAATCCAAAATCTTCGCCTGTGTTTCGGTATTTTTGAAGCAACCGGTTGCGCTTTTTAGGATACACTCGACAGACAGACTCGAATCGGTTATGACACCGTCGATCTCCACGTCTCGTGCGGGTATGTAAACGCGATACTCGCGTGTGGAGAGCTCAGAGCAAGCGATAGCATTGGCCTGTGTCAGATCACTGACCACGACACGGAGCTTGTTAGGTCGGACCTTGGAAATTTCGGTCACGGCCTTGTACCCCTTCGTCAGGTCTTTAGAAATTTGCAGTATGTTTAATCGCTTTGAATTCACTCCTGCCTCTGGACGAAAATAAACAGTATAGCTGCCCTGTTGTGATCCGTCCGGGTAAAGCCTGGGGCGAGGGGGGACTGGAGAATGAACAGGGGAGGGGGTAACAGAAGGGTCAGGGTCAAGGGGGTTCGGGGATGGTGGCACGGGAGGCGAGGGATCTATATCCATCGCGCTAAACGAAGCGCACTAGCGCACTAGCGCCGACAAGAACACGTACACACGGACCGGATTGTAATAGAACGACCACTTTGCACGTCCGTTTCTGTCGAGTGTTCGACGCGGAATAACACCTGTGTTGACCAGTGTTATTCTTAATAATTTTAAAATATAAAAAAAGAATTGAAACCAACTTTTTAGTAAAAATTTGTCCTAAATCAATCCATACAGGACTTGTTATCTAAAGTTTTGGAATAATGTCAATTTCAACAACAAAATATTTTGAGAGGAAAATTTGATTCTTTTATATTTAAGTATGATTTAGAGTTTATTTTTGTAATTGTCCCCGCTGAAATTCAAAATAATTCGAAAACGGATGCATTTACGAAATTAATTATTATAAGCTTTCCAATATAAAATGATCATTAAATTTGTCTAAAATCATTTAAATATAACAATTTTGAGAAATGCTAAAATCGAAATTTAAGAAAAAAAGAACTCAATACTTAATAAACGATTTGATCTTCATTTCTCCATCCTGGACTTTTTTTATCAGAAGTTGCGGTATAACTTGAAGTTTCTCTTAAAAAACTAAAACGAAATTCAACTATTTATTTTTTTGCAAATTTTAATTTAGTGTGTATAAAGATTTTGTGTGGTCAAAAATATTTTTTGTTATGCATATTTCTTAAAAAGCTTGCTCAGTTCCCTACAATTCTCTCTCTGAATGGTTTCTGAGCTACAAAGCTTCGAATGAAACCTGGTCCAAAATGCTCCAGCACATTGCATTTTTTTTTCAAGAAAAACGCTGACTCTGTACACTGTTAAAAATCATAGAAAATTCAAATTTTATCGTAATGTTCTAAAAATTTGGAATCTGACATTTCAATAATTTACAACTATGGAAAAATATATCTGAAAGGAATTTCTCATTTTCAGTTTTGGGTCGCTGGCCAGCGATTCCCCACTTTGCATTGAGTCGCAAGAAAATTAATCTTGATTAATCTTGTAACTTCAAATACATTTTTGTCTAGACCATCGCACAATGACGTCACGCATCTGAGTTTGACAGATACTGGTAACATTGTTTACCTGTAGGTGATGTGGTTTAGTTCTCAAATTAAAACAGAACATTTGACCAAAATGCCCTTTAAATATTGTTCCTGAAGTGCCAGTCCACTAAAAACAGTTATAAATTGAGCGCATTTTCACTACGCACACGATTGCTCCACCAGAAAAAAATACGAAGTCCAAAACGTAAACAAAGTTACCACTATCTGTCTGAAAAGTGAGGTTGAAGATAAAGTGAGATGGTCTATAGTTTTTGCTGCAACACCCACTCCATCGATCGTAGTCTTCTATAGCGGACGGACCAACATTGGAAACCAGAGAATATCTTCCACTGCGCTAGATTTTGGATCCCTGGTTAGTGGGAAGCATCGTCACTATATGTTATGTCTGTACATGGTATGTCTGTAGCACTACTGAACATGTCCAGACACAGTAGGCAATGTATGAGATTTTCCCGCGGATGCGGAAAACGAACACGGGCTGAGGGTGTGATTTAGACTTAGAAAAAAAATTCCGCATCCTCGAAAAAATCACATAGGGGAACTGCTCCATTATTCACCTCGTTGAGCCTACATTCACGAGGAATGCACGGATTAAACACCAAATTTTTACGGAATCATTGAACTAATAAACAAGATATGCTTAAGTGCTCTCATGGAATCGTTCAGAATTGTATATTAAGTAAACTTATTGTTGTATGAGAGTTCGACTGTTGGGAATTGTACGATGTTTGGTTATAATTTCGGCTGAGCAGTCTTGAATAAGTAGAACGATCTGGTTTTTTACTGTCCGACGTTTCGTCACTGATCAGTGACATCTTCAGGGGAAACTGTTGG
Organism: Wyeomyia smithii; assembly: GCF_029784165.1. Lineage (NCBI taxonomy): Eukaryota > Metazoa > Arthropoda > Insecta > Diptera > Culicidae > Wyeomyia > Wyeomyia smithii. The sequence continues at coordinate 188,207,776 of NC_073695.1, read as the reverse complement.
TGTTTATTAGCGATTAGTGTCTGTTTTAATTCTTAAATTTGTTAACAATTGATAAGAGTTTATCTAGTTGTCTGTGGTTGAGTTGTCTGTGACTTACATAATTCTTGTTCGTTCCTTGTCTGGATGCTTTTTAGAGCTTATCGTCAACATTAATTGGGGCGATTCGGGGTACATTCTACAATATTGGTGTTCATAAAAGTCTATGGTACAATTTTTCTCTTATAAATATTTTGAACAAACTTACAAATCTCTTTGCTGTGGACCTATTGCGATGGCGGATGGTAACGTTATGGGGAGTAGTTGTGATTCGGGGGGGTAGGAAATCTGTGTTACTTGTGGTGAGATTCGAAAGACAGGGACAGAGAAGGAACTAGTTGGCTGGTGCATTGGTATTTGGTATGAGACTCGACAGCACAGCTGCGTAAGCTGTGTTGAGTCCATCGAGATCGACTCGCTTGTTGACAGTATTGGGCGTGTTGTGTATATGACACATTTCTAAGAATGGTAGAATATGGGTGCGGTTGCTATGGTCGATAATAGTGGTTCGACTGAAGTCAAAGCTGTGTTTGTGTTGTATACAGTGGTTAATGAGTGCCGTTTTCTCCTTTAACTCGTCCAGCTCTCGTTTTGTGTTAGTGCTGGCACTGAGTATCTGCTGTAGCTTGTTTACGTTAGATTTGTGTCCTGCTAATCGCATATTAAGTCTGTTCTGAGTCATTCCGATGTAGCAACTGTTGCAGTCGCTACAGGGAATTTTGTAAATAATGTGGCTGTGTTCCCAATTACACACGGTAGTCAAAGATCTAAAAACAAAAGAAGAACACAGCCACATTATTTACAAAATTCCCTGTAGCGACTGCAACAGTTGCTACATCGGAATGACTCAGAACAGACTTAATATGCGATTAGCAGGACACAAATCTAACGTAAACAAGCTACAGCAGATACTCAGTGCCAGCACTAACACAAAACGAGAGCTGGACGAGTTAAAGGAGAAAACGGCACTCATTAACCACTGTATACAACACAAACACAGCTTTGACTTCAGTCGAACCACTATTATCGACCATAGCAACCGCACCCATATTCTACCATTCTTAGAAATGTGTCATATACACAACACGCCCAATACTGTCAACAAGCGAGTCGATCTCGATGGACTCAACACAGCTTACGCAGCTGTGCTGTCGAGTCTCATACCAAATACCAATGCACCAGCCAACTAGTTCCTTCTCTGTCCCTGTCTTTCGAATCTCACCACAAGTAACACAGATTTCCTACCCCCCCGAATCACAACTACTCCCCATAACGTTACCATCCGCCATCGCAATAGGTCCACAGCAAAGAGATTTGTAAGTTTGTTCAAAATATTTATAAGAGAAAAATTGTACCATAGACTTTTATGAACACCAATATTGTAGAATGTACCCCGAATCGCCCCAATTAATGTTGACGATAAGCTCTAAAAAGCATCCAGACAAGGAACGAACAAGAATTATGTAAGTCACAGACAACTCGACCACAGACAACTAGATAAACTCTTATCAATTGTTAACAAATTTAAGAATTAAAACAGACACTAATCGCTAATAAACACCAACAGTTTCCCCTGAAGATGTCACTGATCAGTGACGAAACGTCGGACAGTAAAAAACCAGATCGTTCTACTTATTCAAGACTGCTCAGCCGAAATTATAACCAAACATCGTTAAGTAAACTTAGTTAGTTACTCCTGAATTTTGTAAAACAAACCATTTTTCGCAACGCATCCATATCCATCTCAAAACATTAATCACTGCTCAATTATTCATCTCACGACGTCCCTATATTCATCACACTGTTAATCATGAATGAATCACATTATCATGAATGAACGTAGCCGCAGCCCATCGTAGTAGGTTACCTAGATATCCGCTGCAGTTGTTTACGTGCAAAATTGGTAACCTAGGTAATCACTGCAGTGCTGTCGATTTATGTCAATTATGTCGGAATAATTCAACATTTTCAGAATGATTTTTTTGTGTTAACAGAAACTGATTTGGCAACTCTTGATTTTCTTCAACGCAGTGAAATTAGTTTATGAAGTATGTCTAGACACGTTAGCAATGCTGTACAGATCTGGCGCATTCGCATTCATCCATTTGGTTTTGTCTGAAATGACAACAAATCAAACAACCTTACCGGTGTCACTTTTAGAATTCGTTATGTACTTTGCAGTTTTAACATACATAAGTAACGGGTGAATACTAAAAATTTGGATTTTTTTTTCTACTGCTGTCCGAATAAGATAGATGAAGTTAAAGAAAAACTGACTTGTTTCTCATGTTGATACATTCATTATGAACTAAGAAAAAATATTGAACATTTGAGAAAGGACCATTACCGGCCTTCCGACGAAGTTTTTTTTATAATGCCGGAGCAAGAGCATTGTACGGCCGCCACGTCGATATTTCTTATGCATCTCTTGATTATAACAATCAAATGCTTGCAGTTCGTTGATCTCCAGTTTTTTTTTTGCTCCGAAGAACTCAAAATCCCAAAAATATCTATTTTCATTTTATATCGCCCCCCCCCCCCTTCAAAAATCTTGAATATTGCAAGGTGAAGAAAAAAAAGCTCAAACCGTTTTGTTCATTTCATTGGTTTTCCGACAGTAAAATGCTTAATTTAGCAACAAACAAGTCAGGTGACAGCGAGAGTGTCGTCGAAAGGCAATCGAAATGAATACTAATAATAATAAAGTGTTATTTTTCAACATTTATTTGAGTGCAAGTTACAAACGTCATAACTTGCACACAAACTTTGATCAAAGATTTTTTTTTCGCCTCGGTGTTATTTATTTTTTGCCACCTCCATTGCTAACTTTGATAACCTTGGACACAAAAAGAATTCGAAATTTGTATCAGCCTAATGTAATGATATTTTATCTGACCAAAACACATACTTTTCATCGGTATGGTGTTTTGGAAGAAATGGAATCATAATTTTTTTGGCATACATTTCGATTAATCTTCACATATTACACAAAACAATTTTTAACGTAAGAGATTTGATTTTTTAGCTGCTCACAGATCCTACCTCAATTAACTATCTCCTTACACCCATTTAAAAAAAAATGCAGTTTTAAAGAAATTGGATATCACTGATGAAGCAATTCATAATTTGGAAACAATTTAGAGCGATAATTAGAAAAAAAATCACAAAGAATGTGTGTAAAGCTACCGCCCAAAAGCAGTTTTCTACTAGAGGAAGTGCCGCTGCACCAGCAAGCCCTGCCACTATCGCTGTTGATACCCGCTGCCACTACTGCTGCTATTCGCTGCCAATGCTGCTGCTGCTAAGTAATGACGTTGTACAGAACTAATATAACTAGTTTAGACAAAATAAGGCTCTAATATAGACCAAATAGTGCATTCTTGATTGACCAGGTCTATAATTCTGTCGACCGGGTTTAGGAAAGTAAGCATTAAGCGACGAGAGACCGAAACCTCATATGCTGCGTTGTATCAAGGATTGAAATGTTCAATAGTACAATAGTTCGATAGAAGATTTTTCAACCGATTGCTGCAAGAACGAAGGAAATCCATTAAAAACTATTCGACTTATTAGCATTTTAAATTGGACATATTTTTCACTTTTTTCCTGAGAGACGTAGCTATACGTCAAAATCACAGTGCCTCTACCATGTCACTTTTGAATAACATTAAAATATGATTGAACACGGTTTGGTTTTAAGTTTCTAGTATCTTACCGTTATGTTCAAAAATCTCTGTTAATAGTTCATATAAATTTTAACTCCCTCAACACCCTTGTACTGAAATGATACAAAGCTATTTCGATTTTTACACGGTTGAAAAAATTCACCGTGAGTTTGTCAAAACCGTGAAGTTAGCGAGATTATAAAAATTGGATTTTATATATTGAACTCAAATAAAATTTATGATATTTTGAGTAAAATGATGCATTCTCATAGTTTAATGGATGTAGTTCAGATACAAATGAATAAACAAAAAAAAATGTTCATGATATTTTTCTCCATAGCATAGTCACGAACTTTCACACAGCACTTTTCAATGCAATATCAATATGAAGCGTGAAAAAACGCGAACAAAACAAGCGTGAGAAAATAGAGCCTTAATTGGGTGAGTAGTGATAAAAACTGAAGACTGTTGATAAAATCGAAAAAATACTGTAATTTGATTCGAATTTCAGAGCCAAAATTATTTTACGTACATTCCAGCTGGTAGCATCTGTTTCTCCAAAAACTTTTCAATACTTACATTTTTTTGGTTATCATACATCAAATCGACGCGTTTTTTCTTTCAAAAATAAAGCGAAGCTATTCATAAAACTGAAACAAAATTTTTATTCCTCAGAAAGTTGACATATTTTTATAAATACGGACATGACTAAAGTGCTAAAATTCGCTAAACATTTAGAAAATAAAAACTTTGTACAGAATGAGAAGTCAGAAAACAAACAAAACACTAGAGGACTAAAGCAAAATGAATACAGCACACTTTACATGACAGTAGTGAGGATTGCTGGTTGAAGTACAGTCAATAAATAATAAAAGTAAGAAGTAACAACACTTAGTTAAATCATTCAAAACTAAACCTATTAATGCAGAGCTCTGCCGAGGCCCTGCAGCTAAAACAAATGCATTGTTGGACGGGATGAATCGCCCGTTAGGTGAAATCTCTGCGTTTTTTAGTCGCCTATGTAGTTGAGAACCGTTTGTGAGTATATGGGTAATTTGTACAATATCATCTGGCACCATCGGTTAAAACTGGCTGGCTATTTTGGAATGTGTAGTAAGTAACACCCCAACAAAGTTCTCTTTCTCTTTACTGGCTCTTACGTCCCTTACTAACTATATACTGTACGGAATAGGTGCTTCGTGTATTTTATTTCGGATGAATACATTCGATACTGGTTCTAACTATGACACAGCAACTTCAACTGGCCGTCGGTATAAAAGGGTTCAAAATACTACTTTTAAGTACTTTAAGGCAAAAGTGCACTCCTCCTTGGATGTTGTTTAAATGCGAGGACTACTTCTCTTTAACTGAATTTGGAGAACTCATCCAGAGGCAATTTGGCACTTTTTGTCGAATCTGGCTCTACCTAATCTTAGATAGCTAATAGTACAAATGATTCTAAAACAGCAAACAGTAAAACTTCAATCACATTTTGAAAAGTGTAGTTCAAGTTGCAACTAGGCACTTGTATCATCCAGAGAGCGATTTTGACCGCCCAAATGTCAAGTCCAGTGGAACGGGACGTGAAATGGTGGCTTCCAGTGATGGATGATCCCTTGAAGCGGCTGTTTCAACTGCAGAGGGTGACAACGAGCCCGGCCTGAGTGGGGACTCTGACGAACAGGACGATTTTGATTTCATCGACAGATCAATCGGTTCGTGCTGCTCATGATCGTGTTTCCCGGATGCGATCAACGCTAGCGATACTGGAGGAATGGTGAAAGGCATCGGAAAGTAGGGGGCGGCTTCCGACCGGAATGACCCGTGGTGTGAAAGAAAGGGTGACATCCGATCCAGCGCCGGTCGAAAGCTTTCGGTAGTGGTTATCGTTGAGGATGACGACGACGATGGGGTTCGGGTGATCTTGGGACTGATCTTGGTAAGCGTCACTTCGGGAACTTCAACCTTGGGAGAGACAGCGGCACGGATGCTGCCAGCGAAAGGATCTCTTAAGACGGGACTGTCTTCGGTGTCTGCTGAAGAGGCTCCCGAGTCACTGGGAGAACTGGGTCTTTTGATTTCTTTTTTCAGTGGTATGTTGTTATTGTTATTGTTGTTATTGTTATTGCAGAGATTCGAAAGAAAGTTGGCTGGTAGGAAACCGTTCGGTAGGAGTCCCGAGGTGTTGTTGTGTCCTATACTGTTGTTATTGTTGCTACTGCTGTTATTAAGGCTGCTTCCGGTATCGTTATTGTTGCTGGTCAGGCTATTGTTGTTATTATTACTGTTCTTTTGCGCCTGTTGCTCCTGCAGTAAACAATGAATTTTGAACCAATTCGATCGGCGTCCATATCGGGATCCGCTTTTGGACATTCCCACCACTAAGCACTTGCGAAGGCGACACGCCTTGCAGGCCGTTCGGTTTTTCTTGTTGATGACACATTCGCCGTTGTTTTTACATTCCGATATTGATGACAAATTGTTGTACGTGCGACCGAAGAATGACTGCAATGGAAAGAAGAGAAGAGAAGAAAGTTAGTACAATATCTTTGTGCTCGACACGGCAAAGTCCCCGTTATGAGCGGGCACGTATCGGATGTAATGTCACACGATTTAATGCTTATTCATAAATGCAAGCAAGATGAGATGAGCGTCACTGTCGTCAAAACTCGCGGTGCGAGAATAACAACAACAAGAACAACAACAAAACTGTAAGCAAGACGCTCCAAGGAGTGTCTGCCAATTTCGGGGTGAAACCAGTTCTACAAGTCAATTACCGTGCCTGCATATGGAATGGACGCAAATTGGACGCTTTGTTCCAGATGAGCAGCGTGAAATTACCGAAGATGTCTTAATAACGAGGTCAGCGGTTGAACTGCCTTGACAGCTCGAAACGAATAGTTTATTGCCGGCAAAAGTGGCAGTGTTAACGCGTACACAGTTCGCCTGCTAGGCTGTACGTACGTACAGTAATAATTACTATAGCGTCATGCACTAGGAGCTGCGGTAGATTCCGAAACAATGCGCTACATTTCACACTCAGCTCCGGAATCCGCAAACTCACCGCGCCTGCATGCCACCAACGACGAACCCAGCGCAGGCTGAGAAATTGAACAATCATCGCTAGTGTTATCCTGAAAGTGTGTCTATCTTATCTAAACTATTTTATCTCTAAAGCCAACTAATACAAGGCCGTCAGCAAACCCCAGCAATCGCTTTGTGATTAGAGTAAATTCTTGCCAACATCTCCATTATTACGCTATACTGAAAATAAAAGCAGCAAATCTATTCCCTGTGCGCCTTCAAGAACTGGCAAAAATGATAAATCTATCTGCGATATCAGCTGTCCATCCATCAGTAGATCCAAGCGACCTTCCAAACCGAGCAGCAGCAGCAACAGCAGCAGATCAGTAGCGATAGACGACCGAACGCTCGTTCAGTAGCACACAGCAGGAAAGTGCAGATCGACTTATTTATTGACCACTTCATCAAGTAAACTGAACGATCGGCGGTGAAATCCCTTGCCTTGGCTACTGCAGCTGTTGTCAATGGCTGGACAGCTAGAGGATCGCCACGCCTCGAGACCCATTATTCTCGCCACCCTTTGCGAAGAATGCTTGCTGACCCCCGAGGACGATAATCACGAATCGCGCAACCGGCTGATGCATCGTGGGGGTTATCGAGATCTGCGATACTAAACCGGCGGGAGGTTTGTTTTATATGCACACAACCATTTGCAGCCTCATCATCAGCATCTACGGCATCATCTTGATCATCACCACCATCATCGTCATCGATATTATCGACCACAACAACCAGAGCACTGTACCTAATTAATTCCCTTCACTGCAGTACTTGCTACTGGCCTCCGGGTCGGTTGTTGTAAATAGAAACTAAAGAGTTAGTGATAATGTTAATGGAACTATCAATCAAGTGTGGTGCATTTTGCACCGCGCAAGGTCGTCGTCATGAGAAATCCTTAAATGGAACGTCGATTCAAATGTACTTCGAGAAGGTTTTTTTTCTTTGTTATAAAACTTAAACAAACGTAATGAAACATTGATTATACTCTAAATTCTCTTATACCTATAACTTTTTCACAAGCGTTTTGATCCTGGAATTTGGAAATTGTACTTCGAAATTTGTTTTCCGTTGTTTCTAATTGGATTCAATGACTACCTCGTTTCTAGACTTATGTACTGAAAAAAACCTGAATTAATCCACCTAGCAGTGCAAAAATCTTTGTTATACTATCTATTACTACACATAAACTTATAATGCCAGTAAACCATAAATCATTCGAAATCAAATTTAAAAGATAGTTTTCCAGAGGATGAACCAAATACGATCATTTATATTTAAATTTATTTATATTTATTGAATTAATTTCAACAAACTCAAGGTCTAAATGAAATATTAAAGCTATGTGGCTGGGAAAAACCACTTTGAGTAGAAATTGATTCAAAGTGGCATAAAAACCCAGCATCTTTCCCATAAAACATATATAAATAACATAATAAAAATAAAATACAAACACAAATACACCATTCACATTTAAAAGTTCAAATCCAGACGATGGTTATAAACTCTGGCCATGTGTGGTACTGGTTCATGCGAGCCGTAGTTAGTACGATGAGTCCCAAAACGCAGCAGCTGTTGATGTCGTTGAGGTCGGGCTGGACAGTGCAAGCTAAGCGACGAAAGTATTTCAGGGCAGTCATAAACACTCAGCAGAATTTTGTTGGTAATATTAGCGATGAGATCCTGCCGTCGTTGAAAGAGCGGTGTGAGATCAACTAATGAACAGAGTTCCTCATACGGTGGCAAGTTTCCTGGATTCTTCCACGGTAACGAACGACAAATACGATGGACGAAGCGTTTTTGAATACACTCAATGCGACTGGACCAAAATTCGAAGTGTGGATCCCAACGGCCCTTTTGAGCACTTTTATACCTTTGGTTTTTGCAGTGATTGCTATACCTTTCTAGGAGAAAGGCAAAAAGTGAAATGATAGAAATGACTTTTAATTTCAACTTCAATCCCGAGCAAGGCCGCAAACATTGAAATAGTACAATATTAAATTTAAATGATGTTGAGGCCACATATTTTGATCGTAGCTATAGTTTTAAACGGTCTGCGGGTTTCGTTTCTTTCTATAACTTTCAAACCACATGTTTAAACATTATGAAATTCATTGTTTAAGGGTTTGAAAGCCCATTTATTTGAATTCAACTATGTTCATTGCTTCTGAGATTTAAGAGCGTTTTTCACATTCTAACGCAGCGCCAAAACTAAAAGTTTGATTACAATGAAATTCAATAGCAACCCAAGCGGCAAATAGACCCTTCATTTGACACCAAGATAGAAAGAAAAAGACATTCGGCCAATTCAATCATTTTTCTACCTTTTAATTACCCAGTGATCGTTAGAAGAGTGTCAATATGTTTACTTTCATTATGTGATTTCACATTTTTATGAACAACGGACACAGTTACAATCCGATTGCAATGAAATTCAATAGCAACCTATGGGGTAACTAGACCTTTCATTTGACACTAACTTTGTGAAAATCGGTTCAGCCATCACTGAGAAAAATGAGTGCGTTTAAAAAACCTCATGCTAACTTTTCTTTACATAACTTTTGAACCATATGCCCAATCATAACGAAATTCAAAAGTTAAGGGTTCTGGGGACAGCCCAATCATTTCAAATCTTCATTGAAATCGGTTGTGTGGTTTCTGAGATATTGATGTTTCGTGATTTTTACATTTTGATACACAACCTCTAAACTAAAAATCCGTTTACAATGAAATTCAATAGCAACCTATGGCGCAACTAGGCCTTTCATTTGCAATTAATTTTATGAAAATCGGTCCAGCCATCTCTGAGAAAAGTGAGTGAGAAAAAATAGGTGCACATACACACACACACACACACACACACATACACACATACACACATACACACATACACACATGCATACAGAAAATGCTCAGTTCGTCAAAAGAAGCCGAGTGGTATATGACATTCGGCCAATGGGACCACTTTTATACCTTTGGTTTTTCCAGTGATTGCTATACCTTTCTAGGAGAAAGGCAAAACATAATGATTGTAGATTATGAATTGGCATCGAATATTCCCTACGAATTGCAGCAAAGTTCTACAAACTTGCTCTCAAGAAATTATAGTTCAGCATTAGGGGCCATCCACGTACCACGTGGACAGATTTTAAACGATTTGGTTGAGCTATTAAAAACAAAAGGTTCATTACCTTACACCAGTTAGAAGGCAACACACAGAGTATAAAACACACAGATGTCTTTTGCTCTTAGTTTCTTTTAAGAAATGCATAGCGGTTGAAAAAGAGAGAGCGAGAGAAAAGGAGATGAAAAAAAAAGAAAGATCGAGAGAGAAATTATCCAAAATGTAAAATACCTTATGTTAAAACATTCTGATTTACATATTCTAACATTCAAGCAACTGATGAAAAAAACTCGCTCAGTATAATTTTTAGCTTCCATTTGCAATTGTATACACCAAAATCGGATAGTGCGTTCTGTAAGAAAGGTGGGATTTTTTCTTGTTTTTCTTTGTTCGATTTTGATATACCACACAGATAAACAACATATTTACACCTAGAATTGTACATACACACATACACATATATACAACCAGTGTTCATTTAGTTAAACTGAGTCGATTGGTATACAACACTTGTTCCTCAACAGATTCATTTTGTGTTTAAAGTTGAATATCATATGTAAAAAAAGACTCTTCGATCAATATCTCGAAATCTGAGCCACTAATCCAAAATCCACTCGGTAGCATTCTGGGGGACCACAGTAGCTTTCGTTTGCGTATAAGATCATCAAAATCGGATATTGCGTTCTATAAGAAAGGTGCGTTGGTATTTTGCGGCACATACATACAGACAACATACATACACACACACATACACACACACACACACACACACACACACACACACGATCAGACATTGCTCAGTTCTTCGAGCTGAGTCGAATGGTATATACGGTTCGGCCCCCGGGTCTTGGATCTATTTTGCGTTTTTCGACCGATTTTATAACCTTTGTTTAGTATAACAAAGGTAAAAACTGTATTCTTCCAAAATAATTAAAAACAAATTTCGCTTCAGTTGATGCAGCTTCTAAAAGTTTCTAAATGACATCCTTTTAACATGGTTAAATTTAATAAAATTATAAAATGCTATTTTATGTCAACAAGTTGAAATTTTCATTCACTTTTAAAATATTTAGGAGGGTGGTATTCAAGACACGACCGCATGACGTTGACAACCGTATTCTTATATTCCATTATAACAAATAGTAGGGGGAATTGCAACGCTTCTATTACAAAACTTCGAGGCACCAAAAGGTACCAGTTGCCGATTATTCTTGTTTACTGGTTAGTCCGTCCAGAATTCCAGACATTTCAGTATTTTGTAGTAGCCATGTACTACTTACAGCCACCAGCATTACGGGTGAAATCGGCCCGAGGTGGCCGGTACAATTTTGTCTTTCCTCCTTTCAGTTGCTAACACCTAGCGTCCGTATGTAACCGGTACGGTTTAGTAATGAAACTGATGGGGTTTGATTGATCGATTTCTTCTGAAGGGACTTTAACCCCAAACGGTCATTTGTCCCTCTGCTTTGCTTGAGGAGAAACAGTCTCTTATATAGCCCAAAGACATACGCTGGATGATGGTGGCTTCTCAAACCTGGCGGTGCCACACGCACTACAGACATGCATACACGCCATAAACATACACACACGCTATATAGCAAGCCACACACGCTAGCCACACACCTTATATATGAGGGACAGACGCTACAGATATTAACACACGTTATGTGCACACACCCTATATATACATACGCTGGATGATGGTGGCATCTCAAACCACCTGGCGGTGCGAGTCTCTTTCAGTTTCGGGTTGTATTCACCCAACGATATCTGAATCGGATTACCGCTGGTGGGGTCCAGCTCAGATCGAAGGGAAGCCGAACTGAAAGAGGTAAGAACTGCAGCCAACCACTACCACCGCCGCTGTTGCCCACTGCTGATTCACTTCGCCTACTGCCATCGGTGTTGATGTCCGCTGCTGCTGCCTGCTGCTAGTAAACTTAACTGATGGGGTAAAATGTTTGTACGGTACCTTTATACCAAGGCTTCGTCAGTTAGTTAGAAAGAAGGAGGGGCTAAGTAGCTAATGAAATGACAAGGAACGTAAATAAGCATCGGAAACAGAAAGTGACAACAACAATAACAGCAAAGTCAGATCGATTGTATTCGTTAGTTGGGAAGAGAGGTAGTGATTGGCTGCGCGGTATGATTTAGAAAATCGATATTAATTACCAATTTTTCAATAGTGTATCTCAAACAATAGTTTGTTTTTGTTACATAAATCAAACCGTAAAAGAATTTCTGATCGATTGATGCCAAAACCTCGAATATCTGATTATAAATGACTGAAAAATAAGCGCTCAAAACCTGACCACTTTTCCCTGGTTGAATTACTAGATTTTAAAATTCAGGTGCCTAACTTCGATATAGACGTTAGTCAACGTCAAAAGAAAATTTTTGAAAGTACTGCTGTTCGTAGTACTATGTCACTAAAATTCAGATCATCATGACAACAAGCACAGTATGTTTTAAAATCTGTTGCAATCAATTACCAAAACGTATATAACTGATACTAGCTGACCCAGCAAACTTCGTGTCGCCAATTTTTTTAATGTAAATAATTTTAAACACTCTAAATTGTTTCCACATACTGCCAGAAACTTTGCGGTTTATTTATAGTCTGCAAACGCATGGCCAATGTGATATTGAATACGTTCCAATTCAAAAAACAAATTGTTTGAAACTACTGGTTTTATCGGAATGAGAACATCCTCGTCATAAGATTTGTCTTAAGGTATCGTTGCTTGTAATACGTTGGTTTTAAAATGTTTCACGACAAATTTTGTTTCATTACATATTCTGTTGGTTCAGGTTTCGAAGCATGATCCGTTAGATAGTTGGCTTAAGGGCCATTCACATTTAACGTGGACACCTCCCCTCCCCGTGGAGAACTGACCATATAAATTCAAAAAGTTTCATATAGACCGTGAATATTACACAGACCTCCCCCTTCCCCCCCTATCGACTATTATTTTGCTTTGTGAAATACAATAAAACTATGCCAAAACCGGTTTCGTAGAATCACCGTTTTGAGCTCAGTTTTTGTCCGATTAAGGATCTGTTTTTTTAAAGATGGGTAAAAAGATGCTTATATGTGGACAAACTCTTAGAATATTGATAATTGGTCTTAAAACAAAATGGCGTCGAAAAAACATCGGAAATTTCCAGTTTCTCAAAAATTCAAAATGGCGCCATTATTGCCCTCTTAAGTTGAAATATGTTCAAACTCCGGGAAATTTATTTTCGCATCAAACTTCATCGAAAAATCATACATAGAAGCCAAGGCAAGAAAATTGTTTCACTGTGTCATTAGTTCGAATTTCGTTTATGAATTTTTTTTTTAAATATATACCTTATTATTGTTATCAGGGTTGATATTTGTTGACACTCTTGAGTGAAATTGAAAAAAAAGCATCCATAAACGTTATTTTTTTACAATCCTTTCAGAGTTCTCCCTTCCCGCTTTTTGCATGGAAGTGCACTGTCAAAACACCTCATTATATTTCATGCGATGGAAGCATGACAACAAAATCAGTTTATCAGTTAACGAAGATTGTCAAGGCATCGGTCAGTGTCAGTGAAAAAGTGTTTCGGTGAGATTCATTTTGGTTGAGTGGACTGTTTGTTTTTCTTTTTCGCTTTGAAGTGAAGATCATTTGGTTGGATTTTTCGTCAAATTTTATTCCGTAACCGTGAACGATGCGCGCGATCTATTTCATCGGAGTATAACAGCACGTTACTAGGACGAAAATCTAGTGTATCTGAAAGAGTGCTGCGATCATTTGAAGTGAAAATTGAAAATGATTGGCTGTAATTTTCGAAGAATTTTGCTGGGGAAAATGACTTTTATCAGCACTGATTGTTATGATTGACTATAGTATATCAGAATGTGTATGTGAATTACTTCCTGTCTAACACTAAGAAAAACCTCTCTGAATATAATATGGTGGCCCTGAAAGGATTCAGAATGGCAATAGATTTATTTGGTTTCTGTACATCATCTCGATTGAGAAAACACTAATATTGGGTGGCAGTGGTACAAATTGTCGACACTGCAAACGAAATTGACGAAAACCGCATTTTCACTGTCTCAAGTTGAAATAACCCCAGGCGGCAGCGGTGTCAATTATCAATGAAAGTCCGATCATCGAAAGAAATGAGATGTCTGATTTGATATCAAAATTATTTGATTTGAGCTAGTTCATTGCATGAAGTAGATTGACTATATAAGCATCTACATTCTCAACCGCATAAACATAGCTAGAGCAACACAGCGTGCTCACAAAAATGCTGCTATCACCGTCAACTGACTGGACCTTGAAGTATCTTTCATTCTTAGCTCGTTCTTTGAAAATTGAAATTCGAAGATTTCAATTTCTACTGAAAATCATTTCATGACAGTGACGGTTTGCAGCACATTTGGGGGGTATTCGGTCATTTTAGGCTGTTTTCCAGAAACCGAAAGTTGACATCTTAGATTTTAAAATGCTATTTGACGTCAATTTCTGACCTCTGGGTATCATTCTGTTTCCGAAAATATCAATATTGGGTGGTATTTAGCCATTTTGGGTTGTTCTCCAGAAACCAAAAGTCGCCATTTTAGAAATCAAAATGATGTCCGGGTTCAATTTGTGGATTGTCCCGATTTCCGTGTTTCGGTCGTATTCGGTCGTTTTATGCCATTTTCCAGAAACCGGAAGTCAACATCTTGGAATCCCAAATGGCATATGGCGTCAATTTATGACTTCTGGACATCATTCTTGTTCGGAAAATATCGAAATTGGGTGGTATTCTTTTTCGATAACTAACTCTTTTTTTCTGATTGATGGTTTGTAATCTTGAAAAGAACCGTTGTTTAAATGATTTTAGCGTCATTCGAAAATAATGTTGAAGGTTGCTGGAACTCAATCGTCGAAACAAAACTGAAACTGCTACACGCTCGTAAAAATTTTATGTCAAATTTTAAATTTTAATTAGAGGCAATCACTCATTTTTACTGCTTCAATTGAAAATTTGTGGTCAGTTGGATTTAACTTTCACAAAGCTGGGACACACACACATATTGCTTAATTGAACAAACAGCAATATCGCAAATTAGCCTGGAGGACTAATAGCGATCTGGATCAACTAGATTAGATTCGAGAATTCGTTATCGATATTGTTTTAGGCACACTTTGCATGTTGTAGGATAAGTACAACGATACACCGTACCCCAGTGCTGAGTCGAGAAAATTTCCAGCTCGAAAAGATCCTCAACCTGATCGGGAATCGAACTCGACATCACAACCGTGTGTGGAATAGCTAGCCGACCGACAGCGCTAACCAGAGAACCACAGGGACCACAGGAATTGAACTATGCCTTTTTTCGTCTTCTTCGGGAGAATCACAGCTCGGATATTCGGCAGAACATCTCCCTGGGCATTACGCAGCAGACGATGTATTCGACTTTCTGGGAATGAAACCCAATACAAGTTGAACGGGGCTTTATCTTTCCCTTGACTTAACTTCCTTTACCACGTCCAGATACTGTAACTTGCGAATTTGTTTTGGAATAGTGATGAAAATACCGTATGATTGTTCTAAATACACACATATAAAACTAACACAAATGCCAAGGCAACACGACGTAGGTGGTAGAATGAAAAAAATCGAAAAATGGGACGGACTGCGCTGCACACTGTTTTGTAAATATACATACGAACCTTGTACGCGTAGTACATAAGTTTTTCGCCAGCTGTATAACCGTTTACAAGCATAAGTGGACAATTTTCGTAACGCTCTTGTTGTTTTCAGTTTTTCAATTTGTGCCCCTATTCCAAAATGTTACCAAAAGACGTAGTTCTACACACATTTTGTTGAAAATACTAGCTAACATTTAACGAAAGGCAAGTAATCCATGAATGAGACTAATTGGTCGGTTTTAACTTACACCGAACCAAGTGACATTTTGATCATTTCGAGAAAAACGAGTTTGAAGTTTGTTGCTCTGTAAATTTTGAAGTTTTCAATATTTTTGAGCAGTTTTGATGTTATAAGTTGAAGTAACTCTCTAACTGTATCATGCATTGTGACAAATGAAAAAAGGAAGGCCGTGAGCTCAAAAAGGACAGGTTTGTAACTGATTTAATGTACTTGGTCCACTCTGATTGAATCAAAGAAGAATCATTAATGACTTGCTCCATTATGACTGAACAATTGAACAAATAATTTTAGTCCATTGATCGTCGAACAGTCAAGAAGTTTTTAATCTACATGGTTAGCTTCTGCGACATCAACAATTATTGAAAATAGTTTGAATAAACTTTAAACTATGTTTGTTTCACCAAATCAATGGTAGGAGCAGAATGTTTTAATGGAACAAAAATATGGTTAATTCACTCAATTAAGTTATTCGTAATCATCCACTTTCCCTGCAACTTTGGGCAAAATTTCCGTAGAATTGATAATGGACTGGATGGTTTCCTCGTGTTTTGGTTCTGGAATTTCTGTCACGTTTGAATGTAGTGCTTCAAGGACAGCTTCATGAAAAGTTGGCACAGGCTCTCCATTATTGATTAGAAAATAATATTGAATAGATATTTACAACATGCTTTACACACTTAAATGTCAATCGAGTCAGCTTCTTCTTGTATTAATATGAAAGGTCTTCTCCAAACAATCGCTTGTGTTGCCTTTAGCTTCGTAATTTCATTACGGGCATAAATCTAATTAGCTAGCATAAAACAGTAACAAACATACACTTACCACTTATTTCAACCTCCTGAGGCAATAATTCATTGGTAAAATCATCAAGTTACAAGTCAGTATTACTACTGTAACTTGAACTTCTTTCTGAAATTGTGGAATGTTGTGTTACCCACACAAATGACTAACGTTTCTCATTTACGTGTTGAGGGGTTATATACCTTTTTGGTCGAGAAAAATGAGAGAAGTTTGAATCTATTTTTAAGTTCATAGCACCATTTTTATTGCATCAAAGTGATATTTTTCTGAAACAACAGTTTATCAACAACAACAAAATACATTTGATTTTGAGATATACCAATTATTACTAAAGTAATGGCCGTTTCCCCGAAACGCTCTTCATTTGCAGAGGCTTGCGGTGATCCTGATAGAGACTCAGCGGGTCAACCGAAATCAAAAAACTCATATTATTTCATTAGTTTAGAAGTATGCCGGGTCCTTGAACGATCGCTTTTATGAGTATTTTGTTTTCAGTGCAAATGGGAACGTTTTTCCCAAAAAATGCACGTTTTGAGCGATAAAAATTGCAATAAAAATTTTTTTGCGGCAAAATGTAACTGTATGTTTCGAAAAGCGATCGTTCAAGGACCGGCGAATTCAATAACGAAAATTAAATAAAAAAGGTGAAGGAAATCGGTTCAGTAGTTTTTCCGCAATCAGGATCACGGCAAAGTCATTTTTCGGAAATCACTATTCCGAGATAATCGCGTGTAAAGTTTCAAGTTTAGCTTATGCGGCCGTGGCGAGGCGCGCTGCAAATCGCTCTAACTTTCTTCCTATTGCTCAGATCTATAAGAAAATTTGTGAAAATGTTGTCAAGATGTTGTATTTGAAGATAATACAATAAATTTTTTTTCGGTTTTTTGAAAATTAAAAAGGTATATAACCACTTAAATAAGAAAGGACCATGTACATTTTCCTCATTTACTGGTATAGTATACTTTTTTGACTAACGGGCAAGATAAGTTGCCTGATAGGTTGCCAGATAAGTTGCCTGATAGTGTTGAAATTTATTTGTGTTGACTTCAAACCGATGCTGTTAATTCCAATGACTTCAACTTTTTTCTGGTTAACACATGGTTCACTTTGTCTGCACACTATAAGGCATGATATCAGGTCATGTTAGTGACAGCAATAAACGGTCCAGAAACAAATTCAAAACCACGGCAGTGCGTGAAACTTTACAGATTCCGATGAGGGGTGAGTGAAAGAGTTCTCTGATACAAAGAAATCCGGAAAAACGCTTGAAAATTCTTCCGTTCGTTCGCTTTTATCAATAGCGACCGAAGGCAGTCTCCTTGAAAATGAACACTTGGTCCATTCTGACTGAACACTGTAATCGCTTTTCATTGGTCATGGAGACAAAAATCATGCTGTTATTTCTGCTGTTTAAGAAATAAATAAAATCTGATTGTTGTGTGATGTAGCTTAAGAAAATCTTTATCCAATACTATCGTTAACTCGTTTTTTCGAATTTTGCGACTTGGTCCGGTCTGACTTAACACCGACCAATTGTTCCTACGAATAAGAACTAAGCACGAAAACCTAGACGACTATTCTATTCGAAAGGCTGAGGTGAAATTTAATTCGCCAATAATTGATGAAAATCTTCAGTTTCTTATTCATTTGAAAAATGTTCGCAGATGTCAATATCAACGTTCCCGTGAGCCGGTTTTTAGTCTATTTATAAGGATTCACAGAAATAGATTGTACATCAGGGTGGGGAAAAGTGATCAATTTTCCAGAATTAGGTTTTTTTGGTTCCATTTGGGGCCCTTAACAATCCTAAACTTACCGGAGGCCGATTAGTTTTGTCTCCGCTTGATGCATTGCATTTCAAATTTTTTGAAAATTTGTATGGGAAAACCCACTTTTTTGCATTTCCCTTTCGAGCGAGCACAGCAATGCATTATCAATGCACTACACTACCTAAAAGTATAGTATTTTAGATGCTTAACAACTTTGCCGAAGACACTGAAGAGCTAGGATGTCCTGAAAAAATGCTAAAACCGTTCAAAGTTGAGTATGTCGAATCAAATGCTGAAAATATTTTTTTGCCGACACTGACAGTGTACCGGCGTCGGTAGGATTTTTATCAGAAGTAACCTGTCGTATCGAGTTTATGCACTAAGCTAGACAAATTAAACAAATTTAGGTCAATATTTAGGGCGCAAGTAGGATCCACAACATGTTGCAGAGGTCAATTAGGATAGAAATCTGATTGACGGCTGTACACTGGTAGTGTTGGCAGGAAACATGATTTTTACATTTAGTTCGACGTACTCAACTTTATACAGCTATAGCATTTTTATGGACATCGTAGCTCCTTAGTGTCTTCGGCAAAGTTGTTAAGCATAAAAAAACTACCTTTTGAAGTTTTAAAACGTATGGTTTAAGCCTTTCTGAGCTCTAGAGAGCAAAATGCAAAATAGTGGGTTTCCCTATACAAATTTCCATGCAAATACGAAATGCAATGCGCCAAGTGGAGACAAAACTAATCGACTTACGATAAAATTAGGATTGTTTGGGGCCCCTAATAAAACCAAGAAAACTTGGTTCTGGCTTTGTGTTATCAAGTTTCATTTTTTCCATATAACGACCCTATTGTAAATAGATTGACTAGAAACTATAATTTTGAGACTATCCAATGAACAATTGAAGATGAAGCCACTCATCTATATAACTAAAGTTCCCAGAGTTTTTTGCCTGCAGAAATAATTGAAACTGACTTGAATAAGATTAAATCCATTATTAAAAATTTCAAAAATATGGAAGCTTTAACATATATAATAAACATTTTCCTGTGAGCACTATAAAATTTCTAGTAAAAAATTTCAATAGATGTTTTAGAGCTGCGTATTTTTCCAAGTTATGGAAAAACGCAAAAATTACTCCAATTTTAAAGCCGAATAAGAATCCAGCTGAGGTTTCAAGTAATCGACAAATCAGTTTGCTTTCTTCGATAAGTAAACTGTTTAAGATAATTATTCTTAACAGATGATGTCAAAAAATTCAATATTTGCTGATGAACAATTTGGATTTCACCATGGGCATTTCACTACTAATAATTATCAAAAAGTTACCAATATTTTTCAGACTAACAAATCTGATGTTATTGTACTATAGCCGCTCTTCTTTACATAGAAGAAGTATTCGACAATGTCTGGCATAAAGGTTTTAATGCGAGGTTGCTAACTTTTAATTATTTTCAATTTTTCTAATTAAAATTTCAAAAAATTATATAACTGATCGAACTCTGCAGGTTGTCTACCAGAATTCCAGATTTGATAGATTTCCTGTCAGAGCAGGCACATGAGGCTCAGATAAAGACTTACTGTACAACATAATTACTTGAGATTTTCCTGTTTTGCCTCAAGTATTCACAAAGTCATTGTTCAACGATGACAGAAAAAAAAAGTAAAAGGAAAAAGTCTTCGTGTCATATGCAGTCGATTGCAGGAAAGCTTTGATATTTTTTCACTCTACTTGCAAAAGTGGAAAATCTCTCGAAATGCTTCTAAGCTACTAACAAACCCCCTTCAAAAAGAAAACCTGGACAAAAAAATGACAACATTAACTGATCAGCAAGATCTGCAGATTTTACCCCACCGGATTTTCTTATGTGAAATTATTACTCTATAAAGTGATGAGCAACGCATCAAGAAGGGCTTCAATACATTCAGTGCTATAGGCATCCATTGCTATAAGCATCAATTGCATTTACCTTCACAAACCCCCAGGCTCACGTATTTTTTGTTAAATTGGATTTACTGATGTTAGTCAACATGATAATTACCCTAAACGTTGCAACCAATTATAATTTATACTATGAGAGGCTTTTTTGTGTGAATGTCATGCACTTCAAAAACTAAATTTCGCTTGTAGTACAATTGCAATGTTATTCACAAACACCTGATCTAGCATGTGACAGCCAATCACATCACTGGGTCAGTTCGGTGGATTGCTCCACATCAATCACCCCTGTCGGCATAACAAGCTTTTATTGGAGCGTGCGATGCGCACTCTGCTAAAAAAAATCTGATTTCACCTTCACCATTTAAGTGTAAGATTGCAATCATCGGCCATTATCATCATAATCATCATCATCTCTGTGCAACAATGCTGCTCGTCTAACCCATCACTATTTGATTAAAACCTGTTCAATTGGCTTTGAGCGTAGCGAATGGCTAATAATCCTCAATCGAAATAAAGCGTTCGGTGCTGCGCGATGGCGACAGTTATGAGGCTATTTAGACCCACTGGATGGAACGCCCCAGCCTAGGCTCCGCCGGTTGCCTCTCCGGTGTCGGTGGTCGCGTGCTGCGAATGTTGCACGGTGTAATTCCAAAAGTCTCGCTAGCCTCATCATTTCAGCGGTTCGGTTCAACCCCACCTCACGACATGATTAGCCGCCCTTGGATTCGCGAACCCAAACCTCTGTCCCGTCATCCACACGCGAACAGAAACAGATCAACAACGAAAAAAAAAACGCACTCCCGTGTCGTCAACCGTCCGAAATCCAATTGCGCCCAGAGCGTGAGAAAAGACCTGAACGCCAATTCATCCGGGTCGTGGCCCCGGGGGCGACACTTTAGACGGACGTTCGTTAGTACTAATCTGTAGGCCGGCCAGCTGACCGGAGTGGAGTCGAGTGGCTAGCGGTGGCTGATTGAATCTTTTTTGGCTAACAAAAAATAGTGTCTTCACTAATACGATAAGGTCATGTGGAAACCGACCGACCGCTTTCAATTTTACCGTCCCATCACCGACCAATCGGTGTGATGGGTTTTCGTTTAGTGGCCACAAGTAGGAGCAGTGGTTTACCTGGCTTTTTGTGTTTTTTTAAGTGACATGGGTTGCTCTGCTGGATTTTAATTTGGGCTGCGTAATGTTTGGTTGTAAGAAAGAAATAAACACACATACACATCCCAAGTAACACACAAAACATGTTAGAAAATAAGTAACAACGGAAGTAGTCATATAAGTGTACTACAAGCGCAATTGAAAACTTTTGCTATTATATTGTGTTTGAAGTTGTTTTTCATCAGTAATACAACCGCATGTCGAAAATAAGCTCGTTTTTCTGGTTTTGGAGATGTTTTAAATAACATGAGTTCAAGAATGACAATCACTATCACTAGGTCTTTTCGTAAGACATTACACAATCTAATAACAACACTACGTACCTGTAAAATGCTTTTCCTTAGTACAATAGTCGTAGCATTCAACACCCAACTTAAAATTACTTGATCAAAATAATATTTAAATTATATGAACTATTTCTATATTTATTCGAAGCGCGTCAAAACGCGCCATCAAAAGATAAACAAAACGCTTGCAGTGTAACCAATATCACTTCAGTTTTTTGTTATTGTATATCTAACAACGTTTTCTAGTTTTGTTAGATTTTATATCCAGATAACGTTGAAAATATGCGAAAACAATTTCAATATTGTAGCGCAAGAAAGAACTCTTTTTGAAAGGTTATTATTAAGGGAATATTATTTTTTGTCATCTTTTTATAATCAATTAAAACTACCACTGATAAAAGCAATTGTCGATCTAGTTGCACTGCGCAGACACAACACATTTGCGCATGCGCTGGTTAACAGTTGTCATAGCAACAGATTTGCGCATTGCCGTATTAGTACTCGAGATGTATTTTGCCACATAATTATATCAAGTTGGCTTGCGTTCATGCAGTTATCGGTACTTGTTCTACTAGCCTTCATGTTTTGCGCTTTTCTGGTGATATTGATGTCATGGAATAGGTACCGTCAACTATTCTATACCAACGTGTGTTACTTGGGATACTTCCGCATAAATACATACCTTATTCGATTTTCGAAACAGGATCATTTGCTACCTATAGCAATACTTTCGGGGCAGAATTAAGTTGTTTCTTGTCCAAAATAAATTGTAATGTTGTATGTGTGTAAAACCACATACCAGGGTAAACAACGTTAGTTTTTTTGAGGATGCGATGTTGGTTAAAAACAATATTTACTATCTTTGTGTATTTTACTCCATAGCTAAATTATAATTCCATAAAAAATTGGTTTTCAATTAATTATTTAATAGTTAGATTTTAATTGTATTAATACCCGACACACAACATCATCAAAACAAGTCCCACTCTCTGGACGCTTCTATTAAGGTATACAAATCGGATCATCAAACAGTCAATCGAACGATCAAGTGAAAACCATAACAAATGGGAACTACGTCCGTCGTCTTCTGGCCAGCCGAGATTGCATTGTGGGAGAATCAATCAATTGCGGAACCAAAGGATGCCAGCTTTGGAATTGGAACCGTATCGAATTATGGAACATGACACTTCGTTTCGTTTTTCGTTGATCTAATTGTGCATGCCCCGTGGGGTACTCGAGAAATTGAAACTTCACGATCTTCTAAGCAATGTGTAGGTACCTGCCTCGTCTGGATCGCGAAGCCGACAGGCTGAAGTGACGATGGGCTGGTAAAATCTTGAACAAACTTCATGAGCGTCGGCACTGAGTGGAGTATCCGAATCAGCTCCAAATCACGACATTACCGAGAACCACACCTGACTCTCCGTTCAGCATGGCTGCTCATTATAATTACCCAACATCTCGGGGCGGTTTTTTTTTTGCGCCAAAAGCTGGTGCAATTGGTTAAAGCGACGATTAAAATGTTCGCACCCCAGCAGTCTAATTTTATGGCCCCAGCACTTGGCAGTCACCAGTCGCGCAGGGCATAAGAGAAAATGTCAGCTAATTATAATGTTCAAATTGGCTGTAAAAATAATTGAAGTCTTGCTGTATCTACGAAAGTAAAAAATAAAAACCGCGCATCGGCCGGCAGATTAGCAGGTTAGGATTCAAGTATTAAGCTGAAATGGTAACACTTTGCTCCAAATGATTACACCGTGCGTCCCACGGGCAGCTGTTAAATTAGCTTGTTTTTTCAAAGTGATTATAAAGTTCGCCAATGGCTCTTGGACGCAATCAAAATACTACACATGAACCCCGAAGAGTCCGCTGATTGCGTGTAAATTTATCGGCATTATAAGTAGTTGAATAGCTGGACGAGCTGCACATCTAAAATGAGGTAATAAAGATTGTTCATTCCTTTGAATATCGCACCTGTCCTAAGTGGATGGAAGTGTAAATGCCGAAGGGTACAAAGTCACAGCCACATAAACCCCTATAGAAAATAGAACCACAACTCTGCCACAAAATGCTTCGAGGAAGCGCAAAACACCTTAGCCTTAGCTTTTGTGATTGCATTTTGCGATCGTAATCTTCTTGTTAATCAAGCTCTAGCTCTAGAATCCTATTTGCGTTCCGACTGCTCGAACATCTCTCACGGAACACAGCAAATCAAAATTTTTTCAAGGCCAACCTCAGTCAAACAATTATATGGTGGTGCTGTGTTTTTCTCGATCCGCTCGCTTTCCAGCCATGTGCTACTAACATTTGCTCTAAACAACGGCACTTCCATCCCCCGGTGCCCCCCTTGCTGCCACGTCGGCAGCACTGATTCACTCTTCCATTAATCGAGATTGTCTTTTATAAATATCAAGCAATAATCACCACAGCAAATGATCACCGTCTCCAGTCGGGGTTTTAACTTGGTAATAATTTCAACAACTTTTTGTTGCTGCCATCGCTGTACGGATGCCGGTCGGAATTTGAAAGTGTAACAAGTATCGCGGGAGCTTGATAAAATACGATTCCTACCCTCCGTTCGGAGCTAGGACCCTTGCGACACATGAGCAGTAGGCTCCAATCAGCTGGTTCGACGTAGGCGACCCGGTGCGCAGACAGATGTGGACGGACGATTGTGGGAGCCGTACTGCCGGTGCTGCACCTCCACGATGTTGACGCGATTGTACTGCCAAGGACGAGACCAATTTAGCACGATTCTGTATCTGCGGGCTCATCCGATCCCCGGTGTGTCTACGCCGCCGTGGTCAATGGAATGTTATGCGCCAGTACAGATAATCGATTCGTAAGAACGATTATAAATCAACAAACTCATTTATTTTCAACTGGAACCTTAACCTATTTTGTTTGATTGTAAATTGTGCCATAATAAAGATAACTTTGCTGGTGATTTTGAACGGATCATAAGTGGGGACTGTGTGTAGGGTAAAAGGTGATAATCGCATCGCAGTTGTTTTTGCTATGTTACAGCGAAGAATTTTTTTTTTTTTTTTTGAGACGACATAATAAACACATTAAATCATTTTATTATTTCTAGAAGGTATGTTATGTTGATAGTCTAGTAGCAATATAATGGGAATACACTCGATCTTTTATTTTTTGTTTGGATTCATTAATGAGAAAACAAGAGAGAAATGTCTGTAACGGAGACTAACTTGAAAATGTCCTTGAAAAGAAGACAGTAGAAACGGGATAGCAGGAAATTAAAAATACCTAGAGTAAAAATAGGTTAGCTATGGTACTTAAGTTACACTTGAATAAAAAACAACGTCAGTATTTCAGGAAATTAGCACAGTTTCTGATTGACGGTACACTAACAAAACATTTCCCTGTTATGTACGTCCTCAAATATTCGTATTGGTGGGAGTTTCCAAAAACTCCTCAAATCTCGAACTCGTTTAGTGTATTCGATGAATAATCTATTAGGTTAAGTTTATCTCCGTCGTCGTCGGTTTGATTGAACTATTTTTAGCTATCAATCGTGTCTTCCGTTGAGAAGGGTTCAATCCGATTAAATGTTTGAAACCTCAGAGTTAGCTGACGAATGTATACAAATTGTTTTATTTTGGTAATCATACGGCACAGTTGGGCTAGCTCATTATAAAAACCATCAACCGGCATGAATGCCGGTATTAGGGTTGCTACTTCTCTGGGTCTCACCGAATGATTCCGGTTCTGGATGGTAATCCTGAATCTGGTCTGAACAAAACCTAAGCTTACATAAAAGAAAAATAATAATCAATGTGTACGATTTGCTTGTAAATCCTTTTTAATATAATATTTAATGTTTGAATTCGGTTGGCGAATGACTGGACCAAAGGCGCAATATAGTTCCCACATGCGAACCATTAGCCTTTCAGCTACCGAACCCCTACCTCCTCATTGGTGCCAAGCGGGATACGAATAACTAGTAAGAAGATTGGGTAATCAACCTCGGTGGGACTACCCGTCGTATGCTAACAGGGGAAGCGGGCTTCCTTCCTCGGAAGGAAGTTTCTTGGACAGGTAACGCCATCACAAGCGCCCCAAGTGACGCACCCATAAGCGTTATGTCCAAGTCCTGTTTTTGTTCGGGACTCAAAACAGTAACACTACGTCGGTCCTCCTGTGAGAAAGTGGGGTTGGTCGTGGGCCTTGCAAGCCCGCACCGCGAAAAACAAGGCAACGGAAGCTATAACAGAAAATTCGAACAGGAGTAATGGCAATGCAATGGTGACGGAAACGGACTAACGATTGGATACTCGGAACATGGAACTGCCGTTCTCTCAATTTCTTAGAAAGTGCCCGTATACTTTCCGAAGAATTTAAAAACCACAAGTTCAACATCGCAGCGCTGCAGGAGGTTTGCTGGAAAGGGACGACGGTGCGTACGTACAGTGATGGACACACCATCTACCAGAGTTGTGGTGACACACATGAGCTGGACATAGCTTTAACCCTTTATAAGGCAGTGGCAACTATATTGCCACTAACAAAAATTATTTTTTTCGCTGCACTGAGAATAGTATTTTAGAATTTTACTTAACCAGGGACTTCTAAGGATATCTGGCAACGCCTAAGTTTTTTTCTAGAGTTGTAAGATGTAGATAATATTCATTTTAAACTCATTTCCATGTAAACAAACCGCCATTTTTGAACGTCTTCAGAAAAATCTGCTTAGTTCGTGAAAAATCCAACAAATCGGTAAGTTTTTTACAAGAAACCTTCTATTTAGGACCTAATGTGTTATATTATGCAGTTATTTCATCTAAATACATGGTGTATTGAACGAAAAATTTCAAATTTCTCTCTGGAAGATTCTGATCTACGGTTTAGCTAAAGCAATGCCGAAAATCCTCTATACGGTATCAGATGACGAGATTGAAAGGGAGCTGGAGAAACTTTGTGGATTTCCTGAGGACCTGGATGTGTCTGAAGATGATATGGAAACTGATCCGGATACCTCCACCGGAAACCAACTAGATTTTCTGATCGACATCCTTGCTGGAAGAGACGATTCAAATGATGCTTATGAGGACGTTGCGAATGAAACAGCAAGCAACACATTATGCACTGATTCACAATCATGTTCTTCAGGTCTCCAAAAACGTAAGTGTGTCAAATATATACCTACAACTATCGGTATGTATCTAATCGCCTAGTCCGGTGTGCATGCCGATCTTAGTTTTCGTGATTTCCTCATATTGTTCCCCACCTATTAGGAAAGCAACTTACTCAAATAGTGGCAACATCCGAGAAATCTTGTTCAGATTTGGATACATCAGATGAAAGTCAATCCGATGAAGATGATTCCGAAACAGACCAATCGGACAACGATTAAGTTGACTGAAAAAAGGCCGATTGGCCACAAGAACCCATTGCATCCAATTTTGATATAGTTCATTTGAAAGCTTCAGGGTGTTTTCCAGGAAACGCAGGTCCCATTGATTATTTCAAGAATTTTTTTGACGATAATGTCCTGGAGCTTATTGTTACGCAAACGAACATTTACGGTGATCAACAGCATAGTCGACGCTGGGAACACGTTTCGCAAGCGGAAATTAAAGCCTTTCTAGGAATTATGATTCTGATGGGACTCAAACCACAGCCAAGTATTGATTTGCACTGGTCAACCGATCCATTCTTTCATACTGAGGAGATTGCGTCAATTATGACATGCAAGAGATTCAAAAAAATTCTAGAAAACCTGCATTTGAACGACAGCCGTATGATGCCTCCGAGGGATTCTAAGAACCATGACAAGCTGTTCAAGGTTCGACCACTTTTTGACATGTTAAATTCTGCGTGTCGACAAGGAGCTAAATCCACATCATCACAATCTATTGATGAATCCATGATTCTATTTAAAGGGCGTTCGTCACTAAAACAATATATGCCACTTAAACCTGTCAAGAGAGGCTACAAAGTTTGGACAAGAGCTAATAGTGAAACGGGATACGTATTCGAATTCGATATTTATACTGGCAAACGTGATGATAAATTACCAACAATCGGCTTGGGAACCTTACCCAAAAGTTGATTGATGAAGAGTTTCACGGTCACGTGACTTTTGACAGTTTCTTTCCATCGTTCGGTATCATGCAATATTTATATGATCATGAAATTTATGCTACAGCTACCGTAAATAGTAATAGATCAGATCTACCAATATTATTGGAAAACTATAAAAGTAAGGCTAAGCCGAAGAAACTTAAGTGCTTTTTAAGAGGACAATATAAGTGGCGTTTAAAGAAAAACGTTGCTTTTATTATTTGGCAAGATTCAAAACCGGTAACATTATTAACAACAGCTTTTCATCCTGGAAATGAAAAAACTACATGTGAAAGAAAACTGCATGATGGAACCAGGAAGACTATTACATGCCCAAAAGCAATTGTAGAGTACACTAAGCGGATGGCTGGGGTTGATCGCTTTGATCAAAATAAAAGCACTTATGAGGTGGGTAGAAAAAGCAAGAAGTGGTGGATGAGAATTTACTATTTTCGTGTGGACTTGGCTATTACAAACGCATATATGCTATACACTTCTACCAAAAACGTCCGGAGCCGTATGTCCCAGTTGCAGTACAAATTGAAATTAGCACGAGAACTCACAAGTGATTATGAATCCAGGAAACGAAGCTTTCAAAGTCCGAAATTCTCAGTGAAAAAATCAAGAAATTTAAACTATCAAAAAGAAAGTGTTCCAGATTGTCTTCGTTTTTCTGATGTCGGTAGTCACAAGCTGGAACCGTTGCCTTTTTTCCGTCGTTGTCGCCGATGCAGTACAAAAACCAACAATAAAAGAACGAAAATTCAATGTTCCAAGTTCAAAGTACCACTTTGTGTAACTCCTTGTTTCGAATTATTCCATGCCAAATAAATTAAGTTCTACTATACTTTTGTATTTTTCAATTGCCGCACTGTTCCGATTTTCCAAAATTATAAGAAAGTAAGCTTACATAGTAGCGGCAAAAATATTGCCACCAACGTTTTTAAGGTTAACGGGTAGTGGCAACTATATTGCCACCAACGTTTTTGGGGTAAACGGGCAGTGGCAACTATATTGCCACCAATTTTTTCAAATGATTCAATAGTTTATTTTTAAACAAAGGCACATATGTGTTTTCCCTCATATAAGAAATACGTTTTACTAAAGATTGTGTTGATTCCTTGCGTAGTTACGACGGCCTTATAAAGGGTTAATAGTGATGGGTGAGATGCAGAAGCGGGTTGGGTGAAGACCGGTTAACCCCAGAATGTGCAGGTTAAGAATCATGGGCCGATTCTTTAATATTCGCATTATAAACGTGCACAGCCCTCACATCAGAAGTACTGATGACGATAAAGACGAATTCTTCGCGCAGTTGGAACGTGGATACGATCGCTGCCCAAAACATGATGTTAAGATTGTCATCGGGGATAACAAGAAGGAATTTAGACCGATAATTGGACGATTCAGCGCACACCGGCTGACAAATGAAAATGACCTAAGACTAATTGACTTCGCCGCCTCCAGGAACTTGGCCATATGTGGCACCTTTTTCTAGCATAGCCTCCAACATCGGTACACCTGGAGATCACCTAACCAAACAGAAACTCAAATCGACCACGTTTTGATAGATGGTCGGCACTTTTCAGACATTATCGACGTCAAAACACATCGGGGCGTTAACATCGACTCGGACCACTACCTAGTGATGGTGATGGGGAAAAAATCGCCGCCAGGAGGAGGAGGAGTGCGAAGTGAGTGAGGAGTGCGAAGTGAGTGCTGTGCCGCTTTCATGAAACACGAAAGTTCTATCAGAGCGTCAACGCATCCCGCAAAGGCTTTGCTCCGCGAGCCGAAATGTGCAGAGGTAAGGAAGGGAATATTTTGACGGATGATCGTGAGGTGATCGAAAGGTGGAAACAGCACTTCGATGAACATCTGAATGGCGTATAGGCAGGAGACCAGAACAGCGACGCAGAAGACTCTGTCGGTGCAGCAAGTAACGGAGATGTGCTACCCCCATCGATAAGCGAAGGGAATGATGCTATCCAAAGGCATAAGAACAACATGGCAGCTGGAAAGGACGGTTTCAGAGCGGAGCTTCTCAAGATGGACCCGGGCAAGTAGGCCAGTTGTCTGCATCGGCTGATTGCTAAGATTTGGGAAACGGAATGCCTACCGGAGAAGCGACAGGATGGGGTTATTTGCCGCATCTACAAGAAAGGCGACAAGCTAGATTGTGAAAACTACCGAGCGATCACTATCCTGAATGCCGCCTACAAAGTGATATCTCAAATAATTTTCCAGCGGCTGTCACCACTAACAATGCATGGAGGGTCGGTCTAACAAGCAAGCTAACAAGCCTGCATTGAGGGTCGGTCCACAACGGTCCGGATCTTTACTCTGCGGCAGATTCTGCAAAAATGCCGCGAATACAGAGTCCCTACGCATCATCTCTTCATCGACTTCAAAGCCGTTTATTTTTTTTTTTTTTTTCATCATCGACAAAGCCGTTTATGGCTTGGAGAATTCTCGTCGAAAACGGCTTTCCTGGTAAGCTTACCAGACTAATAAAGGCTACGATGGAGAAAGTACAGTGTTGTGTGAGGATTTCGTATGGTTTATCCGACCCATTCGGATCGGGCAGGGAATGTCGGAGGACAAGGTAATGGTTTTTCCTGCCGTCTGTTCAATATTGCTCTAGAAGGTGTTGTGAGACGAGCAGGAATAGACACGCGGGGCACGATTTTCGTTAAATCCGGTTGGTACGAGACGAAGAGGAGCACAAAGAGCAAGATGGTTAGACCATGATCTAGCAAGTACGAAGTGCCCGCGGGATTGGAGGCGGGCAGCCATGGACTGATCAATTTGGCGGAATTATGTTGTGCAGGCCATTTTTTAGGACGTACCGCCATTTAAGTAAGTAAGTAATATTTGAATTCAGTTCCTCTTTAAATGTTGAACCGTCGGATTCGTTCTCGCGACATCGATTGTATCGATTTGTATTGCATTGAAAAAATGTGACGCGTGTCACTACAGCATCACCGATGTAGTGTGTACAACTGACGCGCATCACACGTTAGGTACCTGTTTTACAGGGTGTCACCGTGAAAATGATACATGTATTGCATACATTTAAGTGCCTATTTTCGCTTCGGGAAACCTACCCTGTTTATCAGCGGTGTTTGTTTTGATTACGACACAAGTTTATGGTTCACTTTTAAGTGATGAAGGCAGTGTTTCATTTTTTTCACCTTGAATACGGAGCTTTCAAGAAACAAAAGATTCACGGATTATTTTTCTGCAATCTGACCAACAGGGTTGCCTGAACTTGATTACTTTTGTTGAAATGGAGGTTGGAGGCTGCTTTGAACAAGCAGAATGATCCTGTCTTTGGAGCATGTCTTTGTGATATTCTAGCCGATAAAAGAGGAGTGGAACGATTCTAGAATGCTTCAGCTGTGATGATTTGGAGTTGTTGGTGATGAAATCGAGGTGGTCGATGAGTTCGTGTATCTGGGCTATGCTTGCGTACCATCTTTGGTGGACTGCAGATGGAGAACGGTGTGTGGAGAAGGCGAATGAACCACGAACTGCAATAGCTGCTTGGTACACATGGCTAAGATTGGCAGATTTCGGTAGGCTGGGCATGTCGAAAGGAAGTCAGACGACAGCCCGGTAAAGATGATTCTTGAATCCAATCCGTTAGGGACGAAACGGAGAGGTGCTCAGCGGGCAAGGTGGATCGATCAGGAGGAAGACAACCTGCGGACCCTACGCATCCATGGACCGAGTGGAATGGAGACGACTCATACATACAGCAAAGGCCACACCACGCCTTGAGCTGTTTGGTAAGGGTAAGGTAAGAGATAATGTATTTTAGATCGGAATTTTATTTATTTTTTATGTTTATCAAAATAATGATAAATTTTGGTGACAGTGTATCAAATTGAACATAAACATAAAATATAACACGTTTTCATGGTTTTAGCGGTGAGCTCTATTATCCCTCTGGACTTTCATCGTCATCACATTTTATACGAGTTGAATGAAAAATTAAGTCACCATTGCATTTTGAAAAGACATCTGGCACCTTTGATAAATGAATACCAGTTGCCAAAATCGAATGGCTAAGTAAACCTGAGTTTACCTCATGGTTCAGTAAATTTGATTAATTATTGTTGGATCGTACACTTATTGTAAAATCACGTTTGGATCACATCATGGTTTGATGTTCCGGAAGACATAGGAAAGAAGAAAAATACTTGCTCTGGCAGGCCATATTCCAATCCGGTAAAATGAGCACCGTTTATCACAAAGAGTACCATCAACAGCGAAACTTACTGCACTGAGTGCCTCTGTTGCCCTTCCTGCGGTCCTACGTAGACGAGACATTATTTTGTCCGGATCTGGCATCATGCCATTACGCACGATCGGCGTTAGATTGGTACAAAAACAATAACGTTGGTTTTGTACCAAAAACCTCCAACCACCCAAATTCAGCAAAGATTCGTCCGGTGGAAAGATTTTGAGCCCAAAGTTCTAAAATTGGCCAAGGTGTTTAAGAACGAGTAGGAGTTGAAAAAAGAATGGATGAAAGTGACCGTTGCACAAAATGTACTGAGGGATTTTAAAGTAGAGATGCGGGCCTTCAGCGATGGAAAGGAAATTGAATAAAGTAATTATGCCTAAACATAATCCGTATGTATTAGTTCATTTCCTAAAAGTTTCAAGAAAATCCGACTGAAAATAAATTATTGGCAAACATTTTTGGCTGGTACGTTTTTTCGAGTAAAGACTCTGTTTGTCTATTACCAATCCCTAGTACCCTCAATTGGGACTGATGCCAGAAAGACCCCAAATACAGCAGCTGCTAGCATAGAAAACAGAGATGAGTCGAATTTCGTAAAGGTAGTACGTCCTCGAGCTGGTAACAACTGCTTGAAACGACGACGTGGTACCCGTCTCCGTCCCGTAAAACCTGGCAGACCTTCTAATACGTTCCGAGTCTATTGCATGGTGGGAATCATACAGGAGTAGGCACAGGACAGGAGATGGTTGTTCCGGACTTACACGGGTCGGGGGCGCCATAATTGCTCATGAGTCGCTTTGGAGGCCTACTCTAGCCACCTCACTGCTTCGACATGGGACCACATAAAGTACTACTCCATATTGGACAAGTAGAGCCGTAGAGGGACAAGTAGACGACGAGCATAGAGAGATTACCACGTCTTTTTGAGCGTTGGGGCATCTACCGGTCTTCGTAGAAACAGGTGGAAACAGTTGCGAAGCCCGGAGGGGAAAAACCGTGAATACGGACATATCGGCCCTTGCAAGTCAAAGCCGTTGAAAAGTGCATGGGTATGCGGCCGAAAATGGCTGCGCTGTCCGATCACCACGACGCCATAATTAGGTTCTCGGCGAACAGGTGAAATATCGGTGGCGACCCGAAGCAGAGCCTTCTTATGCTTTAGAATACAGTCGACGAGACCAGAAAAAGCATAAGGAACTCGTAGCTCGAGTAGAGGCGACTAAGAAAGAGGTCAGGACCAGGAGGGCGACTGCATCCAACGGGGTGAAGGCATGTCCCCTCGTTCGCAGAAATATCCTCTACGGGACAAATCGCTTAGTGAACTCAACGAAACAGCTGGAGGTTCTGGAACACCTTGTGTTACCGTAGTATGTAGGAAATGTCAGGAAGGTGCGACGCGCTAAGATGATGTGGCAGCCAAAAGACCAAAGAATATCAAGCAGAGCAGCGGGGACACCGTCATACTCAAGATGGGTCTAAGTACTCAGAAGTCTTGAAGAAGATAAGAGGCGAAACCCAGCTCAAGGATCCACTGTTGAGATTATACTTTAACTCTAGAAGGATGCCAAGAACAAGGGAGCTACCTACAAGATGGCTGCCGAGAAGGTCCTGGCGAAAAACGTGCAAGTTCGGGCACTAACCTCAAAGGTGACTCTCCAGCTTAAAACCCTGGACTCAAGCACTGAGTGGTACGATGTGCGGGGTAAAAGTAGCCACCGAGTCAATCCACCTCCGAAAGGGTACAGAGGGGAACTAGGTGATTATTCTGCGTCAGCAGACGCGAACCTGAAGAACGTAAAATTAAAAGCTGGCTGGTCAGTATGGTTCCTGGGCACTCTACAGCAACCGGACGTCCGTTTCAGGTGCTTTGAGGGACGACCTAAGCTCTTGACCTGCGAGGAGCCCGATAGAAGCCCATATGCAGGCGTTGTGGAGGAGTAGGCCCTAAAGTGTAGCATTGTCGGGAGTTTCCTAAGTACCTGGAATGTTCCAGAAAACGGGACTCCAAACACTTTATGGAAAGTCGGCTGCGTAACCACGTGCGCAGAGGTGACCCAACTGAACCTGAACCATTGCTACACGGCTCAACAGCTTCTATACCAAGTCGTTGTCGGGAATCGCCAACGTAGCGGACCCCTACCGCAACCCTCCCGGAAACGGTAATCGGGTTGCGGATAGGTCCAGTATGGCGGCCATAAAGACAACGAGCAGGTTCCCAGTTCAGGAGGTTGTGTCAACCTCAAGAAAAGGATACGCGGTTGCAAATGTGAACGGAGTGTGCAACTGCAGTTGTTATGCTACGCCATATTGGGCTACCGAAAGGCCGTAATAGGTACCGAAAGGCACATTATAGCTGTTTTATAATTTCTCACCGAAAAAAAAAAACAATTAAAAATAAAAAGTACCGAAAGGTTCACTCAGATGGTCGACCAGTTATTTGTAGGTGGTGGATGACTTTAACGTTCGGGCTGTTGAGTGGGGAAGTTGCTCTACAAACCAGATGGGTCAGATCTTGTTGGAAGCTTTGGTAAAGCACAACCTAGATCTAGTCAACGTTGGGAATGTACATACGTTGATCATCGATGTGACTTTCTACAACCCAGCACTGATCACGAGCTAGAGAGTAGACGGTGGTTACACGTCACTATTGGTGTAGCCAGTCGGTTTGCTAAAATGTCAACAACAACGTAATTCGGCATAGGCAGGATGAAGCTGGGATCCGGTCTTTGAGCCATCCGTGTAGAAACGGATGGTGCCTTATATAACACTTGGTCCTCCATTGTTTCACATTTCGTGATCTCACTGATCTCACCCATGTTGAGCCTCGCTACCGTTCAGTCAGAGAGTGTTGTTACTAAAGTTATTAGCTTGAACTCCCTTAGGATACTAAGCTGCCCGGTTAGGTTACCCTCGAGCATCGTCATCTTTCTTCGCAGCCATAGTGCACCAAGCTCTGCTTCCTTCTTCATATGGAGATGTCAAGGCACTAAGTAAATAAGGCTTATATGGCTGTAGTCGACGCTGTGCGTAAGGCACTGTACAGTGGTCCAATAAGGCAAAAAGTGGAACTTAATTCCGTAGCGCCTTTCACCTTCATCCAAGATTAAAAGAATCTTCGGAACAATTATTTGTATTAATGACCCGCATAATCGCAAATTATCAAAAAATATGAAAAGTTTACTACACTAAAAATAAAATAAATGAACTATTTTGTGTTGAGAGATAGAAGAATAGTTTATTCAGCAAAGTTGTAGAAAACTCAAAAATATGAAACTTTGTTGTTAACAAATGGAACCTAAAGGAGTTTATAGTACTTCAGCTTAACTTCAAGGAAAAGTATTGACATTATGATTCTACTAGCCCCTTTGCAACCTATACGTTGTTGAAGTTATCGAAAAAAAAAGCTAAAATATGATATAACTTTATAAGGAAAAATCCTGGAGATTTATGGTCTTTGGCAAAAATGTGTGTTTTGTGTGTCCTAATAATTCCTCCGAACAACACTTTCGCGTAAAATGTAACTAACAAAAGTTAAGTACAAAAAACTAAATTTTAAGTAAGTTCCATGTAATATACTTTATAACTTTGTACCGAAAAAACATACGTTTTTCTTTTTCAACAAAGTTTCATATTCTGGAGTTGTGTACAACTTTGCTGAATAAACTATTCTTCTATCTCTTGACAGAAACAAGTTAATTTTTTTGTTTTTAGTATAGTAAACTTTTCATATTTTTTGACAATTTGCGATTATGCGGGTTATTCATGCAAACAATTATTCCGAAGACACTTTCAAGCTAGGATGAATGTGAAGGACGCTATGGAATTAAGTTCCACTTTTTGCCTGATTGCACTGCATTGGTAACTGAAAGATAGGCCAGTCGTTGAAATTTATTAAGTTTGCATGAGCAGTCGTTTCATTCGCCTTAGGCTACCATACGCGGGCTGCGTAGGAGAACTCCCTCCTTAGGACACCCTTTCACTGCTCCTACCGTGACAAACTAATCCCCCAATATAACTGTGATTTTCCTACTCGTCCAGCTCACTGTAGTATTGTCAACTTTTTTATTTTGTAAAGCCGTGTAAAAAGATGCATGGGACGTATCATCGACAGCTCCCTCAATATCAAGAAATGCACAAAGTGCTCTCTCCTTATATTTCAGTGACTTCTCGATCTTCGTCACTAGGCAGAGCAGGACATTTTTAATATATTTACTCTGTTGATATGCATATTAATGTTTAAGCAAGGGCAAGTCCTTCAGAAACTTGCTGCGAGTAAAGTTACCCATAATTTTTTTCATCAACTTAAGAAGAGTTGATGTTACACTTATGGACCAGAAAGCTGTGGACAATGTTTTGTTTTCGTAGGCTTTGGGGTAGCATTCCACCAGCTGTCTCAAATATGTCCTAGAGTGAAGCTGGCTCGAAAATGGTTGGTTAGTTCGAAACGATGGCCCGTCTGATTTTAGCAAGAAGATTGGTAGAATGCCATCCGGTCCTAGTGATTTCATAGGTTTAAAAGAGCTTAAAACCATGTTGATAGAAGTCTTCGTGAGCAATCAAAGATTTATGCTTTACCAAGCTGGTTCAGTTATTGTTCAACAAAGGAAAAAAAAACGCTTCAAAGGATTTAGAATGAAATTTTGAAAATAATTTAATTCAATAATCGAAGCGTCCTCCTTTGTTTTGAGAATCGTTATCAAAATAACACATATTTTTAAGTGTTGAGAAATCGCCGTTCAATGAATTCTGCGAAAAATCACATTTATTTCGTAAACTTCCAATTGATGATAATGAAGCTAAAACTAACCTTAGTTTCTAAACCAGTTTAAGTACTATTATTTGAGGTGATTCGAAACAGCATAACATACGTTCGTTTGTTCAATTCAATCTCACTGCTTTTAAGTCATACTTCAATTCAACCATCTTACCATTCAAAGCTAGAACAGTTATTAAATCTGAAGTAATCAATAAAAACTCATAAAACTTGCACACTTTCTACAAAAAAATATTCCCTGTCAGCGCTTACGGTCAAGGAGGAAAAAAAACCAACCGGTGGGAAATACAAGCACCTTTACTTTGCCTGTGCATAAAATCTAAGACCAACTGTTGACGACCCCAAGCAGCGACCCTGCCATATCATAAATCACCCGGCTAATTGATCGTTAGCCAGCGATATTCGATAGCAGTATCGTTAAAATTAGCGAATGCATCCCGCCGGGCAATCTAATTTAACAATAAAATACTATTTTACAGCGAAATCGAATCAACTCCCGCTGCATCGAGTCTTGCGCAAGGCGATGACACGCAAAGTGCGTCCTTTCTACTACAGCTACTACAATGTTGCTCCCGGTCAATATCATCGAACCGGGCACCGCCGGACTGAAATCTCCAATCGACAATTGTAAAGCCGACTCAATTGTAAAACTCAAATCCGGGAAGAGAGCCGATATGCTGTTCTGCCCCGTTTGATCCTTACTGCAGCGGGTCCCGCTGCTGCTGCTGCTACTCTGATTGCCGTCTTGTACTACGAACTGTTTATAAATAATCTTTTATGGTGCTGTAAAAACCGTTGTTGGTCGCAAAACGAAGGCGATTTAATGCGCTTTATCGACAACACACAGAAATTAAACTTATTTCCAGATGTCAAGAAATTGAAAGGTGGAATCGAATGGTGCATTTCTATGGTTCCCTCGTAACCCCTTGCCGGTGTGTTTTCACCAAACGGTTCGGCAGAGTCCACTCTGCACAATCTCCGATGTCCTGGTTTGGTTGATCTCTAATTTCATAGGCCATCATCATGATCATCATAGTACTCATCTGAATTGGATGAACCGCTATTGAATATTTGCACGGGAAAGGATGGTTACGTCGTCGTCGCCGCCGCGTCGTCGATCGCCTGCGTCGTTGCGTGGCTGTCGGGTGATTCGGAATAAAATAAAGCGTCTTGTCGTAAACCATTTTACTTGATCGTTATTTAGTTGTCAGTCAGGTATCGCGGGCTCTACGGCGAACTGTAACTGCCCACCGCCCGTCCGTCGGAGTTCGGATAAGCGTGGTGCGGAGAAAGGGAATCAATTTCTGTCCAATATGGCAAACTGGTCAATGGAGTTGTAGTCGAGTTCGGGATGGATGTTCAAAATCGCAATGCTCTTGTTTAGTTTTATGGGATGATAGATCCAGCTTGTACTGTTGCGACTAGTGTCCCGAATAGAGGGGCGTTGCGATGCAATCTGCAGGACTGTAAAATGCTGCTCTAGAACACCATTTAAATAACGGTAACGGAATGTATAACTGACTTTTTTAAATGTAATGTAATGATGGCAAACATGATTGTCGAGTGAGTCAGTCTTTTTTCAAATGACACTCAAAAAAATTATTTCAGGGCCTAACTGTGTTGTATACCTAAGCAAAGTTTATAAAACAATATGATGACAAAATACACAGGTACTAACTGATGCGTCTATCAACACGTACAAACGTAAGTTGGATGACAATTGTTAGATCTGGCAAGGGAGTTACAATTCTGAACAGAAGACGACAGTAAGACAATGAACTCGAAAACTGCCTAAATTCCGGAATCCGCGAAAAAATAAACCGCGTAAATTCCGGAATCCGCGTGAAAAAAATCGCGTAAATTCCGGAATCCGCGCAAAAAAACCCACCGTTAATTCTGCATTCCGAGTGAAGGGAAACTGAAAACCGCGCAAAAAATGCCGCGTAAATTCCGGAATCCGCGTAAAAAAAGCCGCGTTAAGAGAAACCCGCGTAAAAGCGACCTTAGTGCATGTCAAATCAAACACACATGTGTAAAAAAGCTATATTGTCCGAATGTCAACTATATTGTCCGAATGTCATGATGAAAAACATGAAAACCTAAATTAATCCACCTAGCGGTCAGACCCAGCCTTTCTCATTCAAACTTATTATTTGTAAAAATAGATTTACATGAACGCTTCAATCCAATAAATATATATTCACTCTTTAGGTTCTAAAAAAATTGATGTTGTAATTTATACATATAAAAATTCAGTCCGGTCTGTCTGTCTGATCCATATAGGCTCGAAAACTACCGAACCGATCAGCGTGAAACTTTGTATGTAGGGGTTTTTGGTGTCGATAAAGGTTCCTATGATAGTTTGAGACCCCTTCTTCTTCTGGAAGGGAGGGGTCCCATACAAATGAAACACAAATTTCTGCCCATCTCGAAAACTAATCAACTAAATGGAACCAAATTTGGCAGGTAAATGTTTTTAGTGATGAAAAATATGTTCATAATGTTTCGACACCCCTCCTTTTTTTGGAAGGGAGGGGTGCCATACAAACACATATTTCTGCACATCCTGAGAACTAATCAAGCGAATGGAACTAGATTTGGCAGGTGAATATTTTTAGAGGTATCAAATATGTGCATAATGGTTCGACACCCCTCCCTTTTCTATAAGGGAGAGGTCCCATACAAATGAAACACAATTTTCGCACAGCTCAAGAACCAATCAAGAAAATACAACCAAATTTGGTATGAGAATGTTTTGAGAGGTGACAAATATGTCCATAATGGTTCGACGCCTCTCCCTCTTCTGGAAGCACATGTTTCTGCATAAATTTCTGCACATCTCGCGAACTAATCAACTAAATGGAACCATATTTGGTGATTGAAAGTTTTCAGTGGTAACAAATATGTTCCATAATTGGTAACCACCTCAGGTAACATTTTGGAATGTAAGATGGCAACATACGGTTTCTGGAAAACAGCCAAAAATGGCCGATCTAGAATGATACACAGGAGCTCAAATCGACCACAGATACCATTTTGAATTCTAAGATGGCGACTTCCGGTTTCTGAATAACAGCTGAAAATGACCAAATACCACTGAATATGAGTATCTCCGGAGCAAAAATGTTGCAAGAAGCTAAAAATTGACTTCAGACACCATTATGAATTGTACACGCAAAAGTTGGATGGTGCGAAACCAGTACAAAATTGTGCGTTTTTAGTGCAATTGTTGATGTAATTCGGAACCAGTACAATCATTGCGTGTTGGGCATAACGCAATTAATGCTCTATGGTTTCTTAAATGTATTTGGCAGCTCCAAACTACTACACCTGAACAGTTTCAACTGGTATCAAGCAGCATTGCAAAGCGAGCGAGAAGCAAAACCATTCTCCTCCTTTCTGCTTGAGGACAAGACATATGCTACGCTTTTCAAGTCTTCTTTCGAGATACTTTTTCTTCTTCATGCATTCCTCTAAATAGCAGCAAGCACGCACCGACAGTATGAGTGAGAGACTAACAACACTGGTATCAAGTATGTGCAGCACGGGTGTCTCGCTCATTTCGTGAAGCAACGAGATATCGCCTTGCGCGTCGCAATCCGAACCGAAAGAGAAGCGAAAGAGCAACCTGCAAATTGTATGTCACGTGTCTGAAATTCTACGAGCGAGGGAGAAATTTCTCTCGTCGCTTGAGAAAAAAGCGCGTGCAGTCACTAATACACTCGACGTGAGAAATAAAGTGTCGGTGTATGATACATATTCTGATTTCATTCTATGTCAATGTATTCGCAGTACAACTGTTGCGTTATGCGTTTCACACATTTATTATGCGATTTCTGTGCAACATTTGTGCGAATCGGGAAGACACAATGATTGTACAAGACTTCAAATTTGCGTGTAGGATGGCAACTTTTGGTTTCTAGAAATCAGCCAAAAATGGCCAATTTCCGATTAACATGATTATCTTCGGAACTAGAATGATACACAGCAGCTGAAATCGACCACAGACCCCATTTTGGATTCTAGGTTGGCGACTCCCGGTTCCTGGGAAACAGCCGAAAATGATCGGATAAAACCCTATATGGGTGTTTCTTCAATCAGAATGACGCTGAGAGACCAGAAATTATCCTAAAGACTATTTTGAAATCCAAGACGGCGACTTCCGGTTTGTGAAAAACAGCCTAAAATAACCCATCAGGCACCATTTTGAATTGCTTAATGGCAACTTCTAGAAAACAGTCGAAAATGACCGAATACTACTCAATATGGATATTTCCGTAATCGAGATGATGCATAGAAACCAAACATTGACCCTGGACACCATTTTGGATTTAAAGACGGCCACTTTTAGTTTCTGGAAAACAACCAAAATAACAAAATACCTTCCAATATGGGTATTTCCGGTGTCAGATTGATGCCAGAAAATCTGCTGAAAATGACCGAATACCACCCAATATGAATATATTCAGTATTAAGGCGATGTACAGAAGCCAAAAGTCGAGGATGTTGTCATTTCGATACAACCAATCATTTCAAACGATTTGTTATTTGACTTTGATCATATCCTATGACCGATTCTCCGTGCATTTGCAAACTTTAAACACATCGCAAGGAATCAACGAATTTGGAACGTTCAAATAGTACGATACCACATTTGAATTATATTGAGGTCACAAATATCGATCAAAGCAAGTATCGTTTTAAATAGCCCTTGAATTTCTTTTCTTTCCATAGCTTTCGAGCCACATATCAAATTGTTATGAAATTTGTTATTTGTAAGTTTGAGAGATAACTCGTTCGTATGACACTAGTTATGTTCAAATAAGTCATGTAATCTTTGAGATAATAGACTTTCGTTGTTTCATTAACAATTTAATAACGATTACTAAAGTTCGATTATAATCAAATGAAATGGGAACGTATAGGGCAGCCAAACTTTGAAACCACGTGTTCAATCATAATTCATCAGTTAACGCTTAACTAGTCCGCTCGTCTGATAATAATGTTAATCAATTCGGTTGTGTAGTTTCTGAGATAATGAAATTTCGTGATTTTCACATTTCGGTACATTACAGACGAAGTTACAGTTCGATTACAGTAATATTCAATAGGGTGTTATGAGGCAGCTAGACTTTTCATTTGACACTAATTTTGTGGAAATCGGCTCAGCCATCTTTGAGAAAAGTGAGTGAGTCCAAGTAATCGTCGGAATATGTTCCTTTTCATAGCTGGATTTCACATTTTCAAACATAACAGTCAAAGTAATAGTTCTATTGCAAAACAAATCAATAAAGTCTTATGGGGCAACAAAACCTTCCATTTGACACTAATTTTATAAAAATCGGTACAGCCATCTCTGAGAAACATGAGTGAGATTAAACTGTTTTCAGAACACGTTTCTTTTCGTAACTTTTGAACCACAAGTTCAATCTTTATAAAATTCAAAAGTTAAGGGTTTATCATTTGGAATCAATTTTATTAAAATCGGTTGTGTGGTTTTAGAGATAATGATGTTTCATGATTTTTACATTTTGATACATAACCTCTAAACAAAAATTCCGATTAGAATGAAATTTTATAGGGTCTTATGGCACAACAAGACCTTCTAT
Organism: Wyeomyia smithii; assembly: GCF_029784165.1. Lineage (NCBI taxonomy): Eukaryota > Metazoa > Arthropoda > Insecta > Diptera > Culicidae > Wyeomyia > Wyeomyia smithii. The sequence goes on along the minus strand of NC_073695.1, from coordinate 188,165,254 downwards.
TTGCAATTAATTTCATGAAAATCGGTCCAGCCATCTCTGAGAAAAGTGAGTGAGAATAAAAATCTGCACATACACACACACATACACACACACACACACACAAAATGCTCAGCTAAAAAAAAGTCAACGTTTTCAAATAGAAACTTTTAAATGCATCAAGTTGGTCGAATATGTTGAAAATATCCAAATTACCAGAAACATCAAAAATATCAGAAAGTGCAAAAATGTCAGAACTGTCCAATATTTCAAAAATGTCAAATACAGGTCGGACTCGATTATCCGGAACATCAAAAAAAAATTCATTCCGGATAATCGAGTTTTCCGGATAATTAAATCACACAAAAAATACTGAAATTTTGCGATTAAGGAACATAAAATAAATATTTCTTTTCTTTACTTTACTTGTATGATGCAGTGGCGTAACCAGAAGTTATTTCTGAGGCGAAAAGGGGAAAAATCTTGAGAAGCAAAAAAAAAATTGGACATTGATTATTTTCACTTAATTCGAACATGTCCCAAACATGCCGGAAGTGACTTAAATGGTAATAAATATGCCAGAAGGGATGGTAAAGGCAAAATTTCGGAATAAAAATTGAAAACGGACACCAAAAAAATAAAATTCCGGATAATCGAGTCTAAAATTCCGGATAATCAAGTTTCCGGATAATCGAGCCCGTCCTGTACATCAAAAAAGATAAAAATTTTAAAAAAATCATAAGGGTTGTACGCAAAGCCACAACCGGTTGACGTAGAACTACATCAGGTTGTTTGTTACATTACTTGTATTAAATATGTTTAAAATTTTGTGCAAAACAGGAGTTTAATTACTACCGAATCTTAGTTTGCACATATATTACTGAACAGGAATGGAGCAAACACTATACAACGCAAACAAGTTTCGACAGTCAGAAAGCATGTAGATTAAAATAACATTTTACTTTTAATTCTGGCGAAAAACGAGAAAATATCAAATCTTCAATAATTTGTTTATTGTTTACTGTTTATAAGGACAATTGTTGTTCAATATCATATTAGATATAATGCCGATCGCGTCTGTGTGCTTTCTTGACAGAGGGGATTAAGGAACTTTTCTGATAATACAGTTGAAAGCTGTACAAAGGTGATTTTTTACTAGAGGAAGTGCCGCTGCGCCAGCTGGCCCTGGCACTATCGCTGCTGATACCACTGCTGTTGCTGCTGAATGAGAACTACTGAAGTCGCTGGCTAGAACTAATATGAGCAGTTTCGGCTGAAACAGGCTCTCATATAGGCCAAACAGCACATTCCGTATTATTAGGTCTATGAATATGTCGGTCGACCGTGCTGGGGAAAGCACTCATAACGACCAATCCGAGGTTGAATTTTGCGTTTTGACAATGCTTAACAATTTTCAATAGTACAATAATTTGAATAATAAAATTCCAATTGTCTGCATCCGGGAGAATTCTTAGAAGATTGTCCAATCGATTGCTGCAAGAATGAAGAAAATCCATCTAAAAATAACCGATTTATAAGCATTTGAAATTGGACATATTTTTCACTTTTTCCGGTTTTAGATTTTCATTATACATCCCTATGTAGCCGAACTTTTTGAGAGACGTAGTTCTATATCAAAAGACAATAGTGAGACAACAATGACATATACGACAAAACACAAAGAGACAAAAAATAAAATATTACGAAAATTACCAAAGTTACAAATAACTCAAACAATAAAAATACATATGTACCTATGTATTACAAAATTTACAAGAATCACGAAAATGATAGAAATTCTACAAATTACAAAAAATACAAAACAAAACAAATTTACAAAGAACAAAAATGACAGAAGTGACAAAAACGGCAAAAATGACAAAATTGAAATATATGACAAAAATGACATAAAGAAAAAAATGAAACAAGGACAAAGTTGGCAGAAATGATAAAAATGATCAAAACTACAAAAATGATATGTATTACAAAAAAAAACAAAAATCGCAAAAATGACAAGAATGACCAAAATGGAAACAGTGATAATGATAGCAAAAATGACAGCATGAAAACAAATGACAAAAGTAACGAAAAACAGAAATGCCAAATAATGACAAATGACATGAATGACATAAAGACATAAATGACATGAATGACATAAATGACATAAATGACATAAATGACATAAATGACATAAATGACATAAATGACATAAATGACATAAATGACATAAATGACATAAATGACATAAATGACATAAATGACATAAATGACATAAATGACATAAATGACATAAATGACATAAATGACATAAATGACATAAATGACATAAATGACATAAATGACATAAATGACATGAATGACATAAATGACATAAATGACATAAATGGCATAAATGACATAAATGACATAAATGACATAAATGACATAAATGACATAAATGACACAAATGACATAAAAGACATAAATGAAATAATGACATAAATGAAATGAATGTCATAAATGACATAAATGACATAAATGACAAAGATGACATGAATGATAAAAATTACATAAATGACATAAATTATATAAACGACTTGAATAACATAAATGAAAAATGAAATGAAAACAACTAAAAGTGCAAACTTATATAAATGAATAACACTGACTTTGCGCCAAAACGACAGGATGTTAACACTCTTAGAATTCAATGGAACTTTGTGGGTGGGTAAGCCTTACTAAACCAAACAACTTTGCATATTTTTTTCGAAAATTTAACCGAAATAACAGTTAAAATAGTTTGAAGTATAAGAACCTTTCTTTTTAAATCAATATATCTAAATATTGACGAGAGATAGGGAAAAGTTTTCGACAGATGACTTCTTCCTTTTGCAAAATAAGATTTTAGATAGACAATTCCGTTTCTGAACAAATTCGAGCGGACACTCCTAAGAGATAGAGTTTTGCTAACAAAAGCTCCCACTCGAACACTGTTTTTTGTTGAAAATGTTTCGTATATATGAAAAAGTTTTTTGTCAGGGAGTGTTTTTTCCTTAGAGTGCCAACTTCAAGTTTATTCAGAAAAGTTTCAGGCCCAACCAAGAACTATATCGTGGAAAATTGTAGATGACCTTTTTTTAATCATTTATTTTTCAAAAGAATTTTGGTCAGTGCAATATCTCATATCAAATTTTTTCTTTGTTTTTAAATAAAAGTTCAGATAATTCCCTGAAAGTTCTTCATTTCTAACTTTTCTTTATCGCTCGTCATTATTAAGATATATCGATTTTATATAAAAAGGTTCAAAAACTTCAGACTTTTTCAACTGTTAGTCCAGATACGTTTTCAAAAAAAAGTATACAGTGTTGCAAAGCGTAGTAAGGCCTACTCACCGAAAAAGTTTTATTGAATTATGAGAAGGTGCTGCAAGTCCCTCAGTCGAGCTGGCGCAAAATGAAAATATCAGGAAAGTTACAACAAAAACAAATATAACAATTGTCATTTTTTTCAATTTAAAAATTTTACAATTTCACTCAAACTAGGAAAAAAATCTATATACATCTCTTGAGTATAGAAAATAAATCCACCCAACACACAATGATAAAAGGCATTATACTTGAAGTGATCTGCATTGGACCACAAGTCAGTGTACCTGCAACCAGTCCACATATAGTTACGATTCGACTGGTGGTGGGCCTGCTGAAACCTGCTGAAAGGAGCTGACTGGCACCGCACACCGCATCAACAGACATGTAACATTTTATGACATCTGCACTCTGCGCACCTATCCAAACATCGCAGCGCAACCCAACACAAACGGATCGCTTGCCAAACTGAACTTCAGCTTCAGTCCCGATTCCTCGCGCTGGGTTGACGATGAATTTTATATGAGATCCGGACAAGATAATCGCTTTTGATCGCTTGCCAGGCTCGAGTTGCTTTGCTGCTGTTTCGGAGCTGATGCCGGTTAGTAATCTGTCGTACAAAAAGGGTAAGATATCCGACTTTTTCGCACAGTTAAACCGTACATTCACCTCATACACGATATATACAGTGCTCTACTCCTTGATATTTAGCGCAAATTCTCTTATTATTGATAGCAAAAAAGTCGTACAGCATGGTTTCCCTTCGCTGCATCACCTGCATCGTGCCTCCACAGTACAAAACAAGTAATAAAAAAACTGATCCAATAAATCGATCGATCGATTCTAATTTTCCTCTCGATTGATGCCCGTTTTTCCTCTTCATTACCGACCCATAACAAACATTAGTCGGCAATAAATCGATTTGAGTAGCGCAAAATGTCGCTTAAATCAACCTGCCTGCACCTTCGCCGTTCGAGACCTACGAGTTGTGTGGCTGCCTGACTGAGGCCGTTGTGGCTGAAACCGAGGAAAGCAAAGAAGAAAAAAATTAATAAAAATACGTCCCAAACCATCGACCGTCCCCATTGAGAGCGGGACCTTGGTGCGGTAAGAACTCTTGGATCAATAGTTTCATGCCATAGATGGTGCAGTCAGTGGCTTACAGGGCAAAAAGCATCGCTCCAGTCCGGGGGCTAATGTGTAGCAATGACAGACGGTCGCTCCGATTCGCGGGTCCGGTTGATGAGTGAAGCCACTAGGTAGATATTGTCAGCGATGCCAAGAAGGACTGACAAGTACCCACGGCAGGCAAGGCAGTGTGGTAGATGTTTGACTTCATAATTATTCAACATTTTTAATACAAATAGTGGCTGGCTTGTTTACACGTCGAACAGTGGTTGGTGAGTAGATTGGAAGTTGCGATCGATGAGTGTGGGTCTGATGATATGTTACGCGGTAAGCTGCCCCGAGTAAGGGAAAAAATGCGAGCAATGCTAGACGACATGCTACGCTTGTCGCATTCGCCCGCCACTGGTGGGATCGCAATGCGTACTCGGGATGATTTATTTGAAGTCGAACATTCTTCGTTCCAAAGGCGAACATGACTCAAAAGGTTCACTTGCTCGCAATTTTCAGGTGCATCACTGAGGTCGGTGTCAGTCAAAGTTGAAATGAAGAATGAGCAGCTTTCAATTTTGCTCTAAATTTTTAACAGCCGAAGCTCAACAAAAAACTTTCACTTATTTCATACATGCAAAAGTTGGATGATGTGAACCACATCAACATTGTAGATAATTAGTGCAATTTTGATAAGGTTTGAAACCAGTATCACGAATGTGTCTTAGCTATAATGCAACTTGTTTATGCGTTTAACCTTTTTTAACCTCTTCATAAAAACCACTAACATAATAGCATCTTCACCGAACTAATTCAGTAATTATCTAATAAATGATTGAGTTATTACGTTTACACAATTTTATGCGAAATCAGATTAAAACCTGTATTTAATCTATGGGAATTGGATCATGCTTGTAGAAGACCAACGCGTGGTATTTTAACAAAAAATGTTCAACACCATCTTTGGTGGACTTGCGAACCCTGCGCAAACTTTTTCGATGACATTGTCCAAGTAAGCATCATCTAAAACAAATTAATCAATCAAAAACCAATTAATTATTAATGCATTAATACAGCGCAGAATAAGAGCCTGTAGAAAAGGAACTATGGAGCCTTTCGAGGTCTGGTCGGTAAATCCTGATTAGGCAAAACATTTCATGGCAAGTTCAGTGCCCAATTGGGAGAAAAGGTGCAATATGAAAAGGACGATCACTTCCATCAAAAGTTATATGTCTGCCACGAGTACCTAGACTAAAGAAGACACATACCACAAAAGATCACAACAAGCAATGGTCGCAGTCGTCCCAATCTTTCAAAAAATAGTATGATTCTGTACAGCAAGCATGCATTTTGTATGCATTTTGTTATTGAGGACACTAGTGAGAGTAACCAAATCGATATAGTAGAGCTTTAAAATAGTAGGGTTGACATATAATTACACACACAACTTTCATAAAATTATAAGCATGTCACTTCCTTCTCTTCTTCTTATACAGAATTAGAACAGGGTGTACAGGACAATTGAGTGGCTAGCCCTACGATCTTACTGACATCAGCAATCTTCTCCCGAGCGGAATACCGAACATAGACGACTGCACAGTGGGGCGACTCCATACAAAGGCTGGTCAAGCAAAAAAAAGTGTCGATAAATGCGACAAAAACTTGGTATTTTCATAATTTTGGGGCGCTGAACACGAATTTGGTATCCTTTTTTTGTTTAGGGCCGTCCATGAAGCACGAAAGCCAATTTCAATATTTTTTTGGCCCTTTTTCCTTTTTTATAGAATTATATGATCTTTGACCACAAGTAGTGCCACCGGGCGTCCTTCCCATTGAAAAAAACGTAATTTATGGACGACCCCTCGAACTAAACAAATTTTGCCTAAATATATATATATTTTTTGAATAAACTAAAACAACATAAGTAATACAAACTAATTACAAATTGAAAAAATCATCAACAGCATCATCATCTTTCGCTGTGATCGCTTAAATCTCGTGTTGAATTGTTTCCAGAAAATATAAAGTTCATTATACTTATCAGCAGGAAAAATGTCTTTCGCTGCAATTTTCATTTCTTCTGGTAATTTTCGATGTTTCATTGTTTCATATATATGTTATCTTCCTAATCCGGTTTCTATGGTTGAAAGAGGACATTTAAATACATGTATAACACCATGAATTGACAGCTTACTAGACATTGAATTAGGTGGTGCCGCTGAAGTTGAAGGCTCCATAATAAAACTCAACGAATTTACGAACCACTGTGGATTGGTTTGATAGACCAGTTTCGTACCTCGAGAACGGCTGGGAGGTTTTGAACATGTTACATAATTAAATTTTTCTTATAATTTAAAGACCTCTTGAGCAATGGTTTTCAAATTTTTTAGCTTCACGGCCGCTTAAAAAAATTCCAGATATAAGTTTTGTAATACGAGATTTCGTTTGATGCTCACCATGTGCATTCTGCGTATTAGTTGTGTGTCAGCTTAAGCATATATAGCCTAACCAACACCGCACACGGTGTTGACTTGCTGTCATTTGTTGTTTGCTTACAGCGCATGATGAAACTGTATACGACGTTGTAGTAAAATTGTTTGCGCTAGGTGAGCAACCTGGTGACATATTCTGGAGGTTGAAATCCTACGGGGTGAAACGTAATTTCATCTATACCACTATCCGTCGGTACCGGGAGACGGGCTTGTTTAATAACCGTACGAGATCCAGGAGACCACATTAGGCTAGGGCGCAAGTAGCCATTAAGGTGGTGAGGGAGCGGGTTCATTGAAAAATGAATCACTCGATCCGGAAGACCGCTGCTGACCTGGATGGTCTATCGGGACTGCCCCTGCTGGCAGAGCTGCATGCTACCGCGGGTCAACGTGTGGCGATCGTCGAGGGCACACAATACAGGGGCAGGCCCGTAGCTACCGGGGAGACTAGGGGGGGCTTAGCCCCCCACGCGTTTTCATTGCCCCACCACGCAATTTTCTCATATATTTGATTGATACTAAGTAAAAAAAACAAATGAAAAATCTGAAATATGACCAATAAGCATTATTGAATAGTCTCCAGTAGTAGTTCATTAAATCTCAAAAAAACCAAGTTTAAATCCGAACAATCAAAACGGTCGAACTCATATGACAAAAAGGTTAAATTACTCAATCTTCTTGTGGGCCCGCTTGATTCGTGGCGAAGTTGAAACTGACGATCCGCATAGGTACTTCCGTTTCGGATGTCCGAACCAGCGTCTGGGAGTGAAAATGCCAGTTTTTTTAAATGTGTCATTTTAATGAGAGTACCAATCACATTTTTATATGTTTAATTATATAAGAACAATGCAAAACAAGTTTTGCTGCAAAATTTGACCGGTTCTTCCAGAAGTTTTTATTGTTCCCTTTTTGATTTCTTGGATTGAAAAAATTGTGGGCAAAAAATGACACACAAGACTAGTTTTTTCAAATATTCAATATTCAGACAGTATCTAAACTTCATACAGTGTGCTTCTTGTGATTCATGTTTATGTTCAGTTCAATTTATTTTGGCCTAACCCAGTCCGTTACCTAGCCCGGTTCGGTCCAAAATAAAACCGGACATAAACATTGATCAAACAATGCGAATCGTCAAATTTAGAATTTGGGCCAACGGTTGAATCGCTCTATTGTTTCTTCGCGAATAGAATCTCTCAGTATCGTCGATTTTGAATAAGGCGACCTTCGAAGATGGGTTTCTAACGCTGTAATTCCTTCAATGCATTTATTGTTTCATATTATAACTTTTTAGAACTCTCTTCTGTTTTTAGTTTTTCGAACGTTATGTAAATGGCTCTAATAAGTGCCATAGAATCGTTGTATTCCATCACTCGTCCTTCCATTGCTTCTCTTGCTGGTTTGATCATTTATTTAATGAATATTAAATTGGTCGAATAGCGGGTTCGTCACTGTAAGGCAGAAATTTTAAAGTTTTTATCCCTGCTTTTTTCAACGATACGCCCTTTCGCAGATTGTTTTTTTTTTCGGAATATATACCCGGAAAACCAGACTTCCGGATATAAGAAAATTCTTACGGGACACCACTAACGCTTATTCGAAAATATATAGATGACCTACTGAATTTTTTGGTGCTAAAACTATCGACATAGGAGGAAAACTGCAAAACTTATAAGAATTTTAATTTGTGAGTACCCGGGTACTCCGTTGGACGCGTAACGGTACTTTTTTGTCGAGCGCATAACGGTTTTAAACGGGTTTCCCTCCAAAAAAACGTTTATTTAAAAAAAATTCTCAGCTATAAGTTCGAAAATTGACGAATAACAATTATGCAACTTAAAATTCACCAACATGATTGCTACAGGTCGAACCAGGGACAGTCGACAGGACAGGTCCCAGTTATGATAACTGACAGCGTAGAAAATGGATATGAGTTGGATCTCGTAATGGTACCATGTCCTAGGGCTGGCACCTGCATCGAGCTACTAAGGGTAAAGTCGTGTGATAACGGCTTAAAACGGCAAGGTGGTACCCGTTGCAGGGGTCTCCGTCCCATAAAACCTGGCAGGCCTTTCAGTACGTTCCGACTCGGAACTTCCGAGTCCATTGCCTGGCGAGAACCAGGCAAGAGTAGGATCAGATGGTTGTTCCTGACTTGCGCCGGTCGGGGGAGTCATAGTTGTTTATGAAGCGCTATTACTGCTTACCCTAGCCATGACCTCACTGCTCCGGCATAGACCACCATGAGACCACATAGGCGACATAGGATAGCGGCTGGAAGGGGAACTCAATAAACTAAAGATGAATCCATTGAAGACAAATGTGACAGATGCGGAGGGATTACCAAATCTCTTCGCGCGAGGTGGCATCCAGCGGTCTCCGCAGAAGAAGGCGAAGACGGATGCGGCAAGCCCTGGAGGTGGAAAAACGGCGAATTCGTCCGTTTCCACATCAGACATATCGGTCGACGGTCCCTTGCTAGTCAAGGCTGTTGAAAGGTGCATGGACACGCGGTCGAGAATGGCGGCGCTGTCCGAACAACTCGACGCTATAATCGAGTTCTCGGAGAACAGGCGGAATATCGCTGGCGACCTGAAGCAGAGCCGTCTCCTGCTTCGGAGCACTATTGATGAAGGGCACGAAGAGCTCATAGCTCGAGTGGAGGCGGCCGAGAAGGCGGCCAGGATCTGGAGGGCGACTGCATCCAAAGAGCTGCAGACAGACGCCCCTTCGTTCGCGGCAGTTTGGCAGTTGGTGCGACAAAACCTCATAACTCTTTAACGGTTGTTTCCACAGTGTTTATGTCTTAAGCAATGTTGTTCACCATAGAAAACAACTTTTTGAAAAATGGATTCAGGCAGCATTTATTTTTTCCTACAGATGACGCTGACATCTATCTTCTGAAAAAATGGTGCTAGCCATTTTGTGTCTTAGGGAAAGTTGTTTATATCAACAATTGACATAAAGTTGTCGAACATTTTACAACTATAGGACTGAGCGTTAACGAGATAAAATTATTTTAATTATTCATATAGCCAAAATTTCAGTAATTAAATATAACTGGAACTTAGAACATTTGTTCCAATTTCGTATATATTCGAACTGTCGAGTAACAGTTTGTAGTTGACTTTGTATAGTTTTTTGTCAAACTATGATGTGGCATCATTTTTGAGAAAGAATATAAAATATAATTTCAATGTTATTGTTAGTGACAAAATTTTTCAAATAGGAACATTGTTGGTCATGTACGCTTTCTTAAAGCTTCTCTTGTTTAATTTTACTTCATTTAACGTGGATACTAAACGCTTATTTTTGTTTAAAACACTATTCACCCAATAACAAACTGTTTCCTAGCACTAATAATTATTTCCGAGGGGTTTTCATACTACTGGACGTTAGTTTTGAAAGGCCCCCGAACACAATTATGGTCGTGTTGCATACTCAGGCATCCAGCAAAGCCTATTGTAGGAAAAACATCGATACGGACACTGCTTATTAACGTTTTTTAACATAAATTGACATGAAAACAATCGTTGCGAAACCTCGAATTACTCGGTAAGTCGCAACTAGTAGCAGCTGATTTTTGGTTTAGTACTAGTCAATACCTTGTATTTAAGTTCAATAATAGTGTCATATCAAAACAACGTAGAACTTTTTGCCGAAAATGATGAAAAATTACAGAAAAACTTGTTTTACATACTAAGCCTCCTACGATCCTATTTTCAATAAAACTGTCTTAATATCACATTACCTTTTAGTTAATAGTCTATTTCATGAGGATCATATGAGTTACCTTATTAATTCCTAAGTGTTTGCATTCGCTATTGAAAAATATCTGTGAAATATTTTTCTTCCATTTTACAAGCCTTGAAAATCCTCCCTTTCACAATATTATAGTTAATTTTCTAAATTATTTTTCAGCGTAAATAATCATGATTACGAGTTGACAACATGTCTACTGCAAGTAGAAAGTAGAATGAGGCATTAAAACAGATTTTTGTTTTTTTTTTTGAGTTTTGTCGCGACTTTTTTGGGTTCTGCCCCACAGTGCGGGGCAGGTCGCTAAGCGAACGAGGCAGCCCCGGGGGAAACGGCCCCCGGGAACACCAAGAAACGGTTGGTCGTGCTATTCCGGCGGGTTAGCACACCAACCGGTTCAAGGTCCATCGGGAAACTGGCCGAGGTGGAGGCTACGGGCAACCCTTGGACTACCGTAGCGGGGCCAGAGGACCAAAAAAAGGTCAAAAAGACGCGGAGTAGGGGGAATGCCTTCATATTCAAAACGGATTGGTCCAAGAACTCAAAAGTCTTGAAAAAAATGAGGGGTAAAACCGAGCTCAAGGATATGTGGACGGATGTGCGGAGTATCCGACGATCTCGCACTGGCGAGATGATACTTGAGCTAGGGAAGGACGCCAAGAACAAGGGAGCTACCTACAAAACGGTAGCTGAAAAGTCCCTAAAGAAAGAGGTGCAAAAGCGGGCACTCACCTCAGAGGTGACTATCCAGCTTAAAAACCTGGACAAAATCACTGAGGGGTGCGACATTGCACAAGCCCTAAAAGTGAAGTGCGGTAGCTACCTTCCGACTAGCGCCGGCGGTCGCTAACCTGGCCCTGAAAGAAAGCAAATTGAAGGTCGACTGGTCTGTATGCCCCCTGAGCATACTACAGCAACCGGACATTTGCTTCCGGTGCTTTGAGGAAAGACATAAGTCCTGAAACCGCAAGGGGCCCGATAGGAGCCAGTTGTGCAGGCGATTTGGAGGTGCAGGCCATAAAGCAAAAGACGGCGAGGAGTCTCCAAAGTGTATGGTATGCTCCAGGAAACGGGACGCCAAATACTTTATGGAAGGTCCCAGGTGCCCAGCCGGAAAGCCGGTTGCAAAACCACGGCCGCAAGGGTGACGCAATTGAATCTGAACCGTTGCATCGTGGTTTAGCAGCTGCTACACCAAGCAGCCACTGAGTCGTTATCGGACATCGCCATTATATCGGACCACTACCGCATGGTTGTGGATAAGTGCAGTATGGCGGCCATATGGACGATGAGCAAGTTCTTGGTTCAGGAGGTTGTTTCAACCTCAGAAGAAGGGTGCGTAGTTACCAAGGTTAACGGAGTGTTCTACTGCCGTTGCTATGCTCCGCCACATTGGTCTACCGAAAGGTTCAGCCAGATGGTCGATCTATTATCCATGGAGCTTACGGGCCTAACGCCGTTGGCGGTGGCGGGCGACTTCAACGCTTGGGCTGTTGAGTGGGGAAGTCACTTCACGAACCAGAGGGGTCAGATCTTGTTGGAGCCTTTGGCAAAGCTCAACCTAGATCTTGCCAACGTTGGGAACAAAAGTACATACAGCAAAAATGGTGCGGAGTCGATCATCAAGAACTGGAGGGTATACGATGGCTACACTAATAGCGATGTATAATAGGCCATGTGCGAGTGCCAATACGAAACCGTGGAGTGACGCTTACAGGATAGTAATGGCCAAGACCAAAAGCGCGCTGACGCCTGCAGAACGATCACCAACGATGCTGGAGCGTATCATCGAGGAACTCTTTCCGCGCCAAGAGCCAAGCCCTTGACCTCCGGCGGTCGTGTCTCACGTTCGACATTCCAGTATCTCAGACATAGACCAGGAATGGTCGGCCAGCCTGCCGAATCCAATCCGTGAGCGACGACAACCGTTAACCGATAAGTTGAGGAGGAAACAAGGGTTACGAATGAGGACTCATCGTGATCATCAAATCCCTAAAGGTGTGCAAGGCACCGCGACTAGATGATATCCCTTACCTGACATTCAGGCTGGCGATAAAAACGGCCCCCGGGCTGTTGCTGAGGTGCCTGGATGACTGTCGTTTTCCGGACAGGTGGAAGCGGCAGAGACTGGTATTACTGCCGAAGGCTAGTAAACCGCCAGGGGACTCATCGGCATATAGGCCCATCTGCCTGCTGGACACTGCGGGCAAGGTGCTTGAGAGGATTATCCTCAGTAGACTGGTGAAGTACACGAAGGGTGGTCACGGTCTGGCAAGTAGCTAGTTCGGCTTCCGGGAGGACAGGTCCATGCTGGATGCCATATCCTCCGTCACCAAGACGGCGGAGGTACCACTCCAGCGCAAGAGAAGAGGAATACGCTTTTGCGCAATCGTCACGCTAAACGTGAAGAATGCGTTCAATTGCGCCAGTTGGGACTCGTTAGCGCTCGCACTCAGGAGTATCGATGTACCGGTGTTGCTGTACAAGATTCTGGAAAATAACTTCCAGAAACGAGTACTTGTTTACAACACCGAGGAAGGTTCCGCAAGGTTCTATCCTGGGTCCGATGTTGTGAAATGTCATGTATGACGGGGTGTTGAAATTTAAGTTCCCAAATTCAAGGTTGTGATTGTCGGCTTTGCAGACGACATAACGCTAGAGGTTTAAGGCAAGTCGATTGAACAGGTCGAGTTGATGGTCGCGCACTGTATACGCAGGGTCGAGGACTGGATGCGCTCTAGGAAACTGGAGCTAGCACATCATAAGACGAAGGTCACGGTTGTGAACAACCGTAAATCGGAGCAACAGGCGGTGGTCAGAGTTGGAGACTGCACCATCATCTCAAAGTGATCTCTGAGGCTCTTAGGGGTTATGGTCGACAATAAGCTCACGTTCGGGAGTCACGTCGACTATACCTGAGCAATTCTCGCTGAAACTAGGCCACTAGATGCACAAGGTCTTTCAAATTTGATATAAATGCACATAGTTATTAGAAATAGAGAAAAAATGATAATGCTATTTTTGTTTGATCGAATTTGTTGACCCCTTGGTCACCAAGGGGTGAAACAGTTTTCAGAAAAGTTGAAATTTTGACAATTCTTGATGTATTATTTGAGCTATATCTCTGAAATTCGTTATGTAAAGTACTACAAGCAGCACTTTTCTGTAAAAAGGAATGATAGGGTTTTCATTTGAAGTAATCAGAATTCAGGCCGCCATCTTGAATTTGGCGGCATCTTGGATTATATCAGAAAAATGCAATTTCCACCAGGTTTGCAATTACCGATTTTCGATCTGAGACCAGCATTGGAAAGCTGAGAAAAAATGCTATAATATGAACGAAAAAAATTAGCTAAGCATCAGTGTTGACCCATCAATTGAACCTATTTTCCAAGCTGTGTGTTAAAATATTCAACGTACACCGCGCGATCAACGTAGTAACCTGTCTACTGAGACCCTCTACTGTTTTTTTTTTGAGTTTAGTGAGAATAATGAATACAACACTAGCATGTTTGATACTAACAAAGCGATTGGTTTTTTATTGCTGAGCAGTTCCATAAAAAATGTCCCAGTTTTAATATTTTATTTAACCGTTATGTACTCGGCAATTTTAACACACGTAAGTACTCGGCAGGGTACACGGGTACCCACAAAATGAAATGCTTCTTGCTTTTTCCCCAGCCAACAATTTGGTTTACTTTATTCAACTACAACTTTGTTAAGTAAACTTTTATTCGGCATAAAATGATCATATAAAATGCATAGAACATAGCTATGTGTACAAATTTGGAGGCCATATACGTACATGTGGAAAAACCTTTTTGCATTGTACGACTTCATATGATTTGATAAGGTGCTAATAGTAACTTTGTATATAACTTAACTTTGCATTTAATATGATTTTAAATATGCCAACACAAAATTGTGTGTAATGATCTGTATGACTTCAAATATGCATATCTAAAAATAAACTCGCAACAGGCAATTTATGTAACCAGATAACCAAGTCGAAAAATAAAAAATATTATCTCACAACATTTTTTTTAGAGTTGCGTTATACTTTTTATAGAGAAATCTTGAATATGAATACTAAAAGCTTTTTTTTTTGTATGTAAATACATGTATCCAACTTTTTTTATATCTGTTCTGCATGGATTACTTTCTGGAGCAAAGCGTAAATTTATTATGACATTTTTATCTCATTGAAACATACCCAGTTTCGATACCTAGACCTTTGAATCCATAGTCCTTCTACGATCCGCGCCACCATATGAGCATCTATATTATGAACATTTAATTTCATATCACATTCTACAAAACATATATATGAGTTAAACTAACTTTATCTGGCATAGTTTGATCTTTTTCAAACGTAAACTGCTTACAGCAAAACACCACCTACGTTGTACAACTTATGTCTGCCTTATATACAACTCGGTATTGCTCAACAAACAGAGTTCCCACGAATATTAATGAATATTGTTGTTCCCAGTAACATTTATTAATATTGCTTTAATCAGCGAGATCCAGGTTTAAATAACGCTAACATCAAACCCAGATACTTGCTGAACGCAAACAAAATATCTGGTAACACTGAACAGATCTGTACAGCAACCGAAACACGGTGTCAGCTTCGCTCTGTTTTGTTCGTTTTGCCGCGAGTATTTGTTTATTATCTATATGTTCGGAGTGGTGCAGTTTCTGGAAAATGGGCGGCTGCAAATCCTGGCTGTTCCAACAAGTTGGATCATAGGTGAGTTTCTCATGTGGCCAAAGTCCATTAACAATGAGAGCATTGAAAAGATGCGAAAAGATGGCACGGCTTTTCGTGAGTCGACAAGGGCCATACCCGTGCTTATTACTAGAAAGTTTTGAAAATTCGATCAAGCAGAAGCAGCTGTTGATGAATTTTCGAGAAAAGATGTATCCGATTTTGAAGGAAAAACGAAATTTCTAAAATCCACCAAAAAGAAGAAGAAAAAGTCGGTTTCAGATACAACCGATTTTAGTGATATGCTGACAGGTAAGCAAATAACTTTATAGAGATTTCTGTACGTGATTAGTTCTTATTTTACAGATATAGTGAATAAAAACTCGAAAAGCAGCTAATTAACCAACAATCAAGCACCATTGAATAAACTGCCCATATATATACCAACACCAGAACCAATACTTTATAATCAAAAATTTGTCGAAACCCAAGCATCGATGCAGCTAAATGTAACACAAGAAGGGCCACCTTTCGGTCCTGTTGACACTACGTCGTGGAAAACGGAATCATCAATTCAATTGAATAGTGAACGAACCTCCCATGATCTTATAAAAATGATTGATTGACAAATTGAAATAGAAGGGTTGCAGACTTCAAATGCTTTTTCAGGTAGGTTTTCCAGTACGATAAATGTGTGGAATTACCTGCAATGTATGTGTTCGCTATATTTCAGATCACACAATATACGGAACTATGAATGCCCCTGAATTCAGTATTTCTCATGAGAATGAACAAAATAACATGAAACAGATAGGTATGTTCATTCGATTTTGTTTGTTGCCATTTGTTCATGCTAAACCGTCGTGTGTTTAAATCATTTTACAGGTGCACCAAGTGAAACAGTATACGACCTTGTCACCTTGATAAGGCAAACAATTTCTGAATCCGTGAATGAAACCATTCCTGTTGCAATCGAGTCTTTACTGGACGAAAGAATTGAGAGAGCTATCGATCATGCAGTATCCATGGCTGTAGACAAATGTTTTGAGTCAAATTTCACTCGTCTAGCAGCTTTATTCGAGGTGATTAGCAGTGATAGACATAGAAACGAATCAACCAGTAAGGAAACAACGATTAAAAAGCACGTTCCTATTGACGTTGAGGAACAAGTAGAGCAGTTCGATATTGATTTAAGAGAAAAAATTCTACAAACAAAATATGTAAGCATCGTATTATATCGTTTATATTTAGAAAAAAAACGTCGGTGGAAATGTGTTTCAGATGATTCTGAAGGCTTTTCTCCAGTCCATGATGCCAATATTTGCCGTTATTGCTCAGTTCTGTTATTTCTGGGCATCTGGTAGTTTTCATCAGTGTCCAAGGGTCTTTTGGAACCCATTGCATCCATTGCAAATGGATATTAAGTATATCAATCAATGATTTTGTTGCCGTCTGCGATATTTGAAATTGCGATACCCATTTGCGAATTGCCAAATTCAATGCTTCCAACTTCCAATTGTTCCAACATTCATATTGTGATTTATTGAGAAATACCTTCAAATGTTCTACGAGTGCAAGTAATATCAGTGGTTTCATCAATCGTAGGCAAATCTGACACGACATTGTCAAGTATAGTTATCGGTTTAGAATCCGGTAGCTGTTGTGATAGCGAATCGGGAGTTCTTGCAAGTACCGCAAATTTGTTCCTTTGTTTTTGTAAAAGTCGGCTGTATTGGCCACTTTTGCGTAAGCGTATTAATTTATTTTTCAAAACAAATGAATCCATTGAAAACACCGACTCACTTTATTTCGCTCAACGATGTTTTGACAGTTTAATAGTTACGATGTAATCCAATTTTATATTACCATATAAATAACTTTCAACATTTTGTTTAAATCAGACGCGTTCTACGATTTCCTATCCATATCTAATGAACTCATATATGGCTCTACAAATAAGATTGTAGATAAATTTTCACTTTGCAGCTTTAACGATTGCAACTGATTTGCGTCTCATGTTACTTTGATTCAATCGTCTCATGTTACTTTGACTCAATCTGCACAATTATATGATTTAAAAACAACATCCTTATACGACTTCTGGTTTGCAGGGTCTTTTCTTGACCGATTTTCGATCTTGACCCGTCAAAAGATTTGAAAATTTGTCTTTTTTTTTTAATTTTTGATCTTCGTAAACATTGTTAATACAAACATTGTTTGTCTGATGATGAAAAAGCAGCATTCCATAAGTTTTAACTGGCTGAGTTGAGGTTATCCTCGTTTTTTAAAGCAATAAAGTCTGAAAAGGTACTCGGGTACCCTGCCGAGTAAATAACGATTAAATTGTCATTTTTAATTTGGCTGAAACTTTGCATAGATATTTTTATAGGCAAAAGATGTCATTTTGTGCTATTGTTTTAATTTTTTCGAGAAAGACTTATTGTTTAGAAGCTATTGAAAATGCTTTTTTGGGAAGGTATTGATGACGACAAATATTTTTAGGGCCAGAACGGTTTGTTTGATCGGTATGACCTCTTCGATAAAGTTGTAGATAATAATTCTGTCTTTCTGAAAAAAATAAACACTCTATAAGTTTTTCTTTGGTTGCAATATTGAAACAATCCTTTGTAGTCTTGATAAAAAAATAGATTTAAAAAAAATGAGCTTTTAGATAGGTATCGGCTCTATTATCGTCAAGTTTTATCGTCAAATAAATGATGTCGTAGAGCGTTAATTTTTTGCACGATGGTTCTTCATAATGCAGAGCATCTTCCTACAAAATATTAGTTCTCTATGTCTTCATTAACCCCCCGGCAAAACTTGACGATAATTTTACATTTTTTTAATTTGTTTTTCAAAAAAAAAATTTTAAGGTGTAGATTTTATCGGAGAGACAAAAATATTATCTACAACTTTATAGAAGACGTCATACCGATCAAACAAACCATTTTGGCCCTGAAAATATTTGTAATCATCAATACCTTCCCAAAATCGCATTTTTAATAGCTTCACATAAATGAGTCGTGTTGCAAAAAACTAAACCAGCAACACAAAATGGCATCTTTTGCGTATAGGAACGTCTATGCAAAGTTTCAGCCAAATTAAAACGACAATTTAAATAAAATATTAAAACTGGGATATTTTTGTGGAACTGCTCAGTAATAAAAAAAAAATTATCGCTTTGTTAGTATCAAACATGCTAGTGTTGTATTCATTAGTCTCACTAAACTCAAAAAAACAGTAGTGGCGTACTAGTTGTAGCATCAATCGATTACGATATATGGAGCTAGTAGGGTTATAACATGTGCATCTACTTGATCTCAGTAGACAGGTTACTACGTTGATCGCGCGGTGTACGTTGAATATTTTAACACACAGCTTGGAAAATAGGTTCAATTGATGGGTCAACACTTATGCTCACCTATTTTTTTTCTTGCATCTTATAGCATTTTTTCTCAGCTTTCCAATGCTGGTCTCAGATCAAAAATCGGTAATTGCGAACACGGTCAAAATTGCATTTTTCTGATATAATGCAAGATGGCGGCCAAATTCAAGATGGCGGCCTGAATTCTGATTACTTCAAATGAAAACCCTATCATTCATCTTTACAGAAAAGTGCTATTTATAGTACTTTACATAACGAATTTTAGAGATATAGCTCAAAAAATACATCAAGAATTCCTATAATTTCAACTTTTCTGAAAACTGTTTCACCCCTTGGTGACCAAGGGGTCAACAAATTCGATCAAACAAAAATGGCATTATCATTTATTCTCTATTTCTAATAACTATGTGCATTTATATCAAATTTGAAAGACCTTGTGCATCTAGTGGCCTAGTTTCAGCGAGAATTTCTCACCTGTAAGAAGGCCTAATCGGCTATTGCAGCACTATTTCGTATGATGTCGTATGAGGTCTTAGCGGTTTATGGCAGCAAGCGAAGACTTCTTGCCAGCGTGGTTTCGTCCATACTTAGGTATAATAGGCCAGTATGATCCAGAGCGCTAGGTACTAACAGTTACCGTGGTAAACTGGAAAGTACCTACAGGCTCATATGCCCGAGAATTTCGAGTGCCTATCGTAGGGTGTCATACGATGCAATCTGTGTCTTGTCCGGAATGATGCCTCTTAGTATTGCCATCAAGGAGGACAGAGAAGGTTCCGACCAACGTGACACAAGAGGCATACGAGGTACCAGTAGGTCATTTTCGATGCTCCGCTCCGGTGGAGGAGACTGCTGATCATGTCTTTTCCGTATGCTCCCGTTTCGTAAGAGCGAGCACTACTCCGGACAATCTAGTTCGGAGGATGCGCTACCACCCGGACATCTGGAGCGCGGCCTGAAGCTGCAACGTGTGTGGCGGGTCAACTATCAACACGCCAGTGGTAGCTAACTACCAGCTAGGTGGTTATAAAAGTAAAGAGGGTGCGTCACACACAAAAGCCACTCCCCGACGTAATACTCAACCGTCTTTCCGGAAAGACCAGGGCTGGAGACTGGAGGGGTTTTAGAGGGTCGGGACAGGGATCAGTAGGTGTTTGGGGAGTGTAACTACCCCAACATCTCTCCCCTAGTCTCATCCCCACACCCTGAATTCACTTCTCAGATGTCTGTTTGCAAATTTCTCCGCCACCTTAAAAAACACCGCATTTACGAAGGTCTTGGGATACAAGTCGTCCTAGAAACGCAAGGTTCACGGGATAATGGAGGCTACAAATAAGAATAGACTAAACAAAGCCTGAATTTTCGCGGCACGCAGATCAGGAGAAACTCTTTGTCTTGCAAAAACCGCACAATGTACAACATGATCGGTTATGGGTGTCGACGTTGGCTAGCATCTCCCCACTTATGTCGATAAACAACCCGTGTTCCAGAGCGCCGCGTCGATGATACCTTGGGGTGCCGCATCCAAGTGTGGGAAACTCCCACTCATGTTTATCGTGAACAACGTGAAAATCAACGCCACGCAGTATAAGACCGAGATTCTGGAGAAGGTTGTGGCCTCAGCAGTTTGGGACCTCTGATGGAAGAATCGATACGTCTCTCAACAGGACGGTACACCGGCCCACACGGCGAATATCGTCCATGCATAGTGTCGGGACGACGCTCGTCTAGTACGAGATGCTAAAAGACCAGGTGCGTGCGCGTACGATTTTTTGAGAAACGTCTCAAGATCGTCATACAGCTCAAAGTGGGGGTGCTTCCAGCTAATATGCCGTATAGGTTCTAAATAAACATTGCGTTAATGGAATTTGACTCTTGTATTTTCATAATTTTAACACGTTTTCAAAAGTGTATTCGAGCTTATTGAACACTTCGTCCACTTTGCAATAGCTTGTCCCTCGTTTTAGGTTGACACAACATCCTGCGCCGGGAATATGCCAGTTTTTCATATAGCCTTAGCCGCATGCTGTAGTCATTTTTGGGAGGGATACAGTATGAGTCCGATACGAAAGCAAGCTTAACGGTTGGACATCTTGAACCTCGCGTAACATCGGTCATCGGAAATTGTCGGTTCCGTCAGAATAAGGATAATAAGGCCCAAGTCCTTTCTTAAATTCGCGTTCATTTTGCATATTCTCGTTAAATTACAACATGTCCTGCTCTACTGAATATAAAAATCATGTCATCATTACGATTTAAATGAAATGAAAAGTGCAATCGGATCGTTAATACTTAATACTTACGTTAATACCCAAATTTCAACCAAAACTCAGTACGATTTAATTTAATTCAACGCTAGCCTTTACAGTGTCAAATTAAGCTCAAAAGTCATTCTGTTATGACTAAGCTCAATAATAGCGCTCCTCTTCGGAAGCGTGTTCAAATATAGCAAACAAGATTCGTGGAATAGAAAGACTAAAACAACAAACAAAAATATTCGTAACAACTGTCATCCTTTCGCTACAAAACGGCTAATTAATTACTTTTTCTTACTCTGTCACTAATAGAGCAGAAATGATTTATTCCACGAAAACACCCAAAAAAAATGCGCCAACGCAACACAGCGGAAAAAAAATTAGTGGTCTAATTTGAATATTCATTCGCGTCAACAGGTGCCCAGTACAAAATATACTCACAACGCATTCTCGTACCTACCGGAGCGGTCCGAGCGGGCAGCTTCCGAACGAGCAGCCAATTTGCATATGTCTATACAGCAGAAAGCAAATAAATTTCCAAACGAGGTGGAAGTGAACGTGCACGACAATATGGGCTTGGGAACCTGTCTGCTGTGGAGGTTTCTTTGCGCCGAGATCATCTTCCACCTCGTGGGATCCCGTTGCTTTCGTTCACCGCCGAGCAGGTTCGATTCGTTTAATTACCAATTTACCTGTTTCTTGCTAATCGAACACTCACCGACGGGTGATAAAGGTATGTTGTTTTTTAATCGATCCAGTTTCTCTCAGAAGCTTTCCGCTCATTTAGCGACAGCAACACTTGACCCAAAATATGGGTGGGTGCCGAATTGATGCCACTTTCCTTTCCATTTTTTTTTGTCTGCCAAAGTTAAATGAAACCCATCGAAACCCATTAGGCACGAAATCGCAATCGTTGGCGTGCTGATTTTCAAGCTGTATCTTCTGCTAATATCGATCGCATCAGCGTTTCGTCCATAACTTACGCCGAACAAAATCGAACGTGATTTTGAAGAGCCACTCAAGACACAAACATTGAAAAAACCCCTCATCACCGGTTATATCCTCCAGCTTAATCCTGTTTCCCCTTACCCGTGAGTTGCGAAATAAAAAGCAGAGTGCGATATGTAAAATTAAACGAAACTCCTCAATAATCGCCAACAGCACTAAACGACCGATCGTAACACCAAATTTACCAGACAAGTTCTTTGCGGGCTTGGTTGGCTTTGAACTGTTGTATGCTCATCTCCATCCGAACACCCGAGCGGATGGCTCAGAAAAACAGTTCGTCATAATGTGAAAAGTTCAGCAAGATTCACCTCTGCCCCTCAAACGAGCGAATTGGACTTGAACGACTTCTGGGGAGTACATGTGCTCCCAATTGGCTCGTAAAAAATATCAGATTAATGCGCAAAAACAGTTCATCCTTCGATCATCTCGGCAGGCCTAATGGCTGGCGGCCAATAAAAGCTGGGAAAGTTGACGGAGCAAGATGGTGTAATGTTCATCTTATCTCATCCACTTTTCCGGCTTAAGAAGAGCAAAATGTAAGCGTATTTTGTTTGGGAAAAAGAGCTTTCACCTTTGCGCCATTTGCAGAATTTGCAGCGCTGAGGTACGAGAGCAGAGTACTTAACCTATCGGAGAGCAATCTCGAAATGATCCGCTGATTTTTCTTAAGCTTCGAAGTATCAGGAAAGGAAGTATTTTACCATTTTGGCGGATGAAAATTATATGCGTTTTGACGGGTTCGTTTTTTTTGTAAAATATATTTTCTCAGGGTGCAAAAACTAATTCCTTCTAATATCAGGGAGTTGATCTAATGAGTCTGAGTATTCGGTCGTTTACTGTCGAATGTACTTGTACAATTCACCAGCAAAGTGAGCGGTAACAAATTAGCTTCTAAAAAAACAAACAGCTGCTCTATTCTGCTGCCGATCCAACTAATAGCATCTATAAAGCAATAAAATATGTACTGATGATCGTGGAAAATAGTTTCAAGTTCCGCGCTGCCTTCACGGTTGGACCCGCGATGATCAGCAAATGTACCAGCGGCGTACGTATCTACAGCCCAGTGCTGCAGGCGTCGTTCCTATCTAGATCAGTTGATGATAAAGTGATGACTGTATCAGAGCGGCTTCGTCAGTTCTCGCAAATAGGCTGCCGTGGAGTAAAAGTCGCGCACATCGAAGGGAGCATGGGAACTTGACTCTAGCACGGACTCTGCCCGCAACCGACAGGCAGGTACATGCTCGTTTAACATGATTACGAAGCGCGATTCCTGCGCACAGTGCGCACACACACACAGGCCAAGGAATTCGCGCCGTTCGTCGTTCGCTTCACTGTCTGGCGCACACCGCCGGTCTGGAATCTGGAACTTCAGGTGAATCATCCTCTGATGGGCACGGAGAAGAAATAAATCAGGCTAGGATGAACCACGCAGCACTCGTTAGAAAGCACACAGTCATTAGCCGAAGGGCATACTGTTTACGACCTGTCAGGTAAGGGTTCAATTCACGACTGCCGGGGAAATATCAAATGACTCACATTTGGATTCTCAAGAGAGAAAAAAATCTATGTTGACGAACTTCTGCGTAACTTGCTTGCTTAATGATGTATTAAACGAGCTCACCTGGAATGAAAAAAAAAAATATAACAGTTATGTAGTAATGTTTGCTGTTGTATATTGTCATTGTTTATTATTATAGAGTTACTGATGCTATGGTCTAACAGTATTTAACAGACTAAATCCGTTGAAATCTCCAAGGTGAATTGAAGAAACAAACCAAGTTTAAAAATAATAATTAGTCATTGCATTTAGAAAAAGCATGTGAATTTTGTAAGCGAAAGTCAACATTGTTTAAGGAACCATTTTTACTACCATGTTAACACATTACAGCGATTGATACCGATATGATTGAGTACCAAAGTGTACCCGAAAGAATTATTTTCTCCATTCAATATTTTTTATTTTCTCAAAATTTGGGTTATTCATTTGCTACTAATGAAAATAATTTCAGTCTCAAATAACAAAGCCCCAAGCTTTCATCTTTCAACAAACTTTTTTGAGAGCTAAAGCTTGACGGCCGCATGTTTCACAGTTGCTTCATCGTGATGGATCTAAGCTAGTGAAGTTGCTCGTAGAACCACGTAGATGGCTATTTTTGATTTACTTTTACTGTTTTCAATGTGCAACAAAGTCAGTAGCTTCCGCTTTATGTAAATCGATAACAACGCTGGTTACGTCCTTGCAATTATTAGGAAAAAGAAGGGTTGTTTGTTACTGTGATAATTTAGTTTATCTACGCATCTCCGCGACTGTGATGGAAAGGAACATTTATGTAACAACAAGATGTAATAAGTCACGGATTTTTATACTTTTACCCACTCTCTCGAGCCTCGTTCCATCTGCTGGGAACGAAAGAGCCGATGAACTGGCAAGACTTGGATCGTCTCATCAGTTCATAGGATCAGAACTCTTCTGTGATCTATCCGCTTGTTCCCTTAGAATGGAACTAAAAGCATGGGAAACTCTAAAAGTGGAATCCAACTGGACAAACACCTTCATCGGTAGGCAGTCGACGCGTTTCATCACACCAAACGTTTCTATGTCTCGTAAAATACTGGATCTTTCAAAAAAAGATATAAGCACGTATACTGGTTTAATAACAGGGCATTGTCCGAGCCGTTATCATTTGAAGGTTATGAAAAAACTTCAAGATGATACATGTCGATTATGTGACATATAAAAAGAAGACTCGGAACATCTGTTATGCCGATGATCGGCATTTTTTATCAAAAGATATAAGTTCTTCGAGAGTGGTCTACGGAACCCACTGAAATCTGGAGAACGAATCCCAGTACGGTTGTGCGCTTCATACGAAGTTTAACACCGGACTGGACTAATGCTATTGGCCAGACTGTAACGACCACTTCCAATAGTGATACGTTATCCTGACTTAGCAAAATTAAAAAGGGGGAATATGTCACAAAATATCAAAAAATTGGTCGCAGTAACGAAAAAACCTAACACGAAAAAAACAGCTGGGCATTTGAAAGCAGCTTTTACGTCTGCAGTTGCTGCAGATCTCGATGTTCCTCTACGTGATTCTCCGCAGGGCAGCTGTGGAGTATTCCGAGTAACTAAAGAGCACGTTTTAAGCGCAATTTACTTGTCCTGAACCAGACAAGATCCTCCATCAATTATGAAAAAAATGCTCGAACGGACTGTTGGCGCCTGTTATCAAGCTATTAAGTTTCTCCCTGCAACAAGGATCGATTTCTGAAAAAAATATCAATGCTCACACCAATTCATAAAAAGGACAAATGTGGTATAGCGAACTATTCTGAAATAACGACATGATGTGCTTGTTCTGAATTTTTCGAGATAGTTATCAAAATAGTGCTGTTTAAATTGTATAAAAATTAAATTTCTTGTGACCAACATAGAATATTAGAGATAGAACGAGAAAGTTGGCAACAAGGTGGACTCAAAATTCGGGACGGCTCAGTTTGCTTCTACACAGACGGTTCTAAAATGAATGGTTCCGCGGGTGCGGGATTCATAGGACCAGGAATTAATAAATTTTTTCCCATAGGACACTGACCAACAGTATTCCAGGCGGAAATATACGCGATAATAGAATGCACGAATACGTGTCTGAGAGAAATTATCGACACGCAAATATTTGCATTTTCTGTGATAGTCAGGCAGCACTTAAAGCCCTGAATGCTCCTTTCTGCCACTCTAAACTAGTGTGGCAATGCATCCTGTCGCTCCGAAAGTTAGCTATGAAAAACCAGGTTAACTTATACTGGGTTCCAGGTCATTGTGGAATCGAAGGAAACGAGAAGGCCGACTTACTAGCCAGACAAGGGTCATCTACTAACTTTATTGGCGCAGAACCTTTCTGTGGAGTCTCCTCGAGTGCTCTAAAAGCTGAACTCGGTGAATGGGATAAAGCGACCATCAAAGCAAACTGGGATGTCATAAGCGGATTACGACAATCGAAAATATTCATAGAGCCAAATCGCGAGAAGAGCCTCGTGCTGCCCAGGTTAAATAAGAAAGACTTGAGAACATTCACAGGTCTCATTACAGGGCACTGTACGAGTAAGTATCATCTCAAGAAGGAAGGCAAACTTGATGATGATAAATGTCGCCTGTGTGGCATCGAAAGCGAAACTTCAGAACATCTACTCTGCGAATGCCGAGTATTAATACAACGCAGATTGCGTATCTTCGGTAAGTAACACATAGAACCTACCGAAATTTATGAGGGAAAGTCCATCAACATCAACTCGCCAAATAGGGATGTACCTGCTCGTTCGCACTTAGAGTAAGGTGAAGCATACCACAATAGATCAAACAATGGTCGTAGTGGTTCAGTCTTCTACAAGGGAAAAAAACATATATTTGACCCCAAAGAGATCCGTCGCCTCAACTCCGTCGCAGTTCTCTTCGTTGTATACTCCCTTGATGGCAGACTTGCAAGTGGATGCTGTGTACACAGACTTCAGGCCAGCATTCAATCATGTGAATCATCACATCCTTCTCCCAAAGCTGGAGAAACTGGGGCTTGTGAGATGGTTTCGATCACACCTGTCAGAGTTGTATGTGTTGGTACTGGGTTATCACATTCTGAGCCATTCACAAGGAAACAATGTGGGCCCACTTTTATTACTAATCTTCAATACTATTCTCCACGAACTCCCTTTAGACATTATCTTTCAACTTTAACAACGCCCTAGCGGTAAAGTTTTGAACAACATAGGCATTACCAAAGGATGGTCAATAATTTCAGGATCACCATTCGAGAATACATAGTTCATCCAGGAGGCAACCCGTAGGGGTTATTAATTTCGCCCTGGTTTAAGTAATTTCCGACCACTGACCGTTCTATCGGTAATAAGGTTCCTCTCCCTATTGTTGCATGTGGAAGGGGGTGACACGTTTCGGTTCCTGATTCCATTAATCTTCTTGAGAATCAATTTTCCGCAAGAATATGCTCCTAATGCTGTCGTTTCTCCCGGCGATTCAGCAGCTCTAGCTTCCCGGTATCTTTCTACACTCTGACTAGTTACAGCCGAGGCTAACACGTGAACTCTGGTGTGGTTCTTTTCATTCGTCACTCGCTAGCACTCAGTATCACACCACTCTTTGGAAGTGGCTGTCGCATATGTACCCAACACTTCTCCCGCTGCACACTGGGAAAACGGACTCAAATTTCCACTAAATTAATGCCGCTGAGCTGCAAACCGGAATCGATAAAATCAATCGATTAGTGATAGTTTCATCCAGTGCAGGGCACGGGAAAAGGCATATATTCCCAAACATACGCAAAAATAGGGTGAAAAGGGGCAAAATAGACCATTTTCCGCGCCCTGCACAAAATGAAACCATCACCAATCGATTTATTGACCAATTTCACATAATAAATGCAATATTTCAGGTTGTTAGTCCAGCGGCGATTATTTAGTGGAAATGTGGGCTTCGGTTTTTCCACTAAAAATCGCCGCTAGACTGGTAACCTAAAATGTAGTATTTCTTATGTAAAATTGGTCAACAAATCGATTGGTGATAGTTTCATTTCGTGCAGGACACGGAAATGGTCTATTTTGCACCTTTTCACTCTGTTTATGTGTATTTTTGGGAATATATGCCTTTTCCCGTGCCCTGCACAGGATGAAACTATCACTAATCGATTTATTTTATCGATTCAGGTTTGCAGCTCAGCGGCATTAATTTAGTGGGAATTTGGGGAATCAAGAAAGGCCACCGCCTGGACTGTAGTAATTATCGAAACATAACCGAACGGGGGACGCTCCACTACAGACCAAATGTTCACCCTGCGAAAGATCCTCGATAAATTTGGAGAATTCAACTTGCAGATTCACCATATGTTCATCGACTTCAGGGCAGCGTACGATACAGTTAAGAGAAATGAGTTACAGCGAATTATGCTCGAACATGGTTTCCCATTAAAACTAATTAAGCTGATACGTGCCACCCTTGAAGGCTTTACATCATGCGTCAGGATAGCCGGTGAGATATCGGACTACTTCGTGACGTTAGATGGTTTGAAGCAGAGAGACGGGCTGTCAAACTTATTGTTAAACATCGCATTGGAGGGTGCTATACGGTGCAAAGAAGCGGCACTATCATTACGAAGTCTCACATGCTTCTAGGTTTTGCGGACGATATCAACATCATTGGTATCAACAGTAGAGTAGTGGAAGAGGCCTTCGGACCTCTCAGGAGAAAAGCTGCGAGAATAGGGCTCATCAATAATTCTGCCAAAACGAAATACATGGTGGCTGATAGAGTGCGCGGTAGTCTGACGGTTCTTAGTGCTGAGCTGGCGTTAGATGGGGAAACTTTTGAAGTAGTCGACGAATTTATTTACCTGGGTACGTTAATGATGTATGACAACGAGGTTTTCCGTAAAATAAAAAGACGGATAGCAGCTGAAAACAAGGCCTTCAACGGATTACTAAACTTGCACTCTACAAAACACTAATTCTTTCCGTGGCCCTCTACGGCCATGAAGATTGGACGTTGAAAGAGGCCGATCGGCGAGCTCTTGGCGTTTTTGAGCGTAGGATTTTGCGTTCAATCCTTGGCGATAAACTAGAAAATGGTGTTTGACGCAGACGCGTGAAGCGGATAAAACACGACAGGTTGCAGTGGGCTGGGCATGTAACTAGAATGCCGAAAGAACGACCAGCGAAGACTATATTTAACAGAAATCCCATAAGAGGCCATCGATTTCGAGGTAGGCCCTGCACTCGTTGGTTGTGTGCTGTCGACGAGGACGCCCGCCGTAAATGTAAGTAAGTAGAAATGATGGAATCTTGACGAATGGACGGGAGCTGATCGACAGGTGGGAGCAGCACTATAATGAGCACCTGAATGACGCAGAGGTAGAGAACCATGACGGGAGGAGGAACGACTTCTTCAGCACAGCGAATGAGGGGAACATACCGCCCCCCATGCTCAGTGAAGTTAAAGACGCTATCAAGCTGCTCAATAACAACAAATTAGCTGCAAAGGATGGCATCGCAACGGAGCTTATCAAGCTAGGCCTGGATTGGTTGGCTTCTTGGCTGCATAAGTTGTAAGTCAGGACCTGGCATACAGAACAACTACCAGAGAAGTGGAAGGAGGACGAGCAAGTGGGAACTACCAAGCGTTCACGATTCTCAACGCAGCCTACAAAGTGCAATCCCAGATTATCTTTCGCCAGCTCTCTTCGTTAGCACGAAACTTTCTGGGGAGTTATCAAGCCGGTTTTGTGGATGGGCAATCGACAGTGAATTTAATCTTCACGTTGCGGCAGATCCTCCAAAAGAGTCGCGATTATCAAGTCCCCACGTACCACCTATTATTTGAATTGAAGGTCGCTTACGATACTATAGACCCTGTAGAGCTATGAAATGTTATGGACGAAACTGGCTTCCCCGCGAAACTCACAGGACTGATAAGGGCCACAATGGAGTGCTTTGTGTAGATATCAGGTGCGATATCAAGCCCGTTTGAATCACGCAATGAACTTCGACAGGGCGACGGTCTTTCCTGCCCCTTGTTTAACATTCGAGCTTGAAGGTGTTATGAAACGTGCGGCCTTTAACATGCAGGGCACGATCTTCAATAAATCCAGCCAGTTCATCTGCTTCGACGACGACGTGGACCTTGTCGAAAGGACGCTCCGGGCGTTTGCTGAACAGTACACCAAGCTGAAACGTGAAGCAGAAAAGGTTGGGTCATGTGCAAGACGATCATGAGACAGGTAGTATTCTACGGGCACGAGACATGGACAAGGATGGAAGAAATCGTATCGTATAACAATCATTTGGGTATCATTGCTGAACTTGTTATTCATAAGCTTTCAATCTCAGCAAACCATCGCTATTAAAAGTTACACATTCTCACGCATGCAAGAGACAACTTATAGCAAAGAAATATATGGTAGCTTTCTTTGATGATTTTGTTTCAGTATTGCCTGCTTTAGGTGGAGCGAGCAACATATAGCGAGTGTTTCACGAAAGAATCGTGAACGATTGCAATCGAACGACCGCAGCGATTTTTTCAAATGTTGGTTGCTTGCAGGCGTAAT
The DNA here is from genome assembly GCF_029784165.1 of Wyeomyia smithii. Taxonomy (NCBI): domain Eukaryota; kingdom Metazoa; phylum Arthropoda; class Insecta; order Diptera; family Culicidae; genus Wyeomyia; species Wyeomyia smithii. The sequence goes on along the minus strand of NC_073695.1, from coordinate 188,135,106 downwards.
TCGGCTACTCCACATCGTGCTTTCACCGTGATACACCGCGATGATTTTTAGTGATTTCAAAAATCACATGCTAATGCACCATACTACCATTTCCGTAAGCATTGATGATACCTAGTTGCTCCGGTAAGCAAACAGTTGAACGCAATCTAACGTTCATTTGGATTCATAATTTTGTATCACTGGCGATAATATCTCAAAGCTTCTCGCGATACCGTTGAATGCAAGTGAACTTGGATACAATAAATACTATCGTGTTTGAATCATTAAGTCTCCTTCTATGGTTTTCGGGACTTTTAGAAGCGAAAAACAATCAGCAGCGTTTCTATGGAAAACTTGTACGCTAGTGGAAACAATTGAACGATACCTGATGAATCAAAGAACACATTTGCATGAAATATTGCTAGTGAGTGAAAATGTCCATGCTTGGACATGGACAATGCTCGAGGAGGACTTGCAAGTACTAGTCGTTTTCTAACGACGTGAGCTGACCATCTTCGGTGGAGTATATGAGGATGGCGTACAAAGGCGAAGAATGAACCACAAGCTGGAAAAACTCTACGGCGAGCCCAGTATCCAGAAAGTCGCTAAAGCTGGAAGGGTACAATGGGCGGGACTTGTTGTAAGAATTCCGGGCAATAATCCCGCAGAATGGTATTCGTCTCGAATCCGGCCGGTACAAGACTTAGACGCGCGCAACGAGCTAGATGATTGGAGCAAGTGGAGCAAGAGTTTGAAGTCTAGAACGCTCAGGAATCTGAAGGCAAGCTGCCATGGACAGAGTGCGTTGGCGTAACATGGTGGCGCAGGTGAAATCCTAAGGGATGTTCCACCAGGAAAACAACAAACAACTTGTACACATGCAACGAAACTTTCCTTTCAATGCACTCTTTGGGCTTTATAATAACCTACTTCTGGTCAAGCGAATCATTTTACTATCGAATGCTGCGACCGTTGAAAACAGGATCGTAAATTGTCACACAAACATTTTTTCATTCATTGTGATAATAGTCTTCCATTGCTTGTGATGTTGGAAAGGCTCCCCAAGACGACGTTTATTTTCCTCAAACGTATGTTTAATTTTTTCCTTGAAATGAGAATTAAGCACTTGTGTGCGAAGATGTTGGAACTTGCTTATATCATTGAACCAAACAACTTCGATCTCGGAAATAGTTCTTATCAGAACAATAAAATGAATATTAAAAACGTTGTTAAGTTGTTGTACGTCAAGTATGCGGATGTGGCTTTACACACAACCCCTGTCATTACTTCATTAGCTTCAGAAGTCTTTTAACCTCCAAAACACTAGATTTTATAAACATTTAATTATTATTTCGAAAACATTATTATTACTGTAAACCTGTTCTAAAGAAATCAATATTAAAAATTCGGAATCCAATTCTGAACGGCAGAGCCGTTAATGCTCGTAATCTCAAAGCAAAGCCATTGTACTCTGGTCTGGTTTATTTTGTATTGATAAGCCAGTACATAATATCAGATCCAGTAGTCAAACACTCCTGGGAAGTGAATTCGTTCACGCGATAGAAGGCTTCGAGTTTATCCGCACTGATTAACGGCCACGTGATGGGGAACATTTAACGCCCATGATTCATCCTTCAACCTTTTATCACCTCGCATGTCTGCGCTAACTGGACTAAAGAGCGTAAAAGATTCCATTCAACTCCGGCGGTAGTCCCGTTTATTTGTTTTGTGTATACCACTTTCAACAACCGCCGACTCGAGCGTATTCAAATTAGTTCAATAAAATGGTTGCTAGATTATTGTTATGCCCATATAATAACAGACAATCAATGAAGCCGATGATGGTGATAATGATGATGACTGTGAGAACCATGTTTGGTCCGCGCACGTCATTGCGGGGCTAGCTCTGGTTACTGGCCAAGGAAGTGCGATATATTTATATTTTTTTTTTGTTTGGTCCGATTGCAACCCAGCTGAAATGATCCCATTTATGCCTTAGCAGTAAAGCAATTCGTCCGATCGGTGGCACGTCCTCACTCTAGCTGAACATAGGATAGATAATTGGATGCGGTTTCCCTTCGCGCCGGGGCTCGTTGTTACAATTAGCCTTTTTCGTCGGCCCGAACCCGATGCTGCTATTTGTTCAAGGGGTAAGCTATTGAATAATAGGAAACTATTATCGACAGTGGTGGCTCTGAAGCAGCGAGCAGTTTCACTTTTGATTGTACATTTATCGTTTAACTTGCTCGATCGTTTGATAGTCGCGATAGTATGTGTGTGTGATGCAGTGCCACCCAACTCAACAACGCCTATGAAGTAAGCTTCGTTTGATTTACTTTCAAGGGGGAGCTTTTCTGGTGCAAAACAAATGCCGTAATTGAACATCTGCTGAGAAGAAAATTTGCGAGATCGATGATCTTCCGCTTAAAGTGTGTATTCGGTCGTGAAATGTAGGTAATCATGCTGAGCTTTTTGAAACTTGTTAAAGGTGTTTTTCATGTTCGAATACATGCTGTGAAAGCGAAAATGAAACTGCCACGGATGATACATCAGGCTTTATATGGTTTAAAATATTTAGCCACATAATAGACTACAATCCTCTATGTAACGTTAAATCGACTAAATATAGAACTATGCAGTGTTATATGGTGAAGAAAAATAAAATGCAGTGTTATGGTTTCTCGTGCTTTCTTTTGCATTTTTGTAAGAGAGATAAATATTTTGATTGCGATTAAGCATTATATCTAGTGCATTGCAACGGTTAAGTTATAGTTCACAGTTCTTAGGTATACAAAATATAAGAAAGGTAAAATCAGCATTGAACATTGTTCAGTTCAGGATAGCTGTAGGCCGATCGTTGCGGTATCTCAACTAAATCAACAACGAAATTTCATGCGACAGCACACATGACCCAGTCCAAAAAATCGCATTCACCTAACTCAAATTTGACAAATTGCTCGAGTTTGTTTATTATGATTAACATTCAGCGCATGAAGTTGCTCACATCGAAAATCAGCATAACCGATGAATGACAAACATTGTCCGATGTCTCTCATGCACTAACGAAGACAAATCCTTTCCCGCGGCTGATATGCACTCATCATCGAATCAGCAGAGGAAAAAAATAACGAACGTGAAGGAAAATCGAAAACATTCATCGACTCGCTCGGCGCACAAATTAGTGCAACAAAACACGAAAACGTCTCATTAGGCGTTAAAATAAATTTGAATAAAAAAATTCATCAACGCTCCACACACAAGTGAGCAATGTTTGTTCAAAAATATCTTGCTTCAACCGACCCATCTTCCTTCCCTGCCTGACCCAGTAGAGTGTTGCATTATTGAATTTTCCCAAAACTGCTCGCGGTGAACTAATAACTGTTTATTTTAAAAATTACAACACAGTTCCAAATTGACTGTTGTTCTTGATTAAAAACAATTAAATTTAAATTTTCGCCGTTTACTTGTTCACCAAAAAATAAGCAACCGCATTTTTTCTATAAAACCCTCCGGCGCTCAAAGTAAATGCGAGAAACTCTCACGTCAACATAAATTACAACATATACGTCGCATCTCATCCGAAGTCCGGGGCAGGTTTAGCAGCGGTGCGTGATGTTACGAGTTTTGGCCGGTCGTCGCCACAGCCCGGCTAGGTAATTGCTCGTTGAATCTGCGCCCACCCCGAAAAAGACTGTAGTCCAAGCCGCGGCCCGGGAGCTCGAACCCAACCGTAACGCGGGGAGTAAGCAACACGGCCAGCCCCTGCGGGCAGCGGGACTTCACGTATCGGTAATTGAAATCTGGGACGAAATTGAAACGAGCATAAATGATACATTGCCAAAATGATACGCTTTTCATTTGGGTGGAGAAGCCCTCCTGGTCCTTCCTACAACAAAGGCACCGTGATGCTGTGCTAACCGCCGTGATGACTTTTGAAACACGTCCACAGAAGTTGCCTCCGGGCTTGCTCTCGATATTCGGCCGCCACCGTCGTCGTTCGGTATGCTTCATAATTTATCATTCGAGTTTACATGAGGCTTCAAACGAATTAAAAACCAAAACTGTAAAAACCGTAAAGAAGGAATGGCAGTCGCGGAAAACTGACCGCCACAGGTTAAATACGAAACGACAGCATTTATCGGTGCTTCCGACACTATTAAATTAATGATTTAATTATAGGTTGATATCAATAAACAAATAAATGAAATGATAGAGTGAAATTGATAAACTCGTCGACGAGGAAATGAAAACGGGTTCCAAAAAATATCGTATTAATACAGACAACGTCATCGCTGTATAGGAGTCTGTTCAGCTGCATAACAGTGTCATTTTTTATCACGAAAAAAGCTATATAGACCAATTAATTATTCAGTTCTGGCCATTAAATTAAGATTGTCAGAAAAAATTAACTAATTTGGCGAGGTCTTTTAGCAGAAGACATGGTCGAGAATCGTATGAAAATTAACATTCAAATGGATACCTCCACGATTGATCTGAATTTGAAATTAGGTTTGTGTAAACGAATTTGTTGAAACAAAATAATCGTTTTTGGATGTTTTTTACTACACACAAAAACTGGAACAATTATTTTTAACAATTATTTATTAATTATTTAATTTAATTTGAATTATTTAATTTTAACAATTAGTTTTAAGAAAGAATTACATAGTGAAAAATTCGTTGAGTTTACTACCTTAATTTCTAAGGGGAGCTGCATAGCCGCCAGGTTACAGAGTCCACTTTATGAAGCGAATGTCAAAACTGGACTTTTCAGTATGGGTTTATTCTCAGGCTCCCCACCACTTACCCTCCTTTACGCTGAAATCTATATCACCTGTGCGTGACTAATTGATCTAAACTTATAACAGTGATTTTTAACCAAAGGTTTACAAACCTTTTGGAAAGTTAACAATAGTAGGAGGGTGATATTCAAGACACGACCGCATGACGTTGACTACCGTATTCTTATATTCCATTAATACAAATAGTAGAGGGAATTCTGCCCATAATTAAAAAATTCTCGTGATAGTACACACCCTAAACAAGGTCCCTACGAAAGCCGATTGTCAAAAAATGCATTTGGGGAGGCAGCAAATGTGAAACAATTTTTGCTAATATCCATAATAATTGAGAAGTTGGCTAATATCCAATATGTTTCTACCTGTGGCCTTTTCACGAACCAGTGTATTTTTACTGTACTGTGTTTCGTCTAACTTTCGAAAGTGTGTTGTAGCCTGTTGGCTACTGGCGACATGTAAGCGATCGTAAGGCCCTTGCATCAAATTTGACTTTTTCACGAAGAATATTTGAAGCTACAAGAATTTATTTGTTGCGCTGCAAAACCCAATGATCAAAACGTGTGACTGTTTCCTTCTGTCATAAATCTTTACATTTAAAAAATGCTATTTAGCTCTTTGATTTGAAGTAATATTAATAAAGAGAAGATTCATATTTCATTTTGGACTTGATGAGAAAAAATAGAAAGAAGGATTGTGAGATCATTATGAATTAATAATATTTTTGTAATATTGTTATATTGTTGCACGTAACAATTGTCTCGTTGTCCTTTTCGTCCTCACTTGTGCTTCCGTGTTGTTTTATTAAATTTAAAACCATTTTTATCACCAACGAGCATGAAATAATTCACATTGTATGGATATTAGCCAAATTGCACACCGGTTTGTCAACTGACCTTTCGTTTATAATTGAAAAAAAAAACGGCTACTGCATTGAAAATACGTGGCGGATGGAATTTTCCTGCAGATTTCTTTGTTTCAACTCAACGGCAAGGTTCCAGCATATATGAAGGGTGATATACTAAACAAAAAAGTTGTTATTAACAGTCACAATATGTTGTACCGACAATAAACTTTAAAATGCGTTTTTCGCGATTTGATGCCTATGGCATATTAGCCAATTTTTGAATTATGGGCAGAATTGCAACGCTTCTATTACAAAACTTCGAGGCACCAAAAGGTACCAGTTGCCGATTATTCTTGTTTACTGATTAGTAGAGACAGTGATAATTCGCGGCAAAAAAGTTGAAAATTCGCGAGTGGCGAAATAGAAAATATTCAAAATTCGCGGTAATTTCGCGGCAACCCGTTCTTTAAAAAACGCCAAATAAAGTGCATATTTTTGGTAAAAACAATAAAAAAACTGTTTTATTCAATTTAATATACGATAATTCAACAGTACGATTCAGCAGTAGGACTACTGTGTCAAATTATCTTCAATCATATTTGGGTGTCAGCAGGCACGTATTATTCCAGTTATTCTGACTCACGCTGCATTCCACATCTACCGAGTTTCCAAGAATCGATAAATATTTATTTGCAAACCGGAAAAGTTCAAAGAACCGTCCACGTTTCGAATACTTACCAAAATTATTAAAATGCAAAAATGCTTGCTACTTGAACTAAGTAGATATATCTTGTAACTTCGATTTTGCACACTCGGGAATTCTATCATGCAGGTCCCCAATCGCCAAACTCTTTGCTCAAAGAGGATCTAGTAACTGAACCGTCCGAAAACAATTCAACCCAGGCTGACAAAATCTCGTTGTAAAAGAGCAGTAGTACTATTCAATCTCATTGGTTGCGTAGGAAAAGGCCTCCCGTTGCCATCGAGGTGCCTATTGATCTTTAGATTTGTCCGTCTTGTTGGTTTTCGCGGTATTTCGCGGATTTTTGATAATTTCGCGGCCGATGCTGGATTTCGCGGAATTCGCGACTTCTGCGAAATCGCGATTTACCGCTGTCCCTCCTGATTAGTACGTCCAGAAATCCAGACATTTTAGTATTTTGCAGTAGCTAGGCTCGTTACAATACCTCCGATACTTGCTTAGAAGCGATTCTTTTACTTCCGATACCCGATGTTTAGCATCGATACTTAGCAGGCGATCCAACACCAATATAAATCCCCTACCCTTAGTATCGAAACAAGCGACAAACTCGAGAACATTATACTGTGGTCTTTCAACGCACATCCGGGTTGGCAAGGAGCACCAAATCTCATGGGAACGGCTGAAAAGCTATAATCTATCGAATTATTCCAGTTCGAAATCCGCGTACAAAAAAAACCGCGTGAATTCCAGAATCAGCGCAAAAAAGTCGCGTAAAAACCCGCTTGAAAAAACCGTTCAAAAAGCGATCTTACTGTATTTTACTTGATATATTACGCGACGCGACTGATTATCTGATACGTGTTGTGATACCTATACGGATCAGTAGAGTGGGGATGTTTTTGACGGGCATAATCGGCGAAGCATCTACAGAAGCTGTTTGTTTTTATCGCAGGCAAAAAATTTGCAAAAACAGCCATATGAGTTTTACTTTAAATGAGCTGATATCGAACAGCGATACCTGGCAGTATCGATACTTTTTTCATGATTATATCGGAGTATCAGCGCTTGCTTCCGATACCAGTATCGATTCTAAGTATCGATGCTTAATGATATCGCAACGTCCCTAGCAGTAGCCATGTACTACTAAGAGCCACCAACATTACGGGTGAAACCGGCACGAGATGACCGGTACTATTTTGTCTTTCTTCTTTCAGCTGCTAACACCTAGCGTCCGTATGTAACCGGTACGGTTTAGTAATGAAACTGTAGGGTTTGATTGATTGATTTCTTTTGAAGGGACTTTAACCCCAAACGTTCATTCGTCCCTCTGCTTTGCTTGAAGAGAAACAGTCTCTTATATAGCCCAAAGACATACGCTGGATGATGGTGGCATCTCAAACCACCTGGCGGTGCGAGTCTCTTTCAGTTTCGGGTTGTATTCACCCAACGATATCAGAATCGGATTACCGCTGGTGGGGTCCAACTCAAATCGAAGGGAAGCCGAACTGAAAGAGGTAAGAACAGCAGCTAACCACTACCACCGCCGCTGTTGCCCGCTGCTGATCCACTTCGCCTACTGCCATCGGTGTTGATGCCCGCTGCTGCTGCCTGCTGCTAGTAAACTGAACTGATGGGGTGAAATGTTCGAACGGTACCTTTTATACCAAGGCTTCGTCAGTTAGTTAGAAAGAGGGAGGGGCTAAGTAGATAATGAAATGACAAGGAACGTAAATAAGCATCGGAAACAGAAAGTGACAACAACAATAACAACAAAGTCTGATCTATTGTATCCGTTAGTGTCGACTGTGCTTGGGGTGGGCGGTGGTGATTGGCTGCGCGGTATGTTTCAGACAATCGATATTAATTACCAATTTTTAATAGTGTATCTCAAACAATACTTTGTTTTTGTTACATATATATAACCGTAAAAAAATTTCTGATCGATTGATGCCAAAACCTCAAAACCTGATTATAAATGACTGAAAAATAAGCGCTCAAAACCTAACCACTTTTCCCTAGTTTTCCCTGGTTGAATTACTAGATTTTCAAATTCAGGTACCTAACTTCGATGTAGACGTTAGTCAACGTCAAAATAGTGATCAATTGTTGTGAAAATCGTTAAAAATCTGTCCACGTGGTATGTGGATGGCCTCTTTTCCTCTATCTCTCTATCTCTCTCTATCGCTCTATATCTCTCTATGTACCTCTCTCTATCTCTCTATCTCTCTCTATCTCTCTCTATCTCTCTTTCTCTATCTCTCTCTATCTCTCTCTCTCTCTCGCTATCTCTCTCACTATTTCTCTCTCGCACTATTTCTCTCTCTCTCTCACTATCTCTCACTCTCACACACATAATATCTCTCTTTCACTCTTTCACTCTCTCACTCTCGGAACAGATGATGAAATTTGTTCAACTTTAAAAGATTATAACTCAAACAGTTAATTACGGATTTTCTAAATTTCGGCAGCAATCGATTGGAAAATTAGTTACGCGTTCAACGAAATAAAAAAATGTGAATTAACACTACCATCTATTGCTAAATGTTGCACTTCTGAAAACATGGAGAGTGGTTGGTGGGAGATTTCAAGCAATCAGAGCTGAGAGAAATAGCTGATTAGTACCAAAATATTACCATTTCCTGATCCGGAATAATGCACTGAGGCCAAAAGTCAACACTGTCGTGACGCTTAGACGCTTTCCAAATTCGCGCAGTCCTGCTAATCGCTTCAAATTTCGAACACAGAATGAGGAGAAGATCATTCTACCTGGTGTGTATATCCTCTGTTAGCTCATTCCGTTTCCTCTTGTTTTTCTCTTGCTCCCACCAGAAGATGTACACTCTTCACACTACTGTCCTTTCTTTAACGCTGCTCTCTCTCTCTCTCTCACACACACACACACCATTCCATCTCTCTTTCCTTTACTTTTGTAAGAGCTCTTGTTTTCCCGATGAGGACGTTCTTTAGGGGCACCTCGTTCAACGCTCGTATTAAACAGTGCGGCCGCTCTCTTTGTTGACTTTGCGATAGAATTACACGAACTCGAACTATGTAAATAGCAAGATAGTGCTCACACATTCTACACGCCACATGAAGAGACACTAATTTCAAAGATAATTTATTTATCCCGACTCATATCCCATAAACATCATGCTCTGTTTGGAATCCAAGATGGTGATTTCTAGTTTTTAGAAACAGCCTAAAAGATAACAGCCTATAGCATTTTTGATGCGGGATGTTGTTCATAGGTCAAAAATTAACCCCATACACCGTTTTGACATCGTTGGTAACCGGCTAAGCAGTGCGCAACCCGTACTAGTTAGTATCAAATACTGGTATCAAGTACAGACTGATGAGATACACGGAGGGTGTAAACGGTCTGGCAAGTAACCAGTTCGGTTTCCGGAAGGGCAGGTTTACGCTAAACACTGGATTGCGCAAACGTCACACTTGACGAGAAGAGTATGTACAATAACGCCAGTTGGGACTTCATGACGCTTGGGCTCAGGAGCATCCATGTACCGGTGTCACTGTACAAGACTTTAGAGAATTACTTCCAAAACCGAATACTTGTTTCTAACATGGAAAAGGGTCAAAAGTGCGTCCCAATTACCGCAGGAGTTCCGCAAAGTTCTATCCTGGGACAGGTGTTGTGGAATATCACGTATGACGGGGTGTTCAAACTCAAGTTACCTGTAGAAGTTGTGATTGACGGCTTTGCAGACGACATAACGCTAGAGGTCTACGGCGAGTCGACCGGGGAGGTCGAGTTGACGGCCGCGCACTGTAAGCGCAAGGTCGAAGACTGTATGCACTTCAGGAAAACTGGAGTTAGCGCACCATAAGACGGAGGTCACGGTTGTGAATAACCGCAAATCAGAGCAACAGGCGGTGGTCAGAGTCGAAGATTGCACCATCACCTCAAGGCGATCTTTGAAGCTCTTGGTGGTGGTTGACGACAAGCTCACATTTGAGAGTCACGTCAACTATTGCAAAAAAGCTTCAATGGCAGCAAGTGTAAGCTTATTGCCAGCGTGTTTTCGTTTATACTCAAGTGTTTGGCAGCAATTTTTCCCACTACCTGAAATTAAAAAAAAGACCTCAGTATGGTCCAGCAACTTCTATCCCTACCTACACGTGGTAGAGACCTGGATACGAGCAACTCAGTAGTACATGACAGGGAAGTGGGAGCTGAGTGACTTGTCTGAGCGTCTGTTTCCCTTGTCAGAGATGGATCGAACGGGAACTACACCCTGCTTTCTACAAAAGTTCCCATCAATGGACAACGTAATTCTTAACAAAAAAAAAACTACACCCAAGATTGCAGCGCCATCGCGAGGCTGGGCATAGACAGTTCTAGTAAGGCAGCATGCCGGAAAATTGAACACCATGAACATTCAATCGGCGACAAAATAAGAACGACGATTAAAAGCTCGGTACATGGAACTCTAGATCGCCGAACGTCCCGGGTGGCGATCGGATTCTGCTGGATCACCCCGCTACTTCGACATCACTCCAGCAGCTTCGCCGGAGAGGAGTTAAGGTACAGAAGATTTGTAACCGCAGGATTACGAATAGTAGAGCGGCGGCCCCACCAATGAGCTGAGGACCCGATGTGGAGGATGAAGCGGATTACGCAAAGCAGGATAAACTCTACGACGTCTGCTCGCGTCGAGACATCATCGCGATCATCTTCGGGAGCATGAACGCTCAAATTGGGAGGGAAGAAATGTTCAAGCCGATGATCAGCCCACACAGCCTGTACACCGAGACGAACGACAACGGGCAGCAATGCATGACGATGATTGGTAGTCCGAAATACCTTCTGTCACCGTATAGACAAATTGCACATGTTCTCATCGACGGCCCGTTCTTCTCAGACATTACCACCTTACGCACCAATCGGACATTAATTCCTAGTTTCGGTATGTTGTTGGCCTTGTATCACGTCCGGCAGAGCCGAGCCCCGCGGCACAACATCAAGCAGCTCCGAGACTCTCAGGATGAGGAGGAATACGTGCAACAACTCGAAGCGCTATTGCCCACGGTGGAAGGGCTCATTATTTTTCACAGCGCCCTAAGATACAGTCGATCCACAACAGCTATGGCAGATCATGCACGACAATTGCTTCCCAGATGAAGCTCGCAGATGGTTTAAGGCCAGTACTCAGAATACATAAAAATAAATGCACAGTTTTCATCCGTGTGTAACTTTTTTGGGAAAAATTAAGTAAAAATTGGGTAAAAAAACATGTGCAAAATTTCATAACAATCGGTTCAGCGTGATAAGATGCTACCGAAACAAGAAGAAATTCCGGAAACTGTATCGAGAGTAGTTAACGAAACCATCAAGGCAGACGCAAAGCGGATACCGGGGCTAGAGTTCTACGTTGCCAATCACGGTTTGGTATTCCGGAACATATGAAGAAGAAAAAAGTGGACGAATTCGCCAAACAATACTTGCTCTAATAGGCCATATGCCAATGCGGTAAACTGAGTAACCCATACATCACAACGGAACCAACAGCGAAATTTACCGCATCGAGTGCCTCCAGAAGCATCTGTTGCTCTTCCTGCGGTCCCACGGATGCGAGACATTATTTTGGCCGGTTGAAGTTGGAGTTGAAGAAAAAATGGATGAAAGTGACCAAAAGGGTCGGCTCCATTATTGCACAAAATGTAAAGAGTGGTTGTTAGGGGTTATTAGGGGAGTGGTTGTTAGGGGAAAGGGGGCTTTTATCGAAAGAAATTGAGTCCAGGACAAAACATAACACTGCGTTACAAATGTAAAAAAAAATGCAAGAACTTCTGAAGTAACCTAGTGTAGGTTGTAGGTCTTGTTGAGTGTAACATTCGCTCATACTAAAAAATTTTCTAACACCCTCAAAATCTAAAGTTATGGTCAAAATACATTTTTTAGACCTCAGTGCCTACAATTTTTTCAATCGATTTACAATATTTTAGCAGTTTTAGAAAGAGTACAATTAAAGCTTTCAAAATATGTACAGGTTTGTACTAATATCAATAAAACATGTTGAGTTATTTGATTTTAAATCTAATGTTTTAGACTTTTTCACGCAAATTTTCAACCTAATTTGAAATTTGCCGTCTATTTTTGTAAGAAAATTATCATAAATACACTAAAATAATGAAAGTATATTCAATTCCTAATCAAATGAAGGTAGTACTGTGGAAATCGGTGGTGGTCATTTAACTGGTAAGGTAAGTAACCCGTTTCGGCATCCAAGATGGCGACTTCAAATTTTTGGAAAACAGCCTAAAATGCGGAAATATTATCCAATATGGGTGCTTCTTGAATCGTGATGATGCTTAAAGGGCAGAAAACTACCCCAAACGCTACTTTGGAAACCAAGATTGTAACTTCCAGTTTCAAGAAACCATTTTAAAAAAGCAGAATGGAATTTTCTGATCCATTATGATACACGGAAGCCAAAAATCGGCCCAGAAGCTGTTTTTAAAACCAACATGGCGTCTTTTGGTTTCTGCGAAACAGCGTGAAATGGAGAAGGGTGTCCCATATCAAATTGCATCACGAGAAAAACGCTGTAAAAAAATTACCCATTGAGTATTTGGTCTTGAAAAATTGAGTGGAAGTAGCTTGAAAGCTATTGTTTACACTGTATTTTTATGCTGTCAGTTTTTCGACAGTTGGAAAAAGTGCCGTTAGCCAAATAGCAACGTCGCGAATTGAATTTGCGCAAGCACCTGGAAAATCGTACAAGCACCTAGTATGTCTGCGCTTGTAGCAATGCACAGTGGTCTAATAAGGCAAAAAGTGGAACTTAATTCCATAGCGCCTTCATCCTTCATCCTAGCTTAAAAGTGTCTTCGGAACAATTGTTTATATGAATGATTATGCGAATCACGAATTGTCAAAAAATTTGAAAAGTTTACCATACTAAAAATGAAAAAATTACTTTTTTGTGTTAAGAGATAGAAGAATAGTTTATTGGGCAAAGTTGTAGAAGATTCAAAAATATGAAACTTTGTTGAACAAATGAAAATCCTATCTTCTTTCGGTACAAAGTTATAAAGTATATTGTAACTTGTAACTAACAAAAGTTAAGTACAAATACTAACTTTTAAGTAACTTTCATAGAATATACGCTGTAACTCTGTACCCAATGAAGATAGGAATTTTGTTTGATCAGCAAAGTTTCATATTTATGCACGTTCTAAAACTTTTCAGAATTAACCATTCCTCTATCTCTTAACACAAAAAAGTTAGTATTTTGGATATATGAAAACCTACTGTAACATATGCTCGCTGTAGTCTAATATGGGTGGATTGGAACAAATGAAACCTTAAGGAGTTTATAGTACTTCAGCTTTACTTTAAGAAAAAGTATTGACATCATGATTACACTTGCCCCTTCTTAACCTATACGTTTTTGAAATTATTGAAAAAATAAGTTAAAATATGATATAACATTGTAAATGAATGTCCTGAAGGTATACGGTCTTTGGCAAAAATGTGTGTTTTGTGTGCCCTAACAATTCCTCTGCACAATACTTTCGTGTAAAATGCAACTAACAAAAGTTAAGTACAAAAAACCAACTTTTAAGTAAGTTCCATGTTATATACTTTATAACTTTGCACCAAAAAAGATAGGGTTTTCATTTGTTCAAAAAAGTTTCATGTTTTTGAATCTTCTACAACTTTGCTGAATAAACTGTTCTTCTATCTCTTAATACAAAAAAGTTATTTTATCAATTTTTAGTATAGTAAACTTTTCATTCATTTTGATAATTTGCAGTTATACGGGTCATTCATACAAACAATTGTTCTCAAGACTTTATTGAGCTAGGATGAAGGTGAAAGGCGCTATGGAATTAAGTTCCTTTTTTTGCCTTATTGGACCACTGTGAATGGTGTACGCCGTCCGTGACTGCCGGGACTATAAACGGGGTGATCTACCTCAATGTGTGTTCACAGAAGCGTATACTACCTCTGTTGAAGCAATACGAGGGACCTACGATCTTTTGGCCGGATCTAGCTTCGTGCCACTCTTCAAGTTATGTTCTGGAGTGGCACTTAGCCAACATGGACACTTTCGTACCCAAGGAAATGCGCTCCCCAAACACACCAGACCTAAGGCTTATTAAAAAATAATGATATATTATGAATCAGGCACTAAGAAAGCACTCTAACGAGGTCAAATCTGATGATGAAATGTTGAACAAGTGACTTTTCGTACAGAAAAGCTGCAGCCAGAAACCATAACGAGTGGAGTTAAGCGTAAGGTGCGAGGCATTGAAGTAAAATGAAGTTGATGAAATAAATATGCCCAAAAATTTATTAATGAGTTATATTTTAATGTCTCAAAGTTTGAAAAGGTTTGGTCAACTAGGTATTTTTCTACAGTGCTTTCTTCGTTATTCAGTGCATATGGGACACCCTTGTTGTAAATAAATATGGGACACCCTTTGTTCTTTAATTTCGAAAAATACACAGAGGCCAAAAATTGACCCCACAAATCATTTTTTAATTCAAGGTGGCAACTTTCGTTATCTGGAAAACAGCCTTAAATGGTCATACACCATCCAACACCAGTGTTTCTAGAAGCGAGATAATATTCAGACGCCATGATGGATTCAAAGATGGGGTGACTAAATAAGCAATAAAATATAAGAAACTATTCTAAATTTTCACCTTTCACCCCGAACAACGTATGCTAAGAAATGTACAACTAGAAATCTTAATGATCAAGGAAAATTCGGATCACTGGCAAACTTGGGTTACAAATCTCTTGATCTTCGTATGGTTTCAAATCGTTTGCGTTTAGATATCATATGAACTGGACCTAAAGTTCTTTTGATAATGAAGGAATTAGAAAGTATATTCTTAGTCATTAGTTTTGCGATTTTTAATCGAAATTTGAATTGAAAATTTTATAAATCAGTGACATCTTCAGGGAAATACTTACCCCATGAAGCATAAAATAAGTTGTTCTACTTTATTTGTGACTGGTTAACCGAAAGCACAACCACTTTTTAACTTCTATTCTATAAAAAAACTCTAAGTTCTTGGAACTTTCTTCATCGGATTTAGTTGGTTTAGATTAATTTTGTTTTATTTTATTTTATTTTTATTTATATTTTATTAATTCCATCTGATGCACAACGATCTACATGAAATGTAATGTGGATGAGGAAAAGCTTATTGGAGATGGTCATAAGTTAACTTTCCTCAAATGTGCGTAAAAACCCCATCCATTTCTGTTGTTGTTCTTTTGGTATCTTTTGAATACGCGAAGGGAGGAGGAACTTATTAAAATGTTAGATTGTAATTCAACATGTGTTATTGCAAAAACTTTCATTGAGTTTCAAGTTAACATGAACGACACGGTAAAAATGTTAATTTGAACATTCGTTAAGACGGGTAAAATTTAACCATAGTTTAAAATAAGAGAAAACGCGGATTTGCACACAACTCCGACAACAAATCTTTACGCTCCAAACTAACTACAGAACAGTTCAAACCCCTTTCGGGATCCACCACCGAATGAGCCTTCAATAACTCAAGTTTTTACCGGTCATCCACGGGCGAAGGTCGCAACAACAATCATCGTAGGAGACGGCGTCGCCATAGCAAAACAAAAACCCCATGGTGGGATCTCGTGGCAAAAACAGCAGTCCCTCGTACGGAGTGGATGACCACAGTGCTACAGTTTCCAATTATTGTGGAGCAAACGAGCCAACAGATCCGTAATTGCCCAATTACTGGCTTGCGCGACTTCCAGAGCTGATTCGCCCAAAGAGGCGCATTTCTGGCGGCAAATAAAACGAAGTGCGGTGAATTAACGTGGTTAATTTGATTACCGGGCAGGTTGTTCTATTTGGGTTGGTTGCTTCTGTTTTTTTTTTCGCTTACCGATCTCGCGGTGACCTTGATTAGGTGCTTGGATGTTGGAGGTTGAAAGCAGATATTGTTAATTGCTCTTCCGGGTTCAACTATACTACACTCGAAATCACTACTGCAGCAAAACAAGTTTATCGCTTGGTTACTAATTGAACTCCCGACCCTATCGTTTGTTTTATCACGGCAAAAGGACTTCGTCTTGTCATAAAAACATAACCCATGATTGTGTACGATGATTTTAAACGAAGCAAATGGTGAAGAAACCGTATCCAAAGTTAACGAACGCCTCACATTACGCTAGGAAAAACGAAAGTTTAGAGCATCTTACAGTGCCAAACCTGTTGAGAAGTACAATGAGAAAACAGCGGCCTGATCGCAATCATCGAACAGGCAGACGCGGATGCTTCGGCCGAGGCGTCGGTTTTTGCGCGGTCATCGTTGTAAATTGTTCGATTCACATATGTTTGCACTTGTTACAAACGGTGTGCTTGTGTGCCAATCTGGACGCGTTACCGCCTTACTTGCGTTGGCACTTTGTTGCGGGGATGAGCGTGCGAGGTCCCCTTTGTAGAGCTTAAGCTGATCCCAAATAACTACCATTAGCACTTGGGGTGCGTGCACGGGCTCTACTTGTTGATTTTAATCTGAATTACGTCTAAGCGGTTATAAAACGATGTAAAGAGTGATTCTTTCCGTGCTGTAAGAAGATGTTATCATCGTTTGGTTTATGGTTTAATAACACGGGTAAACAACTTTTTGTATACTCAACGATTCCGGAAATCACATTTGATTTTTCTCTCCTGAATTCAGTTTCTGAGATGTTGCTAAAAGAGCCTATTCTGTATACGAGAGAACATGTAGACTACTTTTATGTTTTAGGATACAGTTTTTTTAATTAGCATTTTTATTGTTTGCTTCTATGACCTAGTTTATGCCTAATTTTTAAACTCAAAAGAAATTCTTTTTCTTTACTCTTTATTTAAAGTTGAAAAAAAACACATAATTCATGTTAACTATCAAGAGGCTTACAGTTCTCAAACTTGCTCTTGAGTATTTTTATTAATAGAAACGAAGCTACACTAATGTTCTAGTTGTAGGTTTTTGGGAACTCACAGCGAAAAGCTTCCTCCAAATTGAAAAAGCATACGTAATTGCAAACACCATCGAGTAACCACAGCCGTAGACTACCAGCTAGCCTCCCACCAGCGTATAATCGGGGCATATTCACTGCAGCATAGTCAACATCCGCGTAATTGAGCCCTCTAATTACGACGCGTCTTGCAATCCGGAAGCTACCATGAAACTATAAATCATCCACACGCTTGAATCAGTGCAACCTCACCGAGGGTCCTACCAAAACCCCCCCGATCGCCGGCAGCCAATCGCAACACGCGTGATATTTATTCCCGGGCCACCAACTACTGTGCCAATGATTGTTCGAGAATTTCAAACTATTCGTGATGCGATCGCCGAAAAATAATCCGAACAGTGCCGCCGTTGATACCCGCTGCGACTGCTGTAGACTACTTACGCTAAACTTTCTAGCGCAAATGCGGCTTCCAAGCTGATCAGTACACAAAAGTGTGCCGCTAAAATATGGTCTAAATACACAATTCGTTAGAGGTTTGCGGTGCGCTCGGGAATGGCGGAATGGCATCTGGGTAAATTAAGGTGGCAGTAAACGTATACATATGCTCATTTGGCACCACAATACGTAGTACTTACCGACAAACAACTGTTCAAATTTGAATTGACGGCAACGGGGGCTGTTGCTGCTGCAATGATGTGCTGAACACTAGCGTAATTTGTGTGAGCAATAAATTGGATCAAAACCATCATTAATCAACAATCGGCAGTGGTGGATGGTGGATGGTGGTGGTACCTAGCAGCCGGGCGGCCAGTTGCTACACTGTTGCTAATAAAGCAACCGCGAATTGCCGATTGCGTTGTGATGCAAATAAACTGTCCCTGATTTCCAAAATATGAAGGTAAACTTCATAGTCAATTGACGGTCATTTGAAAATGAATGTGATCGACCGTCATATGTATATTCCATAGAGAAATAGTTTAACTCTTGAAACTGAACAACAAATTAACTATCTGTGATTGTGATTGTAAACCTAGAAAAAATCGAGCAATTAAATAGCAACAGTTTTTTGGTCATCAACACATCGTTTCGTTAAAATCGTAAATTATAAAAAATCGCACAAAAGTGAAACGACGTGGCGAACATATTTAAATCTTAACTAGTCCGTTCGCAGATCGATCCGGAATCAGTTTTCATATAAATACTTGAAACATTCAGGAAATTTTTCCGGAGTACCGTAACACGGGACGAGTTAAAACAGTCTCCGATATATCTTGCAGTGTACAGAAAATACTGTAATGTCTAGAACGAATACAAAAGTTGCTCTAATGAAAGCTTCGAGCTCCAATTTGAAGAAAAAAGAACAATTGCATCATTTTTATTGATATGGTTGCGACAAAAAATTACCTTAGAAAGAATTAGAATGCCGGAAACGTCTGGTTTGTTCTCATTAGGAATAGGAGAACTTAGGGTTGGATCGAACATTTCTACCGTTCCAGCACTTTGTCTTGGGTTGGAGCTCCTGTGCAGTCCGGGTGTCCACAGGATTCGTCGGAATACGATAAGCAAGGTTATCCTTCCTTCCGGTATTTTCCCTCTTGACACGCCGAAAGTTAAATCACAAAGTTGTTGATTCCACATTTCGCGGCCGCCTAACAAAGGAACCGTATTTTCTGCATAACCTCAAGCGAAGCGGATCCAGTTTTAACTACATATCTCAGGAATTTCCGCTACATAGGATGGTAAAATGAGAATCTAAGAACGATCTAATTTCGGAAGCCAACAAGTCGGTTAGTTTGCAATGGATTCCCATCGTTCTTGCAGCAATCGATTCGAAAATCATCTACGCATCTATTCCAAATACAGAAAACTATAATTGGATTATTCGAACTATTGTGCTATTGAAAATTGTCAAGCCTTGTTGAAATATACATTTCAAACTCTGTGCTTTCCTTAGCATTGTCCACCCCTGATTTTCTAATATACCCTGGAATATAACATTAATTTCCCTGATATTTTGCAGCATTCAGCACAAAAAGTGCAACGTAGATGAACGCAACTCTGAAATCCCAGCGAAAAAAGTATTTAATTGGATATGAAACTGAACCGTAGAGGTCCCGAATCAGCCTTTTATGCTATAAAAATAAATTTTTGCTCTAAAGAGTCGTTTAAAAAAGAATCGCATCTCGGTTAAGAATTTTTCCCAGAATATTTTTCAGTTTTCCCCGATATTCCCTGATTTCCTTGATCGAAAAATGAATTTCCTAACATTCCCTGATTTTACAGGTTTTCGCCACCCTGACTGTAGACAAGATATTATACCTAGTTAACCGGGAATGCACTCTTTGTGCTATAGGAGCCAGGTTCTGCTCAAAACAATCATTTTATGAGTGGATAATAAGAAGAACATCACAACCAAAAAGCAGCTGGTAGCATCTGCGGTAGAAACAATAATAGTAACAGCAATAGCTACTTTTTTTTCAATTATGGCTGCAAAAGCATGATTATTTGAAGATTGAAAATAATATCAATTTTAAGTTGTAGTGTTTCCAGGTAGGTTTTTTTTTTCATTTGAATATGAAATTGTATTTTTCGACACGTTAGTATATTTTGATTTGAAAGTAAACATTTTTATCGTGTTTTGAAAAAATTTTACATAAAAAACACCTTTCGCTTCGAGGTATTAAGAGCAAATCTCGAGTTACAGCATTCTCGAGAATTACATTCAAATTTTCCCTGCCTTTTTTTTTCATATCTTTTATGATTTTACTAATATCTCTGTAACTTTTTTGATTTGGACATTCTGGATGACTCAATTTGAAAAAAAATATTCAAGAGATCCAATAAATTAACAATATTGTCCGGTAGTGTTGCCAGCTATGTTATTCTTACATGGGGTTTGCAATCCCGGGATTGATTTCCCGGGAAATAGCTTTTCCCGGGATTCCCGAATCCCGGGTACAGAAATATTGATTCCCGGGATCCCGGGATTTCCGAGTTCCACGAAAAATTTTGTAAGATTCACTATAGTTTCTTATGCAATAGTGCAATAAAATTAAATACGGCAAACTGATGCGACTTGAAATAAATCATTTAATAAAACTCAAAGTCGGTATAGTATTTCAACGTAAAAATCATCTTTGCATTTTAATTATTAGGCATTCAAATGCTCTAAGACTGACTTATTTTAAGTCGTATTGAACTGATTATTCAGTGTTCTATCGTATCTTTCCGGTTTGTGGATCGAATAACGAAATAAGGTGGTTAGTTAACCAAAATTCTTCCTCGGAATCTTACGCTCTAATCAACGGTGATATAAACTCCAAAAGGGTTTGAAATATTGTTCTGTCAATTTGAAACTAGATTTGAGACGCAGTTTATTCTTAAAAATCGCAATGACATAGCAAATATTATTAATGAAAAAATAGCGATTAGGTTTCCTACCGCTCAAAAAAATCGTAAATGTTTACTGTAGTGTAAAAAATATTTTGCCCAAAAATTCCGTACCAAATATAGCAAATATTTTCTTTATCTAATGCCTGACTAACACTAAGTTTTCTCTTAAACAAACTGAAAGAATCGGACACCAGTTTTCAATTGAATGCAGCAAGAGCTGTTATCGATGATTTGTAAATATTCTAGATTCAGCAGACTCGAGCAAAGTTTTACAGAAGACATATAAATAACTTTTTTGAGCTTAAAGGAAAATTGTCAGCGGATCTGAAGCGATTGTTTGACGACATGAAGACCCTTAATCCTCTTCTTCTGCAAATATATGCTACAAAAATCGATCACGAATTTCTGATGTTATTCAATTCATATTCAAGTGTTTTGTATCTCATTTGTTTTTTGTTCTTCATGCGAATTTGGAATGAAATTGTAAACAATTTTTTGTTGCCTTTTACTGATAAACTTCATTTAAAATCTCATTTTAGCTAAAAAAAAATTTTCCCTTCCCGGTTCCCGGGAATTCCCGGGAAATGAGATTTTTCATTCCCGTTTCCCGGGAAATCGAATTCCGGGAATGTTTCAAACCCTATTCTTACAGTTTTTCTTCTTTTTTTTATTCTCGATTATTTTCCGTCGGTCTAGTTCCGCCACTGTTGTTGTGCCAATCACCGACGCACGCCCGGGGAGGCAACTCCACCCTAACTTACGACCCGTTGATTAACGGACCGGCGCCAACGGCCTTACTTCCTCATGCGAGGGAAGACGTGATCCCAGAGATTTTTCGCTATAGAAAATCTACCGGTGTCGGCTAGGATTCAGTCTAGACCAGTTGGCTTGGTTGTGAGCAAAGATAACTAGAACAAGATACCTTGCTTCCACATTTTGAATACGACCAATTCCCGACGGTTAATGCTGCCATCTGATGACTTAAATTCTCATAAAATTGTCACTATGACCAAAACCGATTTATCGTGCATAGTCCGTCATCGATTGTTGAGCTGTTCAAGATTGTATATGAAAAAGGTGTAGCAGTTTGGTCAGCTCGACGCTTAAGATAAAATGCAGATTAATGATATTGTCATTTTTTACGCTTAATGCTATTGCCATATTTTTTGCACTTCAAAGTACGAAAAGAAAAGTGTGACATTGACTGTCAGAGTGGGGGTTTATATTGAGGAGTTATATTTATTTTCAGGTCCCATTCTACCCGAACTTAAAGTTTGATATGTCGCAAGCCAGGTTTCAGAACCATTGTGCATATGGTCAGGTTTACCGGGGCACCCGATTCTTGCTTTATTAACCTCGGCAAGAGTGGAAAACTTGGGTGTAGAGCGGACTCATAGCGGTTATTAGGAATTTATGATGGTACGCTCAATTTTAAATGATGCGCCAATTATTCTTGATTCTTCCGGAAAGTTTTATGCTTAAGAACTAAACATTCGTACACATTATTAACATTTTTCGGATGGCAGCACCGTACAGTCGTTCACATGGATACTGAAAATATTGTTTCACCTTTCAGCAGTCATGTCTTGGCCTTGTCGTCAGTTGATTTTGACGTTAAGTATGCATCATAATAACAATGTATAAATTAGTTCGACTTTTGCTCACGCACAGCGACAATCATGTCCGATGAGTTCTGCAAGAGTCAGGTATCTTGTTCTAGTCATCTTTGTTGTGAGTGAATCATGCCACCCCACAACCATTGACGCCTATGTCGGCGTTGGGAATTGAACCCAGGCATCGAGCGTGGTTGGCGGGTTACCAACCACGCTAGGCCCCCGCTCGAAAAATTGAATTTGAATAAAAAACTTTTTTACCAAATGTATTTTCATTCAGTCCAGCTAGAAGAGAATACCAATTCTGCCTTTCATATTTTTTCCATTTCTCCATCCTGGACCTTCCATCAAAAGTTACTTCAAATTTCCTGAATAAAAAAAAACATAAAATTTCCTATTTTCTTTTAAACAAAAAATTTTGGTGCATGTATTTTACAAGGCAATATTAATTTTGTTCAATACATTTTCAGATAATTTTTCTATACAACCAACGGTTTCTCAGTTACAATGCTTTGAATGAAACCTATGTCAAAACGCATACGCCCTTTTAGAATATTTCTCACGGATTTGAAGACTACCCAATATGAGTATTTTCAGAGCTCTGATGATGCCCAGAGGCAACTTTGTTCAGGAAAATCGAATACCACCTGATATGAGTTCATCCAGAGCTGGGATGATGCCAAGCAGGCATTTTAATTCAATAAAAAAAATAATCCACATAGCGGTCAGACTCGGCCTTTCTCATTCAAACTTATTATTTATAAAAATAGATTAACATGAATGCTTTAATCCAATAAAGGTATATTCACTCTTTGGGTTCTAAAACATTGATGTGGTTATTAGAGTATAAAATATGAAATTTGACGTAATGTTAGTGCTTAAGAAATAGCGAAATAAAAGAAATGGCTCTTAATTTCGAACAATTTAATCACGAGCGATACCGGGAACGGTCAGATAGTACGATACCACATTTAAATCATGTTGAGGCCATATTGATCAAAGCAGGTATATTGTTGAATAGTCTTCATAATTCATAATTCAGCAGTTTAATTCGGCCATTTGGATCGCTTTTCTACCTTCTAATTAGCCAGTGATCGTTGGGAGATAGTCAATATTTTCACTTTCATTTTGTGATTTCACATTTTAATGAACAACGGACAAAGTTACAATCCGATTGCAAAGAAATTCAATAGCAACCTATGGGGCAACTAGACCTTTCATTTGACACTAATTTTGTGAAATTCGGTTCAGCCATCTCTGAGAAAAATGAGTGAGTTTAAACAATCTCAGGATAACTTTTCGTAACATAACTTTTGAACCATATGTTCAATCATAACGAAATTGAAAAGTTATAGGTTCTAAAGTCAGCCCGATCATTTAAACTAGTTTCATTGAAATTGGTTGTGTGGTTTCTGAGATATTGATGTTTCGTGATTTTCACATTTTGATACATAGCCTCTAAACTAAAAATCCGATTACAATGAAATTCAATAGCAACCTATGGCGCAATTAGACCTTTCATTTGCAATTAATTTTATGAAAATCGGTCCAGCCATCTCTGAGAAAAGTGAGTGAGAAAAAAATGTTGCACATACACACACACACACATACACACACACATACATACATACAGAAAATGCTCAGCTCGTCGAAAGAGGTCGAGTGGTATACGCCATTCGGCCATTGAGACCACTTTTGTACCTTTGGTTTTTCCAGTGATTGCTATACCTTTCTAGGAGAAAGGCAAAAAGGACTTGCAGTTTTAGAAAACAGCCCAAAATGACCAAATCAGGAACCAGGATGATACGCAAAGGCAGGATATCGATCCAAGACGCCATCAAGCCGAGGTGTAAAAAGCGATACAGAGAAATGTTCTTTGAATTTACAGAAAGGTAACATTTACATGACACGCAAGGTTAACATTTTTAAATTCGGAAGGATCTTCCGTTAACGCTGGAGTCGTTAATGCATATAAAACGCATCGAACGACTCCAGCGCCGCACAATTGTTCGCTCATAGGCCAGAAATAGAAAAATTGTTTTCTGGATATTATCAATTTAATGGATCGGTTGTGAACCTGAGAATGAAGCAAAGGTGTTTTTATTAGCCTATATTATTAACAGTTTACTTTTGAGCACGAGATGAGTGAAGGTGTTTGACTCTTGTAGTGTCACACAGATTATGAAACAAATTCAATTGCTTTATCCACTATTTTTCATCATGAATCTTCAGAAAACAGGTATGTTTTGCTATTGCGGTGTTGTTTGGATAGGTATGTGCCAAACTGTAACCATAATTAGTCGTAAGAGGGAGCGTAGTGATAAAGTCAAAGAGTACCACTCATACTAAAATTCACCATATTACATAAAAATTTGCATCTAAGTCGATGGCAAGCGGCAAAAGATGGCAAATTTTTCGTTTGAATTGTATACTTTTTACACGGTTCCTTACAAGGGTTGTGCTACATTCAGCTCAAATTTACAAATTTGTTCATAAACATTTGTCTATATTCAAAAATTGCTATTTGATGTTGGAATACGTTAGGTAGTCAATACGAGAGAGAATTCAAACTTTGATCGCTTTGAGGGTTCACTTAATGAAACCCGATTGAGCTTAAATTTTGCATAGGGGATTTTTTCGAGAAGGCAAAACTTTAGCAGCCTGCCGTATTTTGAAATTCAATTGTCAAACTTTTCCTTATATTTTATTGGCACCCTATTATTTATGCATAATAATGAGAATGCTAGAAAACTGAAACAAGTTGGATAATGACAGTCCCAGAAACGTTTGTTATAGTCAAAAACTACCTAACTCTGTCGATTTCAGAAGTTTTACAATACTGTACAAAAATGATCTGTGACCGCCCTTGCCATATAATTCGAACCACTGTGCGCCGGTTTATGTGTTACGCTCTTAGAATGCTTCCCTGGCGACAGCCCATCCACGATACCCAATATGAGGACCGTTGCCAGCTTGTACAGCTCGATACCCTCCAGCTTCGCCGAGAAATAGCTTGTGGCATGGTAGTTTCGGATGTTATGACAACGCGGATTGATTGCCCGGCCACCAACGCAGCGTGAGCCACCAGCGAAACTGTTAATAAGTTCGCCTTTTCGAATCATTTCTCATTCAAATATTTGGGTGCACAGCTAAATTCTCGCTGTTTGGAAGAATCGAAGTAAACCATGAACGCGAACGGATGCGATTTTTTCCTGCGTCACAACTTTTTCGTTGAATGTTTTCAAATTTGTTTTCGGATAATGCCAATAAATGCCAAATGCATTGGTTTATTGTCTGCTATGAAGAAGCAGCGGAAGGTGGGTCGGTGCATGAAGGTCAAGCTAGAACTAGGGAGTGGTGCCTCTCGAAACTTGTGAAGCAAACATCTGAGCCTGAAGCCCTTTCCGAAGGATCTCGAAGGCGCCATAAAGAAGAGTTCGCGCAACAGTTGCAAGGATACTGATTGTCCAGAGTTTTTTCTGCAACTTGGAGCCGAATGATACTCAACCGATCGATGAGTATGATCGATTAGAGCCACAGGATGAGGATTGAATGAAAGGATCTGGATGGCATCATGGCTGGTGAGAGCGTTCTTTTTTTAGTTTAGTGTTTCGCCTCAATTGTGTTTAATATCAATCCATTGCACTAACTGGATCCTGTATCGCGTGATTTGTGGAATTTAATAATACCGATATTCAGGTAGGCAGATAACGGGTTAAACCATTGTTCCTGAAATACCAGTCCCTCTACAATTATGGGTCAGTCAACGTGTTACCTGAATATTCAAAGAATATAAAATCGGAAAAATTATGAGCATGAGCATGAGCATGATTGACCGCCCGCGGTTGCTACTCCGTTATTGCCAGATCAGCTGTAATTACACAGAGAACCAATAGATGATGCTTGGGATTAACATTCATCCTCAATGTGTAAAAACTGGTGACCTTAATCTTTATATTAGGCAATACCAGCGCCGGCCGCATCCGAATGCAGGTCAAAGAAGGAGTGTGTATAGGAATATGTTGACGTGATACTCGCTTTATTGGAAGCCGAGAACACCTCTGCACTTCCACGAGAAATCACTGGGATGTTGGAGAAAAGGGTAAGGTTTGCAGCAGATTTCGTTTTGGTAAAGATTGCGCTGAGTTCTAATACCGGGTTCATAATACCAAATATCGCGTGTACGAGTTCATTATATCTTTTACGGAAATCATAACGCGATCCGAACTCATTCCGGTTGATGATGTAACACCGCAAAAATAATGCGCACGCAAGGATACCGGACCTAATCAAATCAAGACAGACTCAAATATTCTAAAATCTGTTTATGAAGTCAATCTGCAACTACCGAAACGTATCTCTCATTGATTTATCTCAGCTGACTACACAATGTTACGAAGCAACCAGATATGCATTAACCGAAAACAAGAAAAAAGTAAATATATAGGCCCTCAACACATACTGCAAGCGGTCAGCAAGAGAACTTCAAAAACGGCCTATTTGCTTGGCCATCGCCGTTTGAAACGAACGAAAAAAGAAAGAAAAAGAAGGATGTGTGCGTTGACAGACGAGTCGCGTATAATCCTGATATTAATTGCATATAATTGCGATATTTGGTGGCGATTAATTTCGATGTTTTGTCGCGATTAATTATTTACGATATTTATCGAACGAACGGAACCTACTCCGAATCACTGCATGCTGAAATAGAACCTACGGGTGGACAGTCTGCGAATAAATGGTTTGGTACACCTCGGCAGTCACAACACACCGAAAATCCATAGTTGAGCAAAGCTCACCTGGGCCGAAAACACGTTTACCCCGGAAAGTTCTGCGCGACCGCTCTATTCCCTCTTACCGACGCATACGCGGAGACACGGTATTTCGCGTTGATTACCACTTACTTCTTGAATAATGAAGCGAAGATACCTACTGAGTATGAAAAACTGGCAAAGTTTCATGCATTCATAGCTAGAAAATTTAAAAAATGCAAATATGCATGTCTAACAAGACCGAGCACTAATTAAATTCAACAAAATGCCAAAACAATCGCAATCAAAATTTATTTGCCATGCTGACCGACAAGATTTCTACTTAGGGTAGGGAACATATTCTAAGCAGCTTTAGGAACCGCCTGTGTATTCAGACGAAATACTCGAAATGTGTTGGGTGAAACTCAAACAGAAGTATATCAATATGTTCGCTATCGTTTTCTCTGTCAAAACTTGTTTTCAGATTGTAAAACTAAGTTAGCAAACTTTAACAATCATCAATCAAAGTTACCAATCGAGGGACACTATTCCAATCACCCCGAACCTATTTTAAGCAGTTTCCATCTGTTTTGCAGGCGTTTTTTTTTCAGCACCCGAAGTGGCTCCTGAATGGCTGCAATATAGGTCGATTTTTTTCATTTACAATTGTTCACAGATTTCATTGTGATTAACGGTATTTCTTATATTCGTAAGACAGCTAGACAATCAGAGATTTTGTTTCCATCATTGAAATTGTCGATATTGAACAAAATGCAGGAGTTTGAGGCCTGTTTTCTTCGACTGATTGAAATAGGCGCTACTGCTTAAGCCGTTCCCTACCCTAATTAAATTAAAAATTGTCTATGTGTTTCAGTATTTACTCAAAAGCTAGGAAAATCATAAAACAAGGGCATAAAACTGCTCAAAATGAAAGCAGAGAAAAAAAAAACAAAAAAAAACATTGCTTCCCTTTTGCCATGCAAATCAAACAAAAAACACAGGCAAAACGTCACTAACACTAATACTTATCCTTTAATTCCCGCGTCCTCTCTGAACCATCACGCTAGTGCGAGAAAGTGTCGCACGCAAGAGCAACGGTCATCCTGCACTCGCACTTCTCTCGCTATTCCTTGTTCACCTTGCACTTACTCACACACACTTATGACAAGGCCAGGGCTAGCGGGAAACGTGCTCCGCCACCGAAAAAGAAATGCAGCTCTCACAAATTAGCCACAAAATTGCACGAATCTTTCACGGATTTCAACATTGACGTCACTCTCACCGATAATACGAAACCGCCACATTTCGTATTACCTTTTACTCCACCCTTTGCACTTAAAATATAACGATTACGCGACGGGAAGGCTAAATAAAATACGTCGACATTATTGCACTATCCCCAACCGTACTCGACAACCCTCGGAACACTTCATCGCGATTCAAATCAAACACTCGGAATTCCCACCGAAACAACAGCGGCCTTCATTCAATAAACGTAGACACATTCCTGTTCCAGATAAAAAATATATAACTTATAAAAACTTGAAAAAACGATGAAAAATTCCGACGAGAAACATTTTCACGTCCGTTCTTGATCACAGCTTGCTTCGATCTCAATATAAAATCGGAAAAATTATAGGAAAAAATTTGTTCTGATGTATTCTTTCGATCGACAATTAGTTTCACTACAACTGATGTGTGTAAATCGGTTAAGGAGAAAAATATTACTTGCATAGTAAAAGACACAAATATGGGTCACTTTTGGCATTCAAGATCATTCAGTCTATAAAATCATTCAAATCCATCACAAAAATTATTCTAATGTTGTCAAAGTTTGATAATAAATTATTTTTTTAAGTCGCGATGTATTATTATGCAAAAGAAAAAAATAGCGATAATATGGACTGACCCACAATTGTGTACCGTAAAATGTAACATTACCACAATTATGGGTCACTCCACTTATTGCACC
Organism: Wyeomyia smithii; assembly: GCF_029784165.1. Lineage (NCBI taxonomy): Eukaryota > Metazoa > Arthropoda > Insecta > Diptera > Culicidae > Wyeomyia > Wyeomyia smithii. The sequence continues at coordinate 188,106,079 of NC_073695.1, read as the reverse complement.
GAGCAGAATTATTGTTTTTAGTGACATTTTCAACATTCTATCATTTCAACCGTATAAATAAGGTAAGGTAAGTTTTAAAAAATACCACTGCCAATGAAAATTGTTCAGTTTTCTGAGAATATACGTATTTACGTAAAAGTGGCCCATAATTGTAGTTGACCCATAATTGTGGAGGCACTGTACCACAAATCAGGCAAACTCGACAATAATCGTCATTTCAGTATTCGGCTTGTTTTTGTACATATGTTCAGCAATATAAATCCACGCACGAGACTAAAACAAGTTTTTGATCGCATTGCCTACCACGGCAAATCATGATATTATCATACTTTACTTACTAAAACAAAGATTGGGTTCCAACGCGTAATAGGCTTTTCATTTTTCATATACAAATTTTTATTCCGCGTAACTTTCAGAGAGCGAGTAATGGCGCTATAACCATAAGCTAAAAATGCTAGGACTAGAGTTAGTACTCAAGTTCCAACCGTAGCAGTTGAAGCGAGTAAAGGCGCTATATCCTTGGTTTTGAAACCCGAACATAAGGAGGAAATACCTATGTTCCATCCCAGAAGATTCGTCAACAAAGGAGTGTACTTTCTTAGCTTTATCACTCCCAACGAATTAAGTATAATACTTCTTACATACGGATCGGTTGGTACGGATTGTCCCCGTTCTTAGATTTTATTGTATTATATTGCGCTACACAGTAGGCCTGGCCGTTGACAAGAAAAATGTATGGAAACCATTTTTTTTAAATGGTGGATATCATTTTCCAGGATCCTTTCAAGTACTGGCTGTGTTAGTGTAGACTAGACTAGACTAGACTAGACAGCTGAATTCTCGCTATTTGTCAATAGATGGTGCCAGGAACAAGTGCTGGTCGATTTTGACATATCTAAACCGTGATCAATCAAGCTGAAGTTTATGGTAAACGAATCGCTTTGACTCGTTTGTGATTTAACTGTGGCGTTTAATACTTAATACTAGTTATGTAAATAATAAAAATAAAAAATTTAATACTTTAATACTAGTTACGTAAAAACTTACAATTTTGTGCCAAACAATCATCATCTGCGGGAAGTGTTACTTTTTTCATTTTATTCAAAAATGAGGCCGCTAAAGTGCATCGAGAGTTAACCCTAGAAAGATAGTCTGCGTCAGTTTAACTTCTCGCTTTAAGTGACATTGCCCTTTCGTTTTTCAAAAAACTGGACTCCGGTATTTGTTATGTATCGATGTATAAATACCGTAATGATCACTCATTATTAAATTTTAAGAAAAACTTGAATTTTAAATAATTTAAAATTCATGCATCATTTTAACGCCAGAATAAGATTAAAAAAGTAAAAAGAAAAAGAGATATGCAATGCAAATACTGCAGTGAATGAAACAACGTGCCGTGATTGGTACCGTCACTTTAAAAAAAAGCAATGCCTTGGTGCTACATTCCAATTCGGAACTCGGCCTTCTATTTATTTGTGCACAGACTTCGCAGCCAACTGTTTAATGAACAGGACAATTGCGGGGCTAGCGCTACGATCCTATTCACACTAACAGTCGCTTCCGAGCCGAAACTCGAACCTACGACGACTCGCTTGTTAGGCCAGCATCGCACTGAGAGACCATCTGGGAGATTAACCGTCACTTAAGAGGCGATAATTATGATGCCGACGACTGTTCACCACGCATGTTTTGGGAATGTTTCGAACCCAACCAACTTGGGTTTTTTATGATTTAAAGCCAAGAGATGTTGAGTATCTTTTTTTCATCTGGCAACAGCTTCTCCAGCGGCAAAAAAGGAAGGGTTTTGCCTTAAAGCATCGTGACGGGTGATGAAATATGGATTCATTACAACAACCCAAATAAAGAAAGTCAAGAGGTCTGCTCGGTCATGCTCCTAAAACGCATGAAACCAACACTGGGTAACGGTCTTAAGTTCAATTAGTGCAATTGAGCCGAGCACTAGGCGAAAAACGGCTGCGAAGTAGGAGCATGAAAAAGCGATATTACTGCATGACAACACTCGGTCTCATTCCGCGTCGAACACTCGACAGAAACGGACGTGCAAAGTGGTCGTTCTGTTACAATCCGGTCCGTGTGTACGAATAGCCAAACAAAAGAGTGTATTATTCAAAGCCATCAGTTGACAGTCGAGTCCGTGTCGCTGTGCTGAGTGATCTCACACCCGGCTCACTGCTGGTGGCTGTATTGGTGCTGCTGTACTGGTGCCGCTGGCTGCTTTGGGTGCAGCTTCGAACGATCGGACAACCACTGCTGGAAGGAAGAAGTAAATAGGTACGTGTTCTTGTCGGCGCTAGTGCGCTCGTGCGCTACATTTAGCGCGATGGATATAGATCCCTCGCCTCCCGTGCCACCATCCCCGAGCCCCCCTGACCCTGACCCTTCTGTTACCCCCTCCCCTGTTAATTCTCCAGTCCCCCCTCGCCCCAGGCTTTACCCGGACGGATCTCAACAGGGCAGCTATACTGTTTATTTTCGTCCAAAGGCAGGAGTGAATTCAAAGCGATTAAACATACTGCAAATTTCAAAAGACCTGACGAAGGGGTACAAGGCCGTGACCGAAATTTCCAAGGTCCGACCTAACAAGCTCCGTGTCGTGGTCAGTGATCTGACACAGGCCAATGCTATCGCTTGCTCTGAGCTCTCCACACGCGAGTATCGCGTTTACATACCCGCACGAGACGTGGAGATCGACGGTGTCATAACCGATTCGAGTCTGTCTGTCGAGTGTATCCTAAAAAGCGCAACCGGTTGCTTCAAAAATACCGAAACACAGGCGAAGATTTTGGATTGTAAGCAATTGCGGTCCATGTCTCTCGTCGGCGGTAAAAAAGTTTACACTCCGTCAGACTCGTTTCGCGTTACGTTTGCCGGATCTGCACTCCCTAGCCACGTCTCGATCGACCGGGTTCGTCTGCCTGTGCGATTGTATGTACCCCGTGTTATGAATTGCACCAATTGCAAGCAGTTAGGCCACACAGCCGCCTACTGCTGCAATAAGGCACGATGTAGCAAGTGTGGGGAGACTCATGCGGAAGATTCTTGCAGTGTTAATGCTGAAAAATGTATTCACTGTGGGGAAAACCAGCATGAGCTCTCCACATGCCCGGTGTACATGCAGCGCAGAGATAAAATCAAGCGGTCACTTAAGGAGCGTTCAAAGCGTTCTTACGCTGAGATGCTGAAGAAGACCGTGACCACTTCTACCATAACATCGAACCCCTTTGATCAGTTGCCTTCCGATGAAACCGATTCTGACGATTCATCAGCGGGAACTTCTTATGCCAATCCTGGGGAGTCTAGGAAGAGGAAAAATATTTCTTCTCCTAAACTTCCCCGTAAAGGTCCTAAGATTTCCCAAAGTGTAATGAAAAGTACGAACAAACCAAACAGTGCTGCGGAAAAACCGAAGCAAACTCCTCCTGGGCTTGCAAATTTAAAGTCCCAGAAGGAGTTCCCAGCACTGCCAGGAACATCTAAAACCCCAGTTGTTCCTTTTGCACATCCAGTTGATGAAACAAACTCTGGATTAGTGAAATTTTCTGACATTGTGGACTGGATTTTTGAAAATTTCAATGTACCCGATCCAATTAAAATTTTTCTTACAGCATTCCTCCCAACAGTTAGATCATTTTTGAAGCAGTTGACTGCCCAATGGCCCCTCCTAGCAGCGATTGTATCCTTCGATGCCTAATTCAACTGCGTATATGAAGGTTTCTATCTCTGTCTTACAGTTGAATTGTAGAAGTATTTTACCAAAAATTGATTCGTTTAAAGTTTTGATAAATAAAAACAAATGCGATGCATTTTCCCTTTGTGAAACTTGGCTTACTTCAAATATTGATCTCAACTTCCATGATTTTAATATTATTCGCCTTGATCGAGACACCCCATATGGAGGAGTACTTTTAGGGATTAAAAAGTGCTATTCTTTCTATCGTATTAACCTCCCCTCGATTCCAGGTATCGAAGTTGTCGCATGTCAAATGACAATACAAGGTAAAGAGCTTTGTATTGCCTCAATATATGTTCCTCCCAGAGCACAGGTTGGGCAACGGCTGCTCTTTCATTTAATAGAACTTCTTCCCTCGCCACGTTTGATTTTGGGAGACTTCAACTCTCATGGTGTGGCTTGGGGTTCCCCTTACAATGATAACCGCTCCTCTTTAATCTATAACCTTTGCGATGACTTCGACATGACTATTTTAAACAACGGTGAAATGACACGTATCCCGAAACCTCCAGCGCGCCCAAGCGCTTTGGATCTATCCTTATGTTCGACGTCGCTACGGTTGGATTGCACATGGAAGGTAATCCTTGATCCTCACGGTAGCGACCATTTGCCTATTCTCATTTCAATTAATAACGGGTCGACTCGCATGCGACCAATTGACATTCCGTATGACCTCACACGGAATGTCGATTGGAAGTTATACGAGGAAATGATTTCAAAAGCGGTCGAGTCGATACAACATCATCCACCACTTGAAGAATACAACCTCCTCGCGGGCTTGATTCTCGACGCCACGTTGCAAGCCCAAACGAAGAAATATCCCGGCGTAACGATCAAAGAACGGCCTCCCACTCCGTGGTGGGACAAAGAGTGCTCCGATGTCTACACGCAAAGATCCGACGCGTTTAAGGCCTACCAGAAGGGAGGTATACCTGGCGACTATTTACGGTATTCGGAGCTTAATACCAAGCTTAAAAGTTTGGCTAAAGCAAAGAAACGCGGATATTGGCGTCGGTTCGTGAACGAGACGTCGAGGGAGACATCGATGAGCACTCTTTGGAACACAGCCCGAAGAATGCGGAATCGCGTAACGGTCAACGAAAGCGAGGAGTCTTCAAGTCGGTGGATATTTGATTTTGCCAGGAAAGTATGTCCGGACTCTGTTCCTGAGCAAAACATTGTTCGCGATGCGTCTCCGGGCCACGACGCGATAGAATCACCTTTTACGATGGCAGAATTTTCAGTTGCCCTCCTGTCCTGTAACAATAACGTGCCTGGGTTAGATAGAATCAAATTCAACTTGTTGAAGAATCTACCCGGCAATGCCAAGAGGCGCTTGTTGAACTTGTTCAATAAGTTCCTGGAGCAAAACATTGTACCGCAGGATTGGAGGCAAGTAAAGGTGATCGCCATCCAAAAACCAGGGAAACCAGCTTCTGATCACAACTCTTATAGGCCGATTGCAATGCTATCCTGTATCCGGAAATTGATGGAAAAAATGATACTCCGTCGTTTAGACCATTGGGTCGAATCAAATGGTCTACTATCAGATACTCAATTTGGCTTCCGCCGTGCCAAAGGGACGAATGATTGTCTTGCGTTGCTTTCAACAGATATTCAGCTGGCGTATGCTCGCAAAGAACAAATGGCGTCTGCATTCTTGGACATTAAGGGGGCTTTTGATTCCGTTTCTATTGACATTCTTTCGGGCAAACTTCACCGACAAGGATTTTCTCCAATTTTGAACAATTTTTTGCACAATTTGTTGTCCGAAAAGCACATGCATTTTACGCACGGCGATTTGGCAACTTTTCGCATTAGCTACATGGGTCTTCCCCAGGGCTCATGTTTAAGCCCCCTTCTTTACAACTTTTATGTAAATGACATCGACGAATGTCTGGCAAATTCATGCACGATAAGACAACTTGCAGACGACAGTGTAATCTCTGTTACAGGAGCCAAAGCTGCCGATTTGCAAGGACCATTGCAAGATACCTTGGACAATTTGTCTGCTTGGGCTTCACAGCTAGGTATTGAATTCTCTCCGGAGAAGACTGAGATAGTAGTTTTTTCTAGGAAGCATGAACCTGCTCAGCTTCAAACACAATTAATGGGTAAAACGATTTCTCAGGTTTTGGTACACAAATATCTTGGTGTCTGGTTCGACTCTAAAAGCACCTGGGGTTGTCACGTGAAGTATCTGATGAAAAAATGTCAACAAAGAGTGAATTTTCTTCGTACAATAACCGGACAATGGTGGGGAGCCCACCCAGGAGACCTTATAAGGCTTTACCAAACAACGATATTGTCTGTCATTGAGTACGGGTGTTTCTGCTTCCGCTCCGCAGCAAACACACATTTGATCAAACTGGAGCGAATACAATATCGTTGTTTGCGTATCGCCTTGGGTTGCATGCAATCGACCCATACGATGAGTTTGGAGATCTTAGCTGGAGTACTACCATTGAAAACCCGCTTCTGGAGCCTGTCTTCTCGTATTCTAATCAAATGTGAGGTCTTGAACCGTCCCGTGATTGAAAATTTTGAAAGGTTAATCGAACTTAATTCTCAAACCCGTTTTATGATATTGTATTTCAATCACATGTCCCAAAATATTAACCCTTCTTCGAATATTCCAAATCGTGTCGACTTATCAAATACTTCTGATTCTACTGTGTTTTTCGATACATCCATGATAGAAGAAACTCGTGGAATCCCGGATCATTTACGCGTGCAGCAGATCCCTAAAAATTTTTCCAATAAATATCGAAACATCAACTGCGACAATATGTACTACACTGACGGATCACTTCTTGATGGGTCCACTGGCTTCGGTATCTTCAATAACAATTTAACCGTCTCCCATAAGCTCGATAATCCTGCTTCTGTTTACGTCGCAGAATTAGCTGCAATTCAGTACACCCTAGGGATTATCGAAAAAATGCCCACGGACCATTATTTCATCTTTACGGACAGTCTCAGTTCCATTGAGGCTCTCCGATCGATGAAAGATGTTAAGTACTCTCCGTATTTCCTGGGGAAAATACGGGAACATCTGAGTGCTTTATCCGAAAAATCTACTCAGATTACCTTAGCGTGGGTCCCTTCTCATTGCTCGATACCGGGTAATGAGAAAGCGGACTCTTTGGCTAAGGTGGGCGCAACAAACGGTGATATTTATGTAAGACCAATTGCCTTTAATGAATTTTTCGCATTTGTACGTCAGAATACGATCATCAGTTGGCAAAATTCTTGGACCAAGGGGGAACTGGGAAGGTGGTTACATTCCATAATCCCCAAGGTATCGACGAACCCGTGGTTTAAGGGGTTGGATGTAGGTCGGGATTTCATTTGCGTGATGTCCCGGCTTATGTCCAATCACTATAGATTTGACGCGCATCTCCGTCGTGTTGGGCTCGGGGAGAGTGGTATCTGTGCCTGTGGTGAAGGTTATCACGACATAGAGCACGTTGTTTGGTCATGCCCTGTACACCGTGACGCCAGGTCTAGATTAATAGCTTCCCTGCAGGCCGAAGGTAGGCAGCCGGCTGCTCCTGTTCGTGATGTCTTGGCGAGCCGTGACCTATCCTACATGTCCCTTATATACGTTTTCCTGAAATCCATCCACGCCCCAGTTTAGTCCTATCCCATTCCGCCTACATCCAACCAAACGACAAGAACACGTTAAGACCCCGGATCCGGAAACAGCAATCAGACCCGCACGATACTCTCAAGGCCCGATGGAAACAACCCAATATGCCAGTCCGTAATATCTTGGCCCAGCAGCGGAACAAATTTAATATGCTGCTTACCTATGGCAATGAAAACCATCAAACAGCAAACCTGTGCTTTTAATGCAAAATATTCTAGCTTTAAGTTAGATTTAGTTTCAGCTCGTAGTCGGCAGCGAGGATAAAAAATTTGCTTTTAGTTATTAAGATACTTTAGAAAGTAAGCTACCAGATATAATTGGCGCCGTTAAACATTGAATTGTATTTGTGCCGTGTCAAATAAACTATAGATGAAGAAAAAAAAAACACTCGGTCTCATACTGCTGAAGTCGTTGAAAATTACATAGAAAAACTCAAATGGAATTATCTACCTGACCCGCCATATTTTCTAGATATAGCGTCGACTTATCTCTAAATAAAGACAAAAGATTATGCTCATGATCCTTCAGTGATTTTTGTTTTGGTCTGTGTTAACAACAACAATATCGCACGCTTAGCCTTGGGGCTAATAGCGGTCTCGATCAACTAGATTAGTTGAGAGAATTCGTTATCGATATTGTTTTTTGGCACATTTTGCATGTGTAGGATAAGTACAACGATACACCGTGCCCTAGTGCTGAGTCGAGAAAATTTCCAGCTCGAAAAGATCCTCGACTCGATCGGGAATCGAACCCGATATCACAACCGTTTGGGAGAGCTAGCCGACCGACATCGCTAAACACAGAGCCACGGGGACCACTATTCCTCTGTGTTATGCTTACTATTACCACTATTCTGATCTGTGTTAAGCTTACCTAATAAATCACATCAGCTAGGTAGAAGGGGAGTTAAATGTTTTTACTGCGCTACAACAGTTTGTACACGAGTGGCTAAATCACAATGGCAAACCCTTAGTTGAAGCTGGGTATGAACAACAATGGCCCAAGTGAAATAAAACCCCAACCCCAAAGATTTTGTTAGCAATTCCTGTATAAAGCCAAAGACATTCCAGTCGTTGTAGTGTTTTTCTGAACCAAAAAGTTGTGAAAATTTAAAAAAAAAAAAATTGAATTTTTGAGTAATGAATATTTCAAATGGAAGATTTGGATTTGGATTCCACATGATTTAGAAATCAATTAGGTACTACACAATGAGAAAACTTTATGTCGAATCTCATATAACGGATTTTCTCCATCGCTCATGATAGAACATTCCATAATATTCCACGCAACTTCAAATGATAGTGCACATAATTTTCAAGCAATATCGTGATTTACATCAGAAGCAACTGAAAATTGAATTATATTGTACGTATTTCTCGAACAAAATCGTGGTTTACGTCAGAAGCAACTGAAAATGACAAACAGTTTTACGTGACACGTTAAAATTCAGTTTTTTTTTCTGTGCAGACTCGATCTGACAAATGATTTGTTCGCATATTAAAGCTTCACTCTCAAATACGTTGAAGTGTTAAAAAGGCTGTATTATGAGCTTAGAAAAGTTTGATATTTTTATATTGTATTTACACAGGGAACAACTAGAATTTTTTATTACAAAACAGGTGCGATACCTAACTTGAAATCCTGATATTTTTATTTATTTTTTTATAATTTTATGTATTCATCTAGAAAACCTGTATACTGCTTCGCAAATAAACTCGCACTCAAGCCATAATATTTCCCATCGCACCTCTCTCGTGTGTACAAAACTGTCATCATAATTGACAGCTGATCCCACTGCTGGCTTAACAGTGCAAAGTAGTTCGCGGGGAGAATAATCTATTCCCTGTGGCGCTGCCACAGGTTCGAACTGCTTCGATGCATCATTTGACTCCAAGCTTAACACGCTGCTTAATAGGGCATGCTGTCTACCTTGACTGGATGCTACTAGTAATTGTCTGTAATTCTAATTTTTAAATACTTCCTCAATCTGAGCTTGAATGGGGCGAAGAAAAACGTAAGCCAAAGGGAAACGAGAGAATCCGAGCACATCGAAGCAGCTAATCGGGTGTCTGCTGAAGTGGCAGAAACCTGAGCTTTTTTTTCACTCCATCCGCGTTTGTCAGTTATTAGAGGTTAGGCCCTACTGTAATGATTTTTTAATTTTCTAATAGATTGAGCCGCCCAGTTTCGTCGCGTTTTCGATCCGAAAAAAAAAACATCCGTAGCAAATTCGTCCCACACATGCGCCAACCATAATCGGAGCGAAGCAATTTCACAAGCGACGAACCCACACTTGAAGCCACATCGCGAGCGATGACGAGGGACGAAGACGACCGTTGTATCAAGCGCTATACAAAAGCCCATCGAAAGGAACAGACGAGGAACGTCAAAACAAGAGTTGCCAAACATGAAATAGGATTTTAATCTCATTACGGTTGGTGATCTAATTAAATTTAATATAGAGTCATAAAGTTGAACGATTATGGCCGCATCACGCGAGAGTGGAGGCGATCCGCTCAGTAAAAAGCAGACGCTGCTTCAGAGCCGAAGTGATTTGATTCATGTGATGTGATTCGAAAGTCAGTTCCAACATCAAAGTTGAGACACAAATAAAGTATTTTATGTTTTGTGTTTTTTGCACATTTATGTGTAGACAAACCTAGATACATTTACACAACTGACCAGAAACATCATTATTGATTTTTTCCATAACTTCAGTTCTTCGTTGATAAAAGTAGGTCAGCAATGATTCTCCCACAATTTCCAAGCTGGAAATTGCTCCCATTAAAACTTATCGCCCCAATCAGCCGTATGACCGAATCACCATTCCGTCTACTTATTAAGTGTCGCCCAGGCTGTCTCGGAAACATACAAAAGCACGACCCGATATTGCGACGAATCCATTTAATCGAATGGACGCACATTAATTCGTTTATCGGTCGGCACACAATTGGACCGCGCATCTGCCTGATTAAAGGGCTTCAATTATCTCGAGATCGCACTTCGATCAATCGACGATCGACGATGGCCGGAGCCGTGAAATCGTCGACGATGTCGACAATCGTCTGCCCCGGCCAAATCATCCCCGGAGCACTATCGGAATGTTAATAGCATCCGACACATCCACCCAGCTCAAAATCGGCTGTAATTACCGAATGGTTTGAATTTCCTTCTCGGGTTGCCGAACGGCCAAAAAAATCGAACCAGTTTCACGTCCGTAGCGGAGAGATCGATAATCGTTCGGCGGCATGGAGGCCGACCGAAAATCGTAAGCAAACTCTTAATAAAGTCATAAATTTTTACGATTTTTCGAAAATATATCTTTATAAGGATTTATGACCATTTTACGATATGATTTGCTCATGGGGTTTTGTTTTTCTCCGCGTTGGCCTTTTGTCAGTTTTCTCGCCTCAAGAAAACACTTTACTAGCAGAGCGACCGGTTGCTGGTACGCTCTGCTACACTGGGAAGCGTTGCCAGTACTGCGGGAAGGAATTTAATAATGCAACGGTTTTCACTTTTCATTAACATAATCCCACTGTGAACATGAAGGTTATTCTACCCAATTGAAGTTTCTTTAAATACTGTTTATTGTATATTGTTTATTGATTATTGAAAACCTTCATCTAATTCAAAACTCGGTGCCAATAAAGTAAAGCATTAAAAAAATAATTTTAGTATATAACATTTTTGAACTTAAACAAATCCATCACACTGGCACTCTTGCCGCTAATGTCATTTCAGAAGCTACAATCCCAAACCCAACCATTCAACAATCCTCCATCACGAACGTCATCACTCTTATCATCATCACCGTCACCATCTCTGTTCACCGTATTGTGTCGTTCCGTGGTCGTGGCCCAATAATAATAATCGTCCGCTTCCAGTGCAACAGAGTCGCGGAGCTTCGCTGTAGTCTGCTCCTAAGCCAACCTGGCAACAAAGCAAAACACTAGTCCACATCTCGCGGGATCATTGATTGGGCACAAAACAAAAACGCTACCCATAGCCTTCCAGCCGCTCCGGTCGGTCGATCAGTCGATATATGTTATGTTACCAAATTACAGCATCGAAGAAGCGCTATAAGCGAAACTTGCCCCGGTGCCTTATATTTTCGATAATTTAATAAGCGCACACCACCGGCTCCGCACCAATGCCACCGCCACCGCCACCCAGGGGGGAAGCGATAATCGGGTCCCCAAAGCCCGAACTGCAAACTACTATTCCGCGCGGAGCCCAAAAGAAGCTGTTTAAAAACGTGCCAGTTAAATAATAATAATGCCATCAATTTTTATGAACAATCATTAGAGCGCGCAGAAAAGAGGTGAAATAATTTTATAGTTATTGAAAGTTTTCACGTGATGACGATTTCGATGGGAACTTTAGCTTGTTCGACGCGAAGGATGATTGCTGATTGCTTTCGGGTTCGCCTGATGGGTCGCCCTTATTTCGGTTCTGCAGGTTACTTTGCAAGGTACGGTTTACCTCTGGCCGGGCCCGATAACTGACATTGTCCGCCGCCGCCGTTGCTCAGGACGTGCTGGTTCAATTTTGTTTTATAGCTTACTTTGTTTATTTTACCGTTGTTCGTGATGATGTAATCAATGCATCATTAGCTAATTACGGAAAAAAAGGATCATATTTCGCGTGGCAATTGGAGTTCGGTCCGAGAGCCGGGTCGGGTTGTGCCTATCAATGTAGACTCTGTGTTACGTCGATTCACGAGACCTTAAAGGAAAATGTAGAGCATCTTCAAATAACGCGTAATGATGCTTAATTGCTGCTTAAAAGATGCAAATTGTTGTTAGGAATTCGAGCGAAGAAAATCGATTTTTAAATGAGTATCTTTTGACTTTCATTACTTGCCGTTTGTCAATTTGTAATTTTTTGCGTCCATTCCGCGGCTCGTTTGTTCGTTGGTGAGAAGTAACAGACTATTTATTATTCCCAGAGACTTCCAATGAAATATCTGTAAATATTTGTTATGGGCAGTTTCACAAAAAATGTCTCAGTTTTAATATTTTTTTATTGTTATGTTTGATTTGTCTGAAACTTTGCGTAAACGTTTATATGGGCAATAGTTGTCATTTTGTGCCATCAAAACGAATATGAATGGGAAACACCTATGCCTGGTTTCGTTATATATCCCTTCATCCGCGCGGATTGAACAGAGGCATCTCACTGATATAGCAGAGTTGCTTCTCGTGCCTTTTCTGATATTGGGAGATTTTAATTCTCACTGTTCGCTATGGGGGTTGCTGTACGACGACAACCGATCTTCTTCAATCTGTAACTTAATCGAAGACTTTAATATGACACTTTTGAATACTGGGGAAGCGACACATGTACCTAATCCTCCAGCACGTGAAAGCGCTCGACCCTTTGCTCGACATCACTAGCGTGAGATTGCCGGTGGAAAGTAATCAACGATCCCCACGGTAGTGATCACCTACCAATTGTTATCTCAATTGCTAATGGGTCAACTCCAATGGATCCAATCAATATTGCGTATGACCTCACACGTAACATTGATTGGAAGTCTTATGAGACCAAAATTTCGCATATTGATATTAGAGAGGAAGCCATGATTTTGTGGTGGTTCGACGTATGATGACAACGCCCATTTTCCTTTAAAGTTTGGGTTTTGTTATATCCTCACGGGTTTGGGTTTTGTTCGATTAATATTTCTTTCTTCTACTCGTACTTGGTATGTAAGGACTCTACTAGAACCGGCATACGCAGGTATCCTTACTAGAGATCTGTGGAAGGTAAATGGGGAGGTTGCAGCTACGTGAATTGGGAGGTTGCAGCTACGTGAACGTGAATTCCGAGCAGTAAATTCTACCGCATCTACTATAGTGGCAGCATGAGGGCAGACAGAGGAGTTGATTTCATTGTAATTGGGAAGCAGATGAAGCGGGTCTTTAGATGGAGGTCGATCAGTGACCGTTGAGTGTTGAGAATTGAGGGCATATTATTCAATTATAGTCTAATCATTGTGTAGGCACTGACTAATGATAAACCCGATGACGAGAAGTAGTTCTATGATCTCCTTGAAAAGACGTACAGTATTATTTATCGTCATATTCAGTAGATTCTTTACGGCTGCTGTCATCGAATTACGATGAACATTTTCGCTGTTAAACAGATTTGATTTCCCAAAAATTCTTCCCATTTGGTGTTCATCGGATCCTTTCAAAAGAAACTGATGACTGTTTCGATTAGCGGAGAGAGTGACGGAGAGAGTAAATGTTTCGGAAGCTTTTTTGCCACTGATACACCGTAGTAACTTAGGTTTGTGAAACTGGTATTGGCGTCCTTCGTTTCATATTGTCACGATATTTTTTACTCCCTTCTCCCTCTGTATGCGCGACCGTGTCTTCGTCAGCGCTCATTGTCTTTGTCAATTGATAATCGTCAGGTGATAGTGACGCAGTTGATCTCCGCTTTCAATAGATAACCATTTCGTTTCTTTCAGAGCCCTTCAGCTGTCAGAAGCAAAACAAGAGCACTCAAGCAGTTTTCATTTGATTCCTTATAATCCTTATAATATTATAATTGAACCTCATAATTATCAATTGAAAATGACTTTGTCAGGCTCTGCCCAGAACACGAAAAAGTCTCCATCATAAATACAAATGCGCAGGTCGGGTAGGAAAACCTTTCTTATCCCGAAATTTATAGAGAATGCCTCCGCACCATAATAGCCTGAGATTTTTCAAATACACTCTGATACGAACGAAAATGGCATGAAGCTTATCAATTTCGCTGCAGCCAGAGACATACTATCTGTAGCACTTATTTTGCACGCCGGAATATTCGAAACCAAACCTGGATACACCCAACTTGACTCGGATCACTATCTCGTGGTTTGCAAGATCCGCACCCGGTTGTTAAACGTATTGAAGATACGGTTGAACATCCTGCGGTTAGTTACTGGAGAATTGGCTGCAGAGTACTCGCAGAAAGTTGATAAGCGGAGGGAACTTGAACTTGAACGAGTACAGACAGATCCTCAGTACGATCAACACCACAGCGCATGAAGTGTTGCGAAGGACGAATGAGAAGAATCCCACCAGAGGTCGCATGTTTGCTACGACTCCAATGCGTCAGAGCCGGTGAAGATATCGAGCAGCTAAAACCTCTAAAAAAAGACTGCATCGCCGGGAGAAACGTCAGCATTGAAAGCGTGTTCTTGGGAGGGCGGAGGGCCGAAAATTCTGGGGTGATGAGGCGTTGAATTCAACGTTTTAATGTGCTGTTGAACGGCGACAGAGGCGTCGAAAGAAGCAAGATTGATATTGGGAATAATAAAAAAGCTAGATGAATAACCATCCATGGGCGAGGTGGAAAAGCAGCTGAAAAACCTTCTAGGGATTGCGTAACCAGCTGAGGTTCCACATCCTGCAAACTCGTACCAAACTAGCACTCTATACGACACTGATATTCGATCCTCTATGGCCATGAATAATGGAAACTAAAAGTGGCAGATCGACGAGCTCTTGGTGTTTTTGAGTTCAATCCTTGGCGGCAAACAAACGCATGAACCATGAAGTGTACCAGACATATAAATCGACGGATATAGTCGAGCGGATAAAACAGGCTGCAGAGAGCTGGGCTGCTGGGCATATAATTGAAAAGCCGGAGACCACCAAAAACTTTATTCAGCAGGAATCTCGATAGAGACTGTCGACTTCGCGGTAGACAACGCACTTGTTGGATGTGAGCTGTCGAATTCCCGCGTAGTAGGTATAAGTGACGATTGGAAGATAACAGCCTCCAAGACCGAGTCGAAAGTATGGCTTGGATTTGATGTTAATTCCAATCCATAGGTAAAGTGGGGCAGTAAAAGTGATATGAATAGGTGACCTAAACCTACGTAGATTGTTGAGTACTGCGCTGAAATACGATTGCCAAATTAGAGACCTAATCAACATAATCATAATCTAGAGATCCATGACTAAAAACGATTGGGGAGCTAATATCCGCAAGGTTAAACAGTCCACTCGGGTAAGCAGATGGTCGTGAGTTTGAACCTTAGCTAGAAGCAGGCCATTTTTGGTCACGAAAAGACTTAAACAAGGGTTAATTCTCAGCCTCCTCACTACTTCGCTTGGTTCAAACCTATTCGCTTTCTCACGAACATTTGAAGAGACAACATTTGTATGCTTCTTAAAAGGTGTCGCCGTCGCACCGATGGAATCACGATACATATACTCATCGGAAAACAAATAAATAAATAAATGAATAAGAATCAGGCCTTCGTAATGAGTTAACTTCATGAACATTTGTATGTCTCTAGGTTGAATAAATGTACGCGATATTCATTGTTTTGTGACTGACAACACCCACGGGACGCGACGCGAAACAGAACACAACACTTTTGTTTTATTGTTCTCATGTCACCGATAGGATCGCGATACTTATCGCTCCGCCTTCGTTATCAAGTTACTAGTTAACTTCGTGTATACTTTTAGAGGTTGGATAGATGAACGCGCGACGATCTCACATCGAGAGAATCGCTATATATACTAGGGTGCCAATCATCGTATGGAAAAAAGTGACCAGAAAATAAAAAAAAAAACCATATACAAAATGTTCACCTGCTCAAAAAAACACCCTGTGCAAAATTTCAGCTCAATCGGACTTGAATTGGGGTGGCGCAAAGCGATTGAAATTTGGCTTTTTGAAAACCGAAAAATCACTCAAGGGTTTCGGTTTTCAATTTTTTTTATGCCAAACGACTTAAAAACGCATGAAACGTCGAGAATTGGTGTCATCTGAATTTTTTATTTTGCAAAAATCTACTCTCTAGGAGTCGTTTTTTCAATTATGGAAGGTGGAGTTCAAAATGTTTAGAATTTATCTTTTGAAATTGATCACTAGTCTCTCGAAATAGCTTGTATAATGATATACACTTTAACTAGCAGCGAATACATTATGTTTCATTAGGGTGGTTCATTTATTCGACACATGATGGTTCATAATATTGTGTAAAAATGACTATAAAATGAAAAAAATCACTGTTCACTGTATACCAATAGAAAAATTCCTTAAAATATAATATTTTTTATATCATTGTTGTTAGGGTGGCAATGTTGAATTGGAAAAATTATAAGTAAAATGGCAAGATATTACAAAACCAATTTACAAAATGTATCAAAAAACTACTCTGTGCAAAAAAAATTATCTCAACCAAAACTAAGATTGCGTCTCACGGTAAATAGTGAATGCTTTCACTATTTGCGCCAACCCAATTCAAGTCCGATTGAGCTGATATTCCGCACAGGGTGTTTTTTTCGAGCAGGTAAACATTTTGTATAGGTTTTTTTTTAAATTTTCTGGTCACTTTTTTCCATACGATGATTGGCACCCTAGCACCCTAAACTTTGCATAGACGTTTTTATTGGCAAAAGATGCCATTTTGTGCTATTGGTTCAAGTTTTTGAAACACATCTCATTTTAGAAAAGCTATTGAAAAGTGATTTTTTGGATAGTACATGATGATTAAAAAAATTTTTAGAGCCAAAACGATTCGTTTGAGCGGTGTGACATCTTCGGCAGAGTTGTAGATAATAGTTTAGTTTTTCAAAAAAAAAAATATATGCACTTTAAAAATAAATTATTAATTTTTTGAAAAAAAAATAGAAGAAAGTTATAAATTAATTATCCAAAACAGCCAAACATTTATAAAAAACTGATTTTTTTTATTTTTTCACAGGGTACATTTTTTTTGGAAGAACAAAGTTATACCAGATACGGTGGTTCGTAGTGACCTGCTAGCCATGTATCTGCACAAATTGTAGCTATGTATCTACCAAACTCCTTTCTGAAAGACACCAGGGTATGATCTATTGAATTGGCACCAGAACCCAAGTTGTCACACGACGCGGGTGTTCAGAAAGTTTACTTCCCTCTTTTAGGGGGAGTAATCAATCCACATTAAAACTTGATAGTTAATATTTTAAGCAAGCTCTCCGATAATGAAGATAACGTGAGCAAAATATCAAACCTTCAAGCTTAATCGCACAAAAAAATGTTGTTCACTACGTAGGGGTGTTTAGAATGCTGATTTCTCACTTTTAGGGGTATAAATCACACAACGAATACTATCAAAATATAGGGATTGATATTCTAAGCATTTTATCCGAAGATACTATGAGCAAAAAATCACGCTTTCAAGCCTTATTCTATACGAAACTGTTTCTCATCACGTTGTTGAGTTTGCAACAGCAGCATGCTGCAGCAGTGTTGCTGGAAAAATTCAATGTTGAGCCGTTCGTCAGACATTCGATCAGTTTAAGGTGAATAACTTTTTCTACAAATTTTGTAGCGCCTTACAGTCTTGAGAAGAATTATTCCCAGGAAAATTTCCTGCAAATATCATGTATTGGTATATTTTTAAGAGCCAACTGGAAATTTCTAGAGGATAAGTTTTGAAAAAGTGGACTTTCCCATATAAAATCGTATGGAAATTTTAAAAATCGGGCGCAAATCAGGGGTTCCACCGATCGATCTGAAAAGTTACACAGTTGTTACAGGACCCATAAGGAACACGAAAAGTGCATGGGAGCGAAAAAATTACACCAACGCTTTTTTCCCATACAACTGTGTCCCAGTCTAATGACCATTTTGGCTGGCACCCTAATATATACTCATCACTCAGATGATTTCATCACTTATCAAGATGAGTCCTGATCCAATATTACCCGTCCCTAGTAACAAAAAATATCCTTCCTGTAATCTTTGTGGAGATGCAGAGGTTAACACAGTATAATACGGCAAAGGTCACACTGACGTCCCTTCCCTCATTTAACTTGATTCCAAGGACGGGGCAGGCGTCGTTATTGATCGTTAGAAAATATTGAGTCACTAAAATTCGTTCAATGGTCGCGTTGCAATTTTACTGATCCAAATCAATCACGGAGTAGCAACTGTTGATATGTGCATCAGTCAAGCAATGAAGCTAAGCTAAGTCATGTTTCATATTCGAAAATTGTACTCGGTAATTGAGATGATTTTTATCGTCTGTTAATAAACATTACTTTTGTCTTCGAAGTATTTACAAGGAGAAAATTTCGTTCTGACCATCGATGAATATTTTCAAGATCTGAATTAATTAGCAAAGCAAAATAATTGATAGAACAAAAATTAAGCTCGAACATCGTCAACAAATATTTGTATTATGAAGAACTGTTCAAAATCATTTATGAATAATCAAAAGAGCAAAGGTTAAGTTAATCTGCCTCTCGGGAAAAGCTTAACTGATGTGGGAGTTTTCTCAGTAATTTGGTGTGAAAACCCCTGTAGAATACTTTTTATAAGTCAGTTGAAAGCAGAAAAACTGCACCATTCTTGTCGACAATTTTGTGAATGTCGTTTGACTGTGATGGTGCACTAATCAGTTCTAAACCCTAATTGATACGGAGTTATCAGGTTGTAAGCGTTTATAAACTCTTGTACTAGTTTTTTGGCAATCTTTTCAAAAGCCTTGGATAAAAAAAAGTAGCAACCTTTGTGCTGCCCCAACAGTGGAGGAGTTAATATACACGGACAACATGCACTGTGGAAGCTATTTCACCTTTTGTAAATTAGACGGCCGCGACAGATGTAACTGGTAGATTCCGCACAGAATGCTTGCTTACGTTGTCAAAAATTATTAACTTTCAATGACTAGTTTTTTTGCCTTGAAAAAAGGCATTTTGCTGTTCAAAATTGGATTTGGTGATGACCATCTTCGTGCTGCCCTAACACGGGGGAATAATGGCTGTCTGGCGACACACGCTGAGAAAAACCGCGCTGCTCCTGAGACGTGGTGACCAACCACAGGGCTAGTGCTGCTGCTAAGGAAGGACGACTGCTGTTGTCGCTGTCTAGAACTATTATGAGCGGCTTCAGCTGAAACAGGCTCCTATATAGGCCAAATAGCATGTTTTCAATTGCAAGGTATATGATTCTGTCGACCTTGCTGGGGAAGCAATCATATAACGACCAATCAGAGGACGTAATTTTCGTTTAAACAAGGCTTGACAATTATCAATAGTACAATAGTTTGCATAATCAATCAACAATTTTCTACATTTGGGTGGATGCGTGTATAATTTCCCAAACAATTACTGCAAAAATGAAAAAAATCGATTGAAAACAAACCGATTTATAAGCATTTAAAAAGGGACATATTTCGTCCCCTTTTCGTTAATAGTTTTCCTATTTACATCCCTATGTGGTAGGCTAAAGAAAAACGTAGTTCTACGTCAAAAACAAAGTGCTCTAATAGGACGAAAAATATTCAAAGAGTCATTTCTAGGTTTTTTAGGTGTTGGAAAAACTTTTGATGCTCTCGTTAAAGACTAATGTAATAGAGATAATAATGAAAGATAAAATTATTTATCTAAATTTTGAAGAAATTCCATCTAAGCCCACCTCGTTCGGAGTGATAGATTCGATGATATTTTCGACTTATAACTCAACAAATCTGAAACCATTCGGATTTTCGGGAAGTTTGGTATCATGATTGAAAGTAAAGTTTTCGCTGAAAAGTAGTTAATTTCATATCAAGAATGACATAACTGTGGTTGATTATTTACGGATTTAGATATATTTAGTTACTTATAAATAGTTCACAGGTACTTGCTAGAATTACTACAATTCAAAGCTATGAAAATGAATTCAGCCTTTCTTTTGTTTATTAGGTTATTAACACGGGGGAGTTTCTTTCGGCTTCGCAGTCTAGCAGTCTTAAAGACTGCGAAGCCTAAAGAAACTCCCCTGAGTAAACTAACAGTCGATAAAAAGTATAGTGTTATTAACACGGTTACGCAACCTTCTGTGCTATGCATGAGAAATCGAAATTTATTCAAGTTTGTTCGCGTTTTTTCAGGCCAGTAAATTTAAATCATCGGAAACGATTACTTCAGTAACTTTGATGACAGTTAAACAAAATCAAAGAGCTATCCATTCGTAACTAACTAGTTTTGGATGTAAAATTGCAGTAAAAAGTTATATTATAACGAAAACAGGCGTAAATTTCACTATTTTGAAATTTTACTACTACGTCGTATTAATTTTGCTTACCTTGCAACCCTCGCAGGTGAACGCTCCAAAATGAAACCCAGCGGCTGGTTCACCGCACACCTTACACTGCTGGTTCATCTGCAAAACGCAAAGATAACGAATTAAAAAAAAGGACATTTAAATATCTCACGGGTGAACGGTAAAACTCTAAAAAAGATCAGATGCTGTGATGAGCATAATGAGAAAATTAATTTTAATATAACCAAGTGATACGCAAAGTAATAAAATACAGAGCCCCTACCTGCGTGGTAGAATGAAGAAGAAGAAAAAAAGCGCATCGAAGTGGGAAAATGTTGACCCACTCCATTCCATCACTGCCGGGAGTTCGATTTTGGGAAGTGCATTCAAACGATGGTGATAATAATAATTACAATAAAGAGAAGACGCTCCAGGCTAAATTAGCAGTCGTATCAAAGAATAAAAAAGGCACGCCGCTGCGGTACGCTTGAAAAATATCTGCACGAAATTAAAATCAATTTAGGTTCAGCATGACACCCTTCAACCAAAGGAAAAATAAATAAGAATGAAGTAAAGAAAACAACAACAGTCGAAACCTCCAGCCCAAGAGTCTGTGAACTGAGTATATAGCTGGGATGGTGGTCCCACTAGCTACGGTTGTCGGAGTCTCTTACACCACATTGTTGCCCATTATTATTCTGCTGTGTGATAATTAATTACAAATAATGATAGCTGACGGCGTCGAAAATCAATAAAACGCTCCAATGCGGGTTCCGGGGTAAAGGTAATATTTAAATACTGCACCGAACGCTGGGTTCGTAATCAGCGTAGTTGGGTCGGGTTATAAATGAAGCATCCCCAAAGAGTGACAGCAAGTAAAAAAAATCCGAGAAGCAGCGCTCATAAATTTTGAATGTAAACAAATCGACGAAACGCGGCTTGCACCGCCACCGGCGAGAAACTCATCCGTCAAACGCCTCAACTAGGTGGCCCAGGCTGGTGGACAATCACCGGGTAAAATTTTCTCCAACCGCCTGGGTTGAGCAAGAGAATGTAAAAATTACGTTCTAATTTTATTTTCATTTTTTTGTTTTAGTGATGTGACAAATAGCCGTGAGCTACATTGGAATCCTCAATTTGTCCATCAATAACTCGACGATCTTTCCAGCCACTCGGCCTCATTATGTTACACGGTGGGACTTCCGATTGAATCATCGTACCGACTAATTGATTACGGACAAAAACAGGCCTACCTTCATGATGGTTAGAAGGGTAGAAAAAGAAACATCGGCCCGGCATCGAGCCACACACAAACATACACTTCGTCATATCGCGGCACTCATCACATCTGTCAAAGGGATCGCTAATAATTTAACAGTTTTTATTGAACCTCTATCGTCGTACATAATTTCTTCATCGTTGCGTCCGAACTCTCACTCCCGCGAGCACATCATCAGCACCACCTCCAGCATCGGTCCGATGTCACGTTATCGTGACTGTGCGTGTTCCCATTATCAGAATCCCCATTGCCCAGTTGTTTTTGTGTGTGCTCCATCAATCGATCGCACGCCGTTTGTGATATGCCATCCCGCCAAGCCGAATGACAATCAATCTCTTGGAGAGCAGAGTCGCCGCACAAACGTGACTACCACATCTTGGCAGCCGGTCGCCTTTAGACCCCGCACCGTGTGCACGTAGAGATGGTGGCGACGGCGGCGGTAGCCGTACAAAACCATGTCGACAGGAAAGATTATCGTCGGTGGCAAACAATAAGCTGCCAATTACACACCTGGACGTAGTAGGGAAGAAGTCTCAGGCGTACACTCTGGAATTCCACAAACGGAAGCAAACTGAGTCAATTGGCGTAAGTTTTTTTTCTGAATTTTTCAGCAAAAAAGCGTTCAAGTTTAGATATGTGTTTCCATCTGCTGCGAAGACTGTGCTAAATAAAAAGAAAGACATACATCTGACACCTTTTTTTATTTTTAGTTCGATATAACCCCTTTAGTAATGATCCGCGTTTTTGGTTAGATTATACCATCCACTGTCGAACTGTGCAATATTAAGTTATTGTTCCAAAAATTAACGAAAATAGATCAAAACGTATACCAGTTTCAAAATTTTTTCGGTTTAGATCTGGTATAAAACAAAATTTAAAACAAAACAACGATTTGAACCACCGCAGAAGATGCCCTTATGATGATGTCATCAGCCACAGTAATTTCGCATTATACTTACCGTTGATAGTTTTTTCATTTTAAAATTAATCAATTAAAATTATCCCACGCGCATCCCAGTTTACCGATGCCATGACTCTGCCAGAAATTATCTTCATCTTTTTTGAAGGCAATCTTCAATGATCTTTTATCTCAGGTGTGAACTGCAGAAATTGAACCTTCTTCTAAATTCATGTTTAAGCACAGTATCCAATGCACAGTTCTTTGCGTTATTTCAATCAAATAGCATTTTTTTTTGAATATTTTTCACCGTTTTTTCCCTTGTGAAACATTTTCTTCTTAAGCGACGAATTAGTCATTACAGTTGCAAACAACACATCATATGTTGTAATCAATGACACATATTCCAATCCAGTACGCCGCAAAATATTACAGCTGGAAACTAAGTACGCAGCCTTATGTCGTATTTTAGGCAACCACATCGTTAATCATGACTTGACCCGCAACGGCGATCATTCAGGATTCACAGTCTCCCCGGCAAAATTATCATAAAGTAGGACTATTACCCAACGCAACGCGGTGCGAATCAGCAGTGAGCTCAAAACATAAACTTTGTCATTCTGTTGTTGCTGCACAAGCAGAGTGCACTCTGCGTAGAGGTTAAAGGTTGCGGAATGGTACAAATGTGCGCTAAAATAAAATATTTAATATATTCACCACAATAAAGCACCAACAACGGGCATCTTTGGGACGATTGTCGCAGCAGTGTCAGTATCGGTATTTTTCGGTGTCGCAGCAAGATATCCGTGAGCAGAAAGATAAAGTGCGCGTCCGAAAGAAAAGGTACAGGGTCATCGGGACGGCTTCCGTTACGTCGGGTTTACTTAACTGAGCAGTAATTCATGTTCGACCGAGAGATATCAAGAAGACACACACGCGTCCGCTTAGCATAAAGTCGTGGGCATCGGGTCTTGGGAATATATTCAACGTAATTCCATTGGTGGAATTTCGCATGAACTGAAAATGATGATTAACGAGATCATTAATTTCTGTCGATTTTGTAATCGGTCTGATAGTGCGCAGCAGGTCACGATTCTGAGTAATTCGGTAATAGTTAAGACACCTGAGTTGGTCTCGTTGGCAAACTTATTTTGTGATTGTCATGAATTTTAAACCCAATGCCACAAACCTCCATTGCAGCGATAACAACGTGTAAATTCAATTTCCGCAAGACACCTCAGAGCTAAAGGTCAAAAGTTGGTTGGTCCTAAAAGAAAAAGTGGACTCTGACGACCGGCTACTATTCGTGACAAGTTTAGTGCGCATCGTCCGTTGTCGCAGATTGAGTCGACGGAAGACCTACTGCTGGAGAGGTCTCTTGCATGATATTTCCTGATAATGATCTGAACTGCTCACCTCTCCGAAAAAAAAGAACTAAAACTACAATTAACGCTTGCCACCGTTGCTGTCGGTCGAGCATATTGATTAATTTCCAGATTAATTATTCTTTCACTTTTGTAACCATCCCATCGCGCAGGTACCTAGGTTGGTAAATATCCTCGCCGCCCAAAAGAATCCGAAGACGATCTGATAATTGTCTTAATTAAAAGGGGCATCCCAGTGCACTTCGGTGTGTGATTGCCTTTCGGTGACTCCGTAAGGATAACTGCGCCGAAAGTGAAGTTTGGTTACCCTCTAGTGTGCGCACTTTACCCGCTAATCCAGAATGCTCAGCACCGAAGTCGGTGGCCGGATTTGTGTCGGCTTTCTGTCATTTAATCGCGACATAATCGCTACAGCTGCCGCTCCGATAAAAGCTTCGCGCTGGATCTCTCATCCGGCCGCGCCGCCTGGCCGTGTGAGTGCATTTGTGGCGTTAAAGTTGATGAGTTTTGTAATTAAGATTTTCGACTAAATGGACAGTGAACGACGGAACTGTTTAATGACAAAAGGGCTGAACGATAAAGATATGGGATTTGGAGCGTTGGGAAAGCCACGCCACGGAAACGCAATTCGTTAGCCAGAGCGCGGGAAGATTACATATATGAATTGGCACTTTGGTGAATCGCGCCATTGCAGCCCGGCCAGGTGCGATGCTTGGGCGGCGGTTTACGACGTTAGCTGAATCGAAAGCTCATACACTGTGTTACTTTAAATGAAGCTCAGATTATAGTGGAAACGAACAGATTCTGATCAAAACGAAAACCGCCCAGAAACTTCATTTAACGTACGAGAGAATCAAATGTTGACGCAGGACTTGTCGTATAATTATTAGCATATCTTTTCAATAGTAAATCGACACTAATATCTTAATCGATAAATGAATTTTTCGCAAGCTTTTATCAAAATAATTAGCATATCTTTTCAATTGCAAACCAGTTAAAAAAAAATTTAAAATCAATTGAAAAGCTGTGCCCAGCAAATCACGCGTTTAATTTTTGTTGGAGATGTTAATCTTAGAATTTCGTTTTAAGTCACCTTTTTTCAGATTACGTCATTTTTTCAGTTTCTCAAGACGCAAAGAGATTTTTTGCCCAATGCAATACGAATGTACTGAAAATGAACCTCATTTCGTGTTGGCAAACAGTGGAACCAGTTCGATGGAGCTGTTAACCACGCAGCAGAATAACACGTTGTATCGTTGTTGCACCTTGGAAGGAAGACAATCAAATCCTTCTTGTGTCGGATGGTAGCGGATAGTAAGAGTTCAGCAGTCTCAGTCGCGCAACAGTTTATTACTCTGCTACGTGTTGCATATTGCACCCGTGCGGCTGGAGGACAACAAAATTCAGTTCTTGCTGATGTATCCTGGTGGCAGAAATAAGAAAGGAGATTGAAATGCTGTCAACACCGTGGAAAAGTGCAATGATTTTCTGAAACGAATTAAACATAACACGCCAAAATTGTGATTGGAATCAGAGATTTTTGTATGTAAAAGCAAAGCAACGCCTTGGGGCTACATTCCGATTCGGAACTTAACCTTCTGTTTACTATACACAGACTTCGCAGCCAACCGTTAAGTGTACAGGACAATTGCGGGGCTAGCGCTACGATCCTACTGACACCAACAGTCTCTTCCGAGACAAGACTCGAACCTACGACGACTGGCTTGTCAGGCCAGCATCGTACCTCGAGACCAGCTGGGGAGACTGTTTGTATGTACCGCTTTCAAAAAAAACATATACGAAATATGTTTGATTCTTCAGTACAAGAAAAAGAAAACAAGAAAACAAAAACAGGAAATAAGCCGAAAATAGGCAACAGAGCACAAAATATAGATAATAGGCAATGAAAAATTGTGAATAGAAAATCTAAACATATAAAAATGCAGCTCTGTCTGTCTGTCTGTCTGTCTGTCTGTCTGTCTGATTCATATAGGCTTGAAAACTACCGAACCGATCGGCGTGAAATTTTGTATATAGGGGTTTTAGGGGCCGAACAAGGTGACTAAGATATTTCGAGACCGCTCCCCCTTCTGCAAGGGAGGGGTCCCATACAAATGAAACACAAATTCCTGCACATCTCGAATATTAACCAAGCAAATGGAACCAAATTTGGCATGTGGATGTTTTAGGAGTAACAAATATGTCCATGTTGATTCGACACCCTTCCCTCTTCTGTAAGGGAGGGGTCCCATACAAATGAAACACAAATTTCTGCACATCTCGAGAACTAACCAAGTAAATAGAACCAAATTTGGTAGGTAGATGTTTTTAGGGGTAACATATATATCCATAGTGGTTTGACACCCCTCCCTCTTCTACAAGGGAGGGGTTCCATACAAATAAAATACGAATTTCGCACAGCTCGAGAACCCATCAACCAAATACAACCAAATTTGGTATGTGAATGTTTTTAGAGGTAACAAGTATGTCCATAGTGGTTCGACTCCCCTCCCTCTTCTGTGAGGGAGGGGTTCATAACAAATGAAACACTAATTTCTGCTTATCTCGAGAACTAACCAACTAAATGGAACCAAATTTGGCGGGTGATTGTTTTTAGGGGTAACAAATATAATGGTTTGACACCCCTCTCTCTACTATAAGGGAGGGGTCCCATACAAATGAAACTCAAATTACGCACAGCTCGAGAACCAATCAAGCAAGTATAACCAAATTTAGCAGGTGAGGGGAGGGGAGTTCCTTCTTCTGGCATGTCTCCAAATACCATTTCGAAATCCAAGATGGCGACTTTCCTTTTCTGAAAAGTAGCGGTAAATGACCTTATACCACCCAACATGGGTATTTCCGGAATCGTTATGATGCACTGAAGCCACAAATCGACCTCAGACAACATTTCGAATTGTAAGATGGCGACTTCCGGTGTCTGGAAAACAGCCGAAAATGACCAAATACAACCCAATATAAGTGTTTCTTTAACCAGACTGACGCTCAGAGGCCAGAAATTGTTTACAAATGCCATTTTGAAATTCAAGACGGCGATATCCGGTTTCTGAAAAATAGCGGCAAATGACCAAATACCACCCAATATGGGTATTTCCGGGATTTTTATGATGCACTGAAGCCACAAATCGACCTCAAACAACATTTTGAATTGTAAGATGGCGACCTCCGGTGTCTGGAAAACAGCCGAAAATGACCAAATACCACCCAATATGAGTGTTTCTTTAACCAGAATGACGCCTAAAGGCCAAAAATTGCCTCCTAAAGCCAATGTGAAATCCAAGATGGCGACTTCCGGTTTCTGAAAATCAGCGGCAAATGACCACATACCACCCAATATGGGTATTTCTGGGATTGTTGTGATGCACTGAAGCCACAAATCGACCTCAGACAACATTTCGAATTGCAAGATGGCGATTTCCGGTGTCTGGAAAACAGCCGAAAATGATCAAATACCACTCAATATGAGCGTTTCTTTAATCAGATTGACGCACGGAGGCTAGAAATTGTTCCCAAATGCCATTTTGAAATCCAAAATGGCGACTTCCGGTTTCCGAAAAACAGCGACAAATGACCAAATACCACCCAATATGGGTATTTGCGGGATTGTTATGATGCACTGAAGCCACAAATCGACCTCAGATCAGAACCAAACCATTTCAACCAGAATGACGCTCAGAGTCCAAAAATTGTCTCCTAATGCCATTCTGAAATCCAAGATGGCGACCTCCGGTTTCTGAAAAACAGCGGCAAATGACCAAATACCACCCAATAGGCGTCGTACACAAATTACGTAACGCATGAAGTGGGGGGGAAGGGGGATAAGTCTGCGTTACTTATTAATACATAGGGAAGAGGGGGGGTAGCTGAGCCCGTTACGTAACTGAGATGTTCGCTCAAAATTGCAAATTTGGAGGGGGGGAGAGGTTGTCGAGCGTTACGTATCTTCAGGGGGGGGGGGAGTCATATCTAAAATAAAAGGGGGAGGAGGTCTGAAATCTAGGTTTTTAGCGTTACGTAATTTGTGTACGACGCCATATGGGTATTTCCGGGATTGTCATGATGCACTGAAGCCACAAATCGACTTCAGACAACATTTTGAATTGTAAGCTGGCAACTTCCGGTGTCTGGAAAACAGCCGAAAATGATCAAATACCACTTAATATGAGCGTTTCTTCAATCAGATTGACGCACGGAGGCCAGAAATTGTTCCCAAATGCCATTTTGAAATCCAAGATGGCGACTTCCGGTTCCCGAAAAACAGCGGCAAATGACCAAATACCCCTCAATATGCGTATTTCCGGAATTGTTATGATGCACTGAAGCCACAAATCGACCTATCAACCTCAGACAACATTTTGAATTGTAAGAAGGCGACTTCCGGTTTCTGAGAAACAGTGGCAAATGACCAAATAACACTAAATATGGGTATTTCCGGGATTGTTATGATGCACTGAAGCCACAAATCGACATCAGACAATATTTTGAATTGTAAGATGGCGACTTCCGGTGTCTGTAAACAGCCTGAAGTACCACCCAATATGAGTATCTCTGGAACGAGAATGAAGCTGAACTTCCGGTTTCTAACAAACAGCCAAAAATGGCCGATTTCCATACAAAATGAGTATCTTCTGAACCTGAATGATACACAGGAGCTAGCATCGACCACAGACACCATTTTGAACTCGAAGATGGTGACATCCGGTTTCTGGAGAACAGCCGAAAATGACCAAATAATACCCAATATGGGTGTTTCTTAAACCAGAATGGCACTCAGGGGCCAGAAATTGTTTCCAAGGGCCATTTTTAAATCCAAGGTGGCGACTTACGGTTCCGGATTACCGGATCCAGAATGTAGCAAGGAGCTATAAATTGACCTTAGACAACAGTTTGAATTGAAAAATGGCAACTTCTGGTAAACAGCCAAAAATAACCGAATACTACTACATATGGATAAGTCCGTAATCGAAATGATGTAAAGAAGCCAAGCATTGACCCTGGACACCATTTTGAATAGAGGTCATGTACAAAAGCCAAAAGTTGAGGATTTGCCATTCCGATAAAACCAATTATTTTTAAACGATATAATCCAATCGCAAGAAATCAATAAATTTAAAAAGTTTGAAATTATTAAATTAAACACTGAAATAGGCGGAACGAAGTTTGCCGGGTCAGCTAGTAGAAAATAGAAAATAGAAAATAGAAAATGGAAAATAGAAAATAGAAAATAGAAAATAGAAAATAGAAAATAGAAAATAGAAAATAGAAAATAGAAAATAGAAAATAGAAAATAGAAAATAGAAAATAGAAAATAGAAAATAGAAAATAGAAAAAAGAAAATAGAAAATAGAAAATAGAAAATAGAAAATAGAAAATAGAAAATAAAAAATAGAAAATAGAAAATAGAAAATAGAAAATAGAATATAGAAAATAGAAAATAGAAATAGAAAATAGAAAATAGAAAATAGAAAATAGAAAATAGAAAGTAGAAAATAGAAAATAGAAAATAGAAAATAGAAAATAGAAAAAAGAAAATAGAAAATAGAAAATAGAAAAAAGAAAATAGAAAATAGAAAATAGAAAATAGAAAATAGAAAATAGAAAATAAAAAATAGAAAATAGAAAATAGAAAATAGAAAATAGAATATAGAAAATAGAAAATAGAAATAGAAAATAGAAAATAGAAAATAGAAAATAGAAAATAGAAAGTAGAAAATAGAAAATAGAAAATAGAAAATAGAAAATAGAAAATAGAAAATAGAAAATAGAAAATAGAAAATAGAAAATAGAAAATAGAAAATAGAAAATAGAAAATGGAAAATAGAAAATAGAAAATAGAAAATAGAAAATAGAAAATAGAAAATAGAAAATAGAAAATAGAAAATAGAAAATAGAAAATAGAAAATAGAAAATAGAAAATAGAAAATAGAAAATAGAAAATAGAAAATAGAAAATAGAAAATAGAAAATAGAAAATAGAAAATAGAAAATAGAAAATAGAAAATAGAAAATAGAAAAAAGAAAATAGAAAATAGAAAATAGAAAATAGAAAATAGAAAATAGAAAATAAAATATAGAAAATAGAAAATAGAAAATAAAAAATAGAATATAGAAAATAGAAAATAGAAATAGAAAATAGAAAATAGAAAATAGAAAATAGAAAATAGAAAGTAGAAAATAGAAAATAGAAAATAGAAAATAGAAAATAGAAAATAGAAAATAGAAAATAGAAAATAGAAAATAGAAAATAGAAAATAGAAAATAGAAAATAGAAAATAGAAAATATGAAATAGAAAATAGAAAGTAGAAAATAGAAAATAGAAAATAGAAAATAGAAAATAGAAAAAAGAAAATAGAAAATAGAAAATAGAAAATAGAAAATAGAAAATAGAAAATAAAAAATAGAAAATAGAAAATAGAAAATAGAAAATAGAATATAGAAAATAGAAAATAGAAATAGAAAATAGAAAATAGAAAATAGAAAATAGAAAATAGAAAGTAGAAAATAGAAAATAGAAAATAGAAAATAGAAAATAGAAAAAAGAAAATAGAAAATAGAAAATAGAAAAAAGAAAATAGAAAATAGAAAATAGAAAATAGAAAATAGAAAATAGAAAATAAAAAATAGAAAATAGAAAATAGAAAATAGAAAATAGAATATAGAAAATAGAAAATAGAAATAGAAAATAGAAAATAGAAAATAGAAAATAGAAAATAGAAAGTAGAAAATAGAAAATAGAAAATAGAAAATAGAAAATAGAAAATAGAAAATAGAAAATAGAAAATAGAAAATAGAAAATAGAAAATAGAAAATGGAAAATAGAAAATAGAAAATAGAAAATAGAAAATAGAAAATAGAAAATAGAAAATAGAAAATAGAAAATAGAAAATAGAAAATAGAAAATAGAAAATAGAAAATAGAAAATAGAAAATAGAAAATAGAAAATAGAAAATAGAAAATAGAAAATAGAAAATAGAAAATAGAAAATAGAAAATAGAAAATAGAAAAAAGAAAATAGAAAATAGAAAATAGAAAATAGAAAATAGAAAATAGAAAATAAAATATAGAAAATAGAAAATAGAAAATAAAAAATAGAATATAGAAAATAGAAAATAGAAATAGAAAATAGAAAATAGAAAATAGAAAATAGAAAATAGAAAGTAGAAAATAGAAAATAGAAAATAGAAAATAGAAAATAGAAAATAGAAAATAGAAAATAGAAAATAGAAAATAGAAAATAGAAAATAGAAAATAGAAAATAGAAAATAGAAAATAGAAAATATGAAATAGAAAATAGAAAATAGAAAATAGAAAATAGAAAATAGAAAATAGAAAATAGAAAATAGAAAATAGAAAATAAAAATTTGAAAAGTGAAAATTGAAAATTGAAAATTGAAAATTGAAAATTGAATATTGAAAATTGAAAATTTAGAATTGAAAATTGAAAATTGAAAATTGAAAATTGAAAATTGAAAATTGAAATTTGAAAATTGAAAATTGAAAGTTGAAAATTGCAAATTAAAAATAGATAATAGAAAACAGAAAATAGAAAATAGAAAATAGAAAATGGAAAATAGAAAATTGGATATTGAAAATAGAAAATAGAAAATAGAAAATAGAAAATAGAAAATAGAAAATAGAAAATAGAAAATAGAAAATAGAAAATAGAAAATAGAAAATAGAAAATAGAAAATAGAAAATAGAAAATAGAAAATAGAAAATAGAAAATAGAAAATAGAAAATAGAAAATAGAAAATAGAAAATAGAAAATAGAAAATAGAAAATAGAAAATAGAAAATAGAAAATAGAAAATAGAAAATAGAAAATAGAAAATAGAAAATAGAAAATAGAAAATAGAAAATAGAAAATAGAAAATAGAAAATAGAAAATAGAAAATAGAAAATAGAAAATAGAAAATAGAAAATAGAAAATAGAAAATAGAAAATAGAAAATAGAAAATAGAAAATAGAAAATAGAAAATAGAAAATAGAAAATAGAAAATAGAAAATAGAAAATAGAGAATAGAGAATAGAAAATAGAAAATAGAAAATAGAAAATAGAAAATCGAAAATCGAAAATAGAAAATAGAAAATAGAAAATAGAAAATAGAAAATAGAAAATAGAAAATAGAAAATAGAAAATAGAAAATAGAAAATAGAAAATAGAAAATAGAAAATAGAAAATAGAAAATAGAAAACAGAAAATAGAAAATAGAAAATAGAAAATAGAAAATAGAAAATAGAAAAAAAGATAGAAAATAGAAAATAGAAAATAGAAAATAGAAAATAAAAAGAAGAAAATAGAAAATAGAAAATAGAAAATAGAAAATAGAAAACAGAAAACAGAAAATAAAAAATAGAAAATAGAAAATAGAAAATAGAAAATAGAAAATAGAAAATAGAAAATAGAAAATAGAAAATAGAAAATAGAAAATAAAAAATAGAAAATAGAAAATAGAAAATAGAAAATAGAAAATAGAAAATAGAAAATAGAAAATAGAAAATAGAAAATAGAAAATAGAAAATAGAAAATAGAAAATAGAAAATAGAAAATAGAAAATAGAAAATAGAAAATAGAAAATAGAAAATAGAAAATAGAAAATAGAAAATAGAAAATAGAAAATAGAAAATAGAAAAAAGAAAATAGAAAATAGAAAATAGAAAATAGAAAACAGAAAATAGAAAATAGAAAATAGAAAATAGAAAATAGAAAATAGAAAATAGAAAATAGAAAATAGAAAATAGAAAATAGAAAATAGAAAATAGAAAATAGAAAATAGAAAATAGAAAATAGAAAATAGAAAATAGAAAATAGAAAATAGAAAATAGAAAATAGAAAATAGAAAATAGAAAATAGAAAATAGAAAATAGAAAATAGAAAATAGAAAATAGAAAATAGAAAATAGAAAATAGAAAATAGAAAATAGAAAATAGAAAATAGAAAATAGAAAATAGAAAATAGAAAATAGAAAATAGAAATTTGAAAAGTGAAAATTGAAAATTGAAAATTGAAAATTGAATATTGAAAATTGAAAATTTAGAATTGAAAATCGAAAATTGAAAATTGAAATTTGAAATTTGAAAATTGAAAATTGAAAGTTGAAAATTGCAAATTAAAAATAGATAATAGAAAATAGAAAATAGAAAATAGAAAATAGAAAATTGGATATTGAAAATTGAAAATTGAAAATATAAAAAAAATTTGGGATTAGAGAATAGAGAACAGACAGTAACAAATAGAGAAAAGAAAATGGATAAAAAAAGAGAACAAAGAATAGAGAAAAAAGAATGGAAAATAAGGAATAGAGGATAGAGAATAGAGAATAGAGAATAGAAAATAGCAAATATAGAATAGATAATAGATAATAGAGAATAGAGAATAGAAAATAGAAAATAGAGAATACAGAATAGAGAAGAGAGAATATAGAATAGAGAATAGAGAATAGAGAATAGAGAATAGAGAATAGAGAATAGAGAATAGAGAATAGAGAATAGAGAATAGAGAATAGAGAATAGAGAATAGAGAATAGAGAATAAGGAATATAAGATAAAGAATGGAGAATAGAGAATAGAGAATAGAGGATAGATAATAGAGAATAGGGAAAAGAAAAAAGAGAATAGTGAATAGAGAATAGGATGATAGAGAGTTAATAATAGAGAATGGAGAAAAAAGGACAGATAATCCAAAATAGAAAATACAAAGATCACCCGATTATATCAGTACTCGATTTTATCTGCCCCTGATTTTATCGGCCTTCGATTTTATCACCTTTTTCACCCGATTTATCATCATATAACATTCCATCAAAAAATGTCTTTATTAACTGATTTTCTATTTAGATTCAATATTTTAGTACTTTTGCACAGCGCTGGGTAGAATAACATCATTCTGGATATAGTTGGCATTGAAAACTCAACCATTGCACAGTATTTTATTTTGGCGTTTTTGTTCGATTAATTGATTAAAGCCATAACGTATATTCAAACATTTTTTAAGCTTTTAAACAATGCATCTTTTGATATAGAAAAATGGGTGATCAATTCACCTAAAGTTAGATAACAAATTTTCTTCTTCATTTGATTGAGATAGACGCATAGCGTCTTCTGCAAATCTCTCACATATTACGAACCATATGAAGTTTTCTTTCAAAAGGCAATAAAAATCCCAATTTTCGTTATAACTTTTTCCCACATTTTTCCGAATTTTTAAAAATTCTATAAAGTTATCAACCTTCCAAAAATGCACGTTTTTGCAAAAAAATACTATGTTTTATCTATTAAAATAAACAAGCTATTTGCCATATAATAATAGTTTCAGGAGTAATTGCACGTCCACCATCTCCAAATCTCGCAATTATTCACAATTATTCCACTGTTACTGCAATTATTCCACTGTCAATTAAGATACAAACTTTCGTCTTTTAAAGTCTGTAGACAGCATCTTCGATTAATTTTTATTTTTAAATTCATCGGTGTTGTTTCAACTACGTCATCGATTTCTTTTCTTCTGTTTTCTGCTTGCTGGTGAATGAAGAAAAAGTAAAAAAAGTCTCAATTTTCATATGTTTTGAAATGTATTGAAGAGATATTATGTGAATCAGTATACCACGTATACATAAAAAATTTTACACCGATTGGTAAGTAGATTCCACGTCTATAAGGATCATAGAGATAGACAGACAGATAGAACTGATTTTTTATATGATTAGATTTCTTGTAGTAATTTAAATCGCTGATATTACGTATTAAATGACTGGTTTACCAGCTTTAAAAACAAAATATTAATACAAAAAAATTCCAGATTTTATCACTTTCCCTATTTTATCACCCCAAACATCATCAAGGGGGTGATATAATCGGATAATCACTGTATAATATAAAAAAAAAAAACAGAAAACTGCACACCGAAAGCTTGAACAAAGATAAAAAGCATAGTGATAAAACAATTCTTCACGGCTGGTCGTTCTCGCGAGTTGGGGAGTAGGTACACACGAGTACACAAGAGGAGAGCAGACGGAAGTGTGTGCATATGATCTCGGGAGTAAATGCGAGCAAGAAAGAAAGCGAAAAAGAACGAGAAATAGCTTGAATGGAGAATTCTCTGCTGTGTGATAGCGGCGCTACGAGAACCTCACATGAGGTGTTGCAAGCTGCTTACGAGCGAGACTAACAACACTGCGTACAAGCGACAAACCTGGCGAGCAATTACTCTGCGGCCTTTTGGCGCACTTCTAACTAAATTGGGGGCACCAAAATTTGCAAAAACGGTTAACAAGCCAGAATCTTTAATATTTTTTCTAGTTTCTAGTTTGTCGACCAGTGAAATCGATGAACTATCGGTTAATAAACTAAAATCTTTAACGCTGAGCATGCACAAAAAGAAGTTTTGAACTAGTTTACAAACTGTACTATAAATTATCTTTCAAAAAAATCAAACTCATGTAATGTACAGGATCCACACTTACTGCAATCCTTATCAAGATTTTACGCCCACCTATGTCACTTATGACAGCCGCGAAACACGAACGGACAAATAACGAATGATGACCAGTAGCGAAATAGCGCATCAACGTTTTACCTTCTGCCAAAATCTCAAGATTTACCGCTACGCTCGGTTACGTGCCGGTGAAGTTATTACTCAAATGTCTCACTTTCGCGAAAAAGTGTAATCCGCTCTCGCAATCATAAATATACGCAACTGGAAAGGGTCCTTAGGCAAAGCGGCTTAAAATACAAGCAGCGTCACGGAAGACACTGCACTGCAAGAGTGGCATCGCGCTAGCGAGGAAAGACAATGGTTTTGCGTTTTCACGTCGGTCGACCGAGCAACGCGTGAAATGTTAAAAAATTATTTTATATGCACCTACCTCTGACTGGTTGCACTGGACAAGCGAATCGGGACAATCGTAACAGATGAATCCAATTCGCGAAATGCTCAAAAATTTAATAAAGTCATTTATCAAACCGGGCTCTACAGGATCGAGTCCTGTTTTTTCGCCATTCTTGCGGTGCTTGCGGAATCAGAATCACCCGAAGCAAGACAGGTAAACGAAAATTGCGGCTGATGCTCTACTTTAATTTTAAATTTATTCATTATTCTTTTATTACCTCCAGTGCCTCACGGTTCGCGCATTACCCGGAGTGTTGTCGGCTTATGTTGTCCTCGTGCGAACCCGTTTCGAAAGTTTTTTCTGCCTTAAATCGATAGAATTTCACAATTGACCACCTCTCCGCAGACTTCCTCCGGTCACCGGTTGGAGATATCCTGCTCTGAATTAAAAGGTTTATCATTATTCATCGGAGCTGATGCAGCTGGACGGCGAGATGCCTTGACGGTTGTGCAAGTACAGTTACTTCACGGTGACTCTTTTAATGATCCTGACCGGCAGCCAGAGCACAGACCGCGTGATGAGCTGCGGTCGTGCAGGAATTACGCGCAAATTTCATTGTGACTCACATCCGTCCAACTCAATAGTCTTTATTTATTTCGGACAGTTCGCGATCGAGTGGGCCCTTTTTTGCTGATCGGATCGGTAGCCGCTGATCGGTCGCGCCATGGATCGGTCAAGACGAGGGGTGTGAAAAGTTGCAAGATGTTGATTTTAATTAAGGCTGACGGATCACATCAATCTCGTCGGTCGGTAGTCGATGGTACGAAAGTCAAAAACTCGTTGACCCGTTCTGCAGGTTGAATGCTGTTTTTTTTCGGGGCCCAGAGTGCACACTCCCACTCCACTCGCCACTCGGGACAAGTGCACGCTGCATCAATATGATCAATGGAAATCAGCAGAGGTTTAAGTGGAATTACTGTTTGTCAAGTGGCATGAGGTTGGAATTGTATCTGTGGGAAGGAGCCGGTTTTTTAGCATTTCATGCAGTGGATTATTTCTGTCAATTTGAGGTTAAGCAAGTAAAAAATTTTGGCATCTCGATGCAACGAACTCAACTGCAGCTAAATGTTGAACTCAGAATTAGATTCCAGAATGGCACGTTATAACGGTGATTCAAAAGTAGTCCACCTAAAAGCCCTTCACCGACGGGTGATCGTCGAATGGCGTCGGAAGATGTCACCTTTCGAAAGGATGCCCCTTTGCTGACGATTGATTACCATTTTCCCCCATTCAAAGGGCGCACCATCGTCATCCTATGCAGCATCCTCTCAGCGAAGCATAGAGGTAGCAAATTCCCGCCAGCAGCCTCTGTCGCTCCATTTATGGGACGATCAATACAAATTGCTTTACGATCCGTACGTGTAAGGAGAGTTTTATCAACCGACTAAAATCGTCGCACTGATGGTTGCAGTTATTCACCCGGCAAACGCATTCGGTACCGCCAGAACGGAAGAAACCAGCACCAGTTTGCGGTTGCGGTTCGTCGCCTATGCTCTCGCTTTGTCACATAAATTGCATTATAAAAGCTACCACTAACGCTAGTGGCCGCGGCAACGCTCCATAACAGAGCAATTCAAATTCAACCACATTTCACGCGGAATCCGAACTCGAGCAGGTTTCTCGGGTTCAGTGGTTTAATGCTTAAAGCGGTGAGATCATCAACCATTGGATCCTATTGTTTCGATTAATAGGGAAGAAGCTGGCAGCACTGGTCGGGTGTTTGCTAGCGCTCGGAAAAGGTAGGAAATTTATTAGGTTTTAGACAAACTCGTACGATTCCGGTAAAGATTAGAGACCGCATGTTTATAGACCACTATTCAGAGGCCGGTCAACTGTTGATTCCAATTTTGAGCATCGGGCCCGATTGTCATCGTTCGATTGCATTGAACGCACATCTTGGCTGCAGGGTTAGTGGTAAAGGTAAAGAAACCGCACATGCCGACTGTTTGCTGGCTGCAGCGCGTGTCGTCAACCAAAAATAGTCGCCTGATAAATATTTACCACCTGGTTTAAAACACAAGACCTGGAGTTTTAGCCCTCAGTTGCAGGTGCCGTTTCTGGCTGAGCATGCACAGCAAATAGTGATAGTTCGCCAAACCATTTGAGCCAACAGGACGAAGGGTTTGAGGTTAGCAGCAAGCAAATTCCTTCGAAGTGACCAAGAACTACCACGGCAACAACAGGTATCCGATTGGATTCGTATTCATGACTGCCTCTCGCTATCGATGATGCGCATTCGTCAGGTCTACCCGACTGGAGCAGTTTCTTTAGTGTTTTTGCTCCTTTGTAAACTATCAACGCGCAGCCGCTACTTGCTGTGACGAAGGGAAGCCAATAACTATTGTTGGTGAACTGCATCTCAGCTGCACCGGCGGGCATTGGAATTCTAGATGGAATGCGCGGCGGCGCAGTGACGACTGCTTGTCCCCTGGGAGGTAGCCTTTCGCTGTAATTGTGATTGATGTTACAAATTGGATTAGTGAGGGGAATTTCAATTGATACACACGACCGAACGGTGTGGGGTGCTTTTGCAAAATCAGTAGCGGGTTATGAACATTTTTGATTGTTGGTAATGCCACTGTTGGGACAGATTGAACAGATTAAAAATTTATTTTTAACTTTGAGGCTTGGAGGTAGTGAAAATCACCTAGAGACATCATCTCAACCCGGTGATTTATAAAACTTTTACCCCTATATCTGTCCCTAATCCACCACGTACGTTTCGTCGTACTTCGTACTTCGTTAAAACCTCACTGTACTTCGCCCCTTCTAGACGCGTCTTTCGAGCACCATATTCTGTTTCAGTATCCTTTTTAGTTGCTTACTAGCCCGAAAAGAGCGGAAATCTGCCAATTTTGTGACAGATTTGTTTCGTCATTCTTGTTAACTTACTGCGAACAAATCACGGGTGCTGTAGTTTTTTTTTATTGTAAACCTACGATTACTATACTTCCTCTTATCAGTCCTAACTGCATTCCCACCGATTTCGAGTTACGACCATCAGCGGTTAGAATCGTCAATGCTTTACAAAATAAATATTATAAAAAATATAGTTTGTTCTGTAAAATTAGCAAAAACATCAGGTTAGTTTGTCCCATCTAAAAAGTAATCGCATACCAGTCCCATAATGGATATTATAAAAACTAATTTTCCACAACATTTTATTTTTCCTTGTTAATGTTAAGTAAAATTATACGAAAAACAAATTAAAAGAGTTTAAAAATAGCCAAATCAAAGCCGAGAAAATCTTCAACGGAGCTTTCGGCATACGCGTAACAAGCACGTATCAGATCTAACGAGAAGGTTTTGCACAATAACAAAAAATATTTTTTTATTTAAAAAGCGATTCACTTCCAGCAACAACTAAACAAGTCTTAATAGTCATAAAGACTGGGACTAAGAGACGATTATTTTACGTGCTGTAGTACACAGTAATCGCATATGAGTCCTACTATAATTTGTCCCATTTTAATTGGTAAGAACTGACTTTTAATGAAATAAAATCATAAAATAATAATACTGAAAGCGGATCGTGTTTTATTGAAGTAAACATTTCAGTACTTCTATCGCAGTTTCCTCCATTCGATGATTTCACAGATGGGACTGATATGCGTTTCAAGGCAGTGTAGTAGTCAGATGTGAAAAACTCATTTGTACTACTTCAATTAAAAATAAGTGTTATAGTGAAAAAAAGCACGAATTAATCCACCTAGTGGTGAGACCTAGCCTTTCTCATTCGCACTTTATTATTTGTTGAAACAAATTTGCCAAAAAAAAACTTCGAATTTTCGAAAAAAAATAGATCTTGATAATTTCTCCTGGATTCCTAATTTACTTAATAATAAAAATGGGTAGTCAACAGCACAATTATACAATTAAACATTTTGAATTGAACATTCACACGCATACAAATATAAATTCACACATTCAAACATGTACAGTCATTTTCACATTTTGGTACATAACGGACAAAGATACAGTCTGATTGCAGTGTAAACAAATAGTGTATTATGGGGTAGCTGGACCTTTCATTTGACACCAATTTTGTGAAAATCAATTCAACCATCTCTGAGAAAAATGAGCGAGTTTTAGCAGTCTTTGGAATATGTTTCCTTTCAAAACGTGATTTCACATTTTCATACTTAACGAACAAATTTACAGTCCGATTACAATAAAATTCAATAGGCTCTTATAAGGCAACTAGACCGTCCATACAATACTAATTTTGTGAAAATCGGTCCAGTCATCTCTAAGAAAAATGAATGAGTTTTAACAGCCTCTAGAACACGTTTCGCCTCCCCAGCTGGTCTCGAGGTACGATGCTGGCCTAACAAGCCAGCCGTCGTAGGTTCGAGTCTTGACTCGGGAGAGACTGTTAGTGTCAATAGGATCGTAGCGCTAGCCCCGCTATTGTCCTGTACACTTAACGGTTGGATGCGAAGTCTGTGTTTAGTAAACAAAAGGTCAAGTTCCGAATCGGAATGTAGCACCAAAGCTTTGCTTTTTAGAACACGTTTCTTTTAATTATATTGGATCCATATGTTTAATTATTATGATATTCATTAGTTAAGGATTTTCAAGGCAGTCTTTTCATTTGACACCAGTTTTCTAAAAATTGGTTGCGTAGTTTAGGCGGCATCCATAAATTACGTAACGCTCGTAGGGGGAAGCGGAGGTATCCTTGAGCGTTACGATTTGTTACACAAGAAAGGGGGAGGCAAGTTAAACGTTACGTAACGAAAAATCTCTGGAGAGATTCTCCAAAAACGAGCATTTTCATCAAGGAAACCCTTCTGCAGCGTTACGTAATTTTTATGTGGGGTAGGTGTTGGCGTTACGTTTTGTTACATATGGGGGTGGGGGTCTAAAAATCGGGTTTTTGCGTTACGTAATTTATGGATGTCGCCTTAGGAGATAATGAAGATTAATGATTTTTACATTTTGAAACGCAGTGCCTAAACCAATGGTACGATGACAATGAAATTTTATATCATCCTATTGGACCACTAGATCTTTCATTTGCTACTGATGTCTTGAAAATTGGTTTAGTCATCTCGGAGAAAAGTGGGTGAGCTTAAGCAGTCTTTGGAATGTTTCTTTTCATAACGCTATTTCACTTCTTTACAAATAACGGACAAAGTTATAGTCCGATTACAATGAATTACAATAGCAACCTATGGGGCAACTAGACCTATCATTTTACAACAATTTTGTAAAAATCGGTTGAGCCATCTCTGAGAAAAATGAGTAAGATTAAATAGCTTCTGGATAACTTTTCTTTACATAACTTTTGAACCATATGTTAAATTATTACGAAATTTATAAGTTATGGGTTTTGGAGATAGCCCGATCATTTGACACAAATTTTATTGAAATCGGTTGTGCGGTTGATGTTTCGTGATTTTTACATTTTGATACATAACCTGTAAACTAAAATTCCAATTACAATGAAATTCAATAGCAACTTATGGCGCAATTAATTTCATAAAAATCGGTCTGGACACACAAACACACATACACCCATGCATATTTACAGAAAATGCTCAGTTCGTCGAACTGAGTCGAGTGGTATATGACATTCGGCCATTGAGACCACTTTTATACCTTTGGTTTTGCCAGTGACTGCTATGCTTTTCTAGGAGAAAGGCAAAACGGTTGATTTTAGTTTTTACTAAGGATATGCCTGTATGACGGTGCTTCCCACACAGATGCGGGATTCAAAATCCATACGCTGTGGGAGGCAATCTAGAATCACCACATGCGCGATCCGCTACGGAAGGATACGAGATATTTAAAATCACTGGTCGATCCAGTTTCCAGTAATTCATTCTCTTGCTGTAGTGACCAGAAATTTTTGCATGCTAAACTTCGTAGAGTAGGTAACATATTCTAAGCAGCTTTAGGAACCACCTGTGTATTGAGACGAAATACTCGAAATGTGTTGGGTGAAATTCAAACAGAAGTATATCAATCTGTTCTTTATCTTTTTTCTCTGTCAGAACATGTTTTCAGATTGTAAAACTATGTTAGTAAACTTTAACAATAATCAATTAAAGTTACAAATCGAGGGACGCTATTCCAATCACCCCGAACCTATTTTAAGCAGTTTCCATCTGTTTTGCAGGCGTTTTTTTCTGCAGCACCCGAAGTGGCTCCTGAATGGCTGCAATATAGGTCGATTTGTTTCAATTGCTGTTTGTTCACAGATTTCTTTGTGATTGACGGTATTTTTTATATTCGTAAGACAGCTAGACAACCAGAGTTTTCGTTTCCATGATTAAAACTGTCGATATTGATCAAATTTCAGAAGTTTGAGGCCTGTTTTCATCGACTGATCAAATCAAATCATATCATTTCATCGACTGATCAATCAAATCATCGACTGGCTCTACTGCTTAAGCCGTTCTTTACCCTACGTGACTATTAAGAGTTATATTTCCGGCGAACGCGTCGTTCTTCTCGAGCGAGCGAAAAAAACAACAACAACAAATCGCATGACATTTGGCCCTGATTTCAGCTCTGATTAGTCGAAATTTGCGTTTATGAGGCTAATAGCTAGCGTGACATAATCACAATTTTCCGCATTTTGGTGGACGCATAGCTGATTTTCCATTCGATTGCTATAAGAATAAAAAATATCCGTTGAAAACTGACTGAGTTTTAAGCATTTGAAAATGGACATTTTTCGTGACTCTCTCGATGTTTTCGGTTTTTCAATTTGGACCCCTATGTTGCCTAGCAAACCTATACATTAGAGAAATGACAAGACACTCACCGTTAAGGCAACTGTCAACATCAAAACGGATAACGGC
The DNA here is from genome assembly GCF_029784165.1 of Wyeomyia smithii. Taxonomy (NCBI): domain Eukaryota; kingdom Metazoa; phylum Arthropoda; class Insecta; order Diptera; family Culicidae; genus Wyeomyia; species Wyeomyia smithii. The sequence continues at coordinate 188,063,359 of NC_073695.1, read as the reverse complement.
AATGCAGATATATACAGCTCGCCCGTTTTGATGTTGACAGTTGCCTTAACGGTGAGTGTCATGTCATTTCTCTAATGTATAGGTTCGCTAATGTTGCCGTAAAACATAATTCGACGTCAAAAAATTTGCTAACAATTTGAATTGACGATGTTAAACTCGGTATTATTAACCATATTCTACTTCAATTTATTTAATCACAAGGGCGGCGAAAATTAATGCTTCTACACTTCTGATTGGATTATAAACGTACAGTTCTTTTGACGTAGAACTACGTTTTATCGCACTTTACTCTGGTACATTCTGTGTAAAATTAAACCAAGGTGTGCATAGGCACTACAAAAAATGATTGGAAGGCAAAAGAGTTCAAAAATGATCTTATTTTTTAAATTCAATAAAATGTCGCTAAAATTTTTTTGTTTTTGAGTCGCCTTAGAATTAGCGTAAAGTAGGTACTTCGAATAGAGGTTTCAATAAAAACAGATAGCATTTTTTTTTCATCGGTCGAAACTGTGCAACTTTGATTGATTCAGCTGGAATTTTGCACGGGTACTTTTACCTTTGGAACAACTTAGGCAAAGTTGAAGATAATCATGCTGTCTCTCCTAAAAAAGACACCAGTAAGGTTCATTTTTATATAAATTATTTTCATAAAAACTACAAAAGACTTGTTAAACATTGTTGATTATCTAATCGTGATCGTTGATCGTGTATAGAAAAACTATCTGAGAATGAGTTGTAGGAAATTAAAAATGCCTCATAGAAAAAAAAAAAACACTGCAAAAAAACATTTTTTTTTTAAAAAAACATTTTACCAAAAAAAAATTGAAAATAAAGACTAAATTTCAATTAAAAGAAAATAGATTTGAATTTCTTCTTTTATTTTTTCTAAAAATAATTCGAAGTTATTACGCAACTTTTGAAAAATAGTCCGAGATGGAGAAATAATATAAAAATTTTCCATAAAAAATTGATTTTTTTAAATTCTAATTTAATATTTTGCAAAATTTTTTATGTTCTAATGATTTAAAAAGGTTCGGACAGTCATTTTAATCTAAATAGCTCTTGTTAGTTAACATTCTAAATGCATAGGTTTTCGATATATTTTGAATTTAGTTTCAAACATTTTTATTTTTTGAGAACATACAGGTTTTTTTAATTTGTCCGTGGTTCTATGACTATAAGTTTATTGAAATGTATGATCAATGTTATAATTTTGATTTTAATAACCAAGAGACTGTCTGGATCTTTTGAAATCACTAGAACACAGCTGAAACTAAATTTTTTCTACAAAAATTACACACTGTTGTAGGTTAACTAAAATTTATTAACTGAACTTGAAGAAATCACTAATTAAATAATAATATTTGTCAGAGAAAAGTAAAGTTCATTAAGGCAGACAATGTGTGCAGCAGGGGAAGCGAAAAATAAGCGAACTTTCATCCCGTCGGAATAAGGTATATTATTCCAAATCTGTATCATAATTCCAGTTCGCTTATTTTTCGCTTCCCCTGCTGCACACATTGTCTGCCTTAATGAACTTGAATGTTAACGGGTAAAAGCCGTTGTTAAATATAAAAATTAGTTCGAAAAACAGGAGAAAATAAATCAAGATTACAGTCTTTTTTTGGAAGGACAAAATTATTATCTTTAACTTTCTCGAAGGCTTTATCCCGGTCGACCAAACCTTTAATATGCTAGAAATACTTATTATCATTTTTATCAATAATTAGTAATTTCTGGTTGGACAAAATTACTGTCTGTAATTTCGCTGAAAACGTTTTTTTTTCTTCATCTATATCGCTGAAAACGTTATTTCAATCAAACAAACCGTTCTGGCTTTGATTTTCTTTTCTTTTCAATTTTCAACTTTTTTTGTTTCCTCATGATCAGGTAACCATCAGGAAGAGTGATAGAATTAAAAAGTGAAGTGAAATAAAAGTGTAATTTAAAAAGTAAAAGCATAAGGAAAATTTGCTTAAAGTTTCAGCCAGATCAAAAACGGTACATTAAAACGGTTACTCGTTTTTTGTACAAGTCATTGCCACCCTATTGTATAACCACACGACACACGCAAAAGTTCAAGCTCTAATCAACCAATGTGTCCTCTTAAAACGCACATTGAATGCTCTAGCTTTACACAACAAATGTGTCAAAAGGATAACGCAACACTTGCGCAATGAATACATTAACAGAGATCGAAATCAGAATATGTATCATACACACAAAATCGTGATGTTTCGGTAGACTTCGGTTTCGAGCAATCGATCAGTTTTGGGGCGCTCAAAAAACCGCTGATTACTTTCGTGAATCGATGCGTATCAAAAGCTCGTGCATCTCTAATCACCGTCACAACCGAAACAGCCAATAGCGAGCCCTGTTGCAACAGGATTTACTGACGCTGGTGCCAGTAACGAGGAACCGAATGTATATGAATTGAACCAGAGTCGTCGTTAAATGCCAAATGTTTTGAACAAACCGAATGTCTTTTTGATTGTTATCGATTCGATGATGTTCTTGAATGACCAGATTCATGATAGTGAATCGATCAGTTTATATTTGCATTAACCTAGTCAGTACCAAAATCATCAGTATTGATTACTGGTTGCACTGCTTTTACGATAGCAGCATTCTGAAAACCATAACTATTACCAGTACAAATCATCATGACAATACTAGCACCGGTTATCACTTCATAAGTGTAATGATTTTGAGCCATCCAATCCATTGAACATTCACTAGAGCACCAATTGCGTTATGAACAACACACATTCAGTGTACTGGTTTCAAAATAGCACAAACGATGCGTTAACTTTAAACAATATTGATGTGGTTCCACACCATCCAACTTTTGCGTGTACACAGCGATAATCGATATGCCGTAGGATTGATAAAATTTCATGGCCTGTTTGTTAGAATTATTACTTCATTACTCAGCAGTAAAAGTTGATGAAAAGTTCAAGGTCAAATTTATGCAAACAAAAATCAATCACGAGCGAACTTACCTAGGAAAAACGTAATGAGTAGACATCAACCGTCTACCGTGATATTTTCTATATCAGTGTCAAAAACTAATTTTAACAGAATCTCTCCGCCCCAGCAGGTCAACTTTGCCTATATTAATTTGATGTCTCGAAGGTAAAGCAATTTCGAAAAGTTTGTAACACCTAGTAAACAATTAAGATAGGATGTGAGGATATTGATAAAACTGATGCCTTGAAAATTTATGTTTATTTTTGAGACATCAGTTTTGATAATATTCTCACATCAACGCACGCATGCACAGCACTGTGGGCGAACCCAAAATGCAGCTCTTGCTTCCTATCAAACATGCACTCGGTACTTGATGCTCGTCTTCGAATCGGCACGCAACGAATGAAGATCAGCCACACACAGCGAATATCTGTTCTATGGGCCTTTTCTGCGATTGTATGGAGCGTGGACCGACTCGTAGATATCTATGTTTTTGATGTCTGCGTTAGGGAAATAAGCCAAACGCATGAAAAAAGTATGTGAATATTTACCCTTAAACTTTTCCGTAATTTTTACCAAGTAATAGAAAAATGGTAACTATAATTATCATGTTATATAAATTTTGTATGTTTTGGCTATCCAACGATATATTAACTATTGAAATCGGTACAGTTGTTTCAGGGTTATTAGTATTCGAACCCTAAAATGTTGCAACTAAAAAGATGCCACAGTTTTGACATTTTTTATGTGACGCAAAAAGTATTTTTCAGTATCGATGTTCTAATAATTTTTTGTTTCGCTTCTTGGTCGATTTTCTTCCAGTTGGGAAGAACCTTAGGCCGTTACAAATTTTTAATTTTACGGTTACAAACAAGTCCAGTGACAGAGTGTCTCAAAAAGCAAGCAAAATGAACAATAATTAATGATGAAGTGTTATTTTTCAACATTTATTTGAGCGCAAGTTACAAACGCCGTGACTTGTATACAACATTGTATCAAAGAAGTTCTTTTTTTTTTCTCGTCTCGGCGTTATTTATTTTTCGCCCTCCCTTTGGCTAACTATGATATACTTGGGCATAAAAAGAGTTCGAAATTTGTATTAGCCTTATAAAAAATTAAATATAAGCGCTACCGTATAGGAAAGATTGAAGTAGTTCCCAAATTTTAACTACCTCCACTGGTTTAATTTAATAATACCATCTAGCCTACATCACAACCTAAAAATGATTTCTCTAGCACGACGAACAATAGCGGTTGAAAATGGCTGACCACTTGATAAAAAAGCACGTGAAAAAATTTCGCTGTTCCGCAGTAGTCATTTCGGGCCAGCCAATATCAGTCCCGCCGCTACTTGAGATGACAGCTCCGCAGTTGTCAACCGGTCTAGATGGTAAAACAGACGAAAACATGACTGCCGAAATTTGTAAAATTTATTCACATTGTTATCCCCGCGTGGGTGGAAACGGCTTTGTGTTCTTCTGCTGGTGCCGAGTGAGGTGAACATGAGGGCAAGATTCAAAAGCCTGACCGAAGAAGTCCGGCGCGTTCGGCAGAAGGTGCCGCTTGTCGTACGGCAAGATAATTTTGATCGAGAGCATCGTAAATTAGCGACCAACGGTTCTTCGCCGGATCTTGGCCGGGACGCGCTGCTTTTCGGGGCCCACTACACAGCATCTCCTCCGGGTAGGAAACTCGCCACGTAAACGACTTTATTTTTATCTTGATCGGCTGCCAGTTCGTGAGGTGAAAATATAATTCAGTTCGAGAAGGGGGCCGATTTCGCCTGTATTGTTTCAGCGGGGCCCGGTAGCGCGTGCTGATGCATAATTTCTATGCTAATGCTCCGAGAGCGTCCACCAAGGTGAACCGATCCGTTGATAACACAGATTTAGACTTCATTCATAAGTAAGACAAATCTCATTCGGTACATTAGTAAATAGTGGTATATGTACCTATATATTGTTCTTAGCTCAGCACTATGACACAGAAGAGAAAAGTCATCGGTAGTTTGCCTTCTCTCAAAATTTCATTTTGTTCAATCTATTCGAAATTGTGTATTTTATTCATTAATACATTATTTAATTCAAGATTACTTGTTGGTGAACAATTTTCAAATTTAAACAAAACACATCGTAAGCGTTTTAAACTTTCAATTTGGCATTAGTTACCCTAGATATAAGTAATAATAGAAGTCAAGTTTACGGACACCCATCCGATGCGTACACTGAATAGGTAAGTTGGGTCATAATCTAAGCCCCTGTGGGTCTTGAACGTTGCTGCAGAGTGTGTACTGCTTCTACAGTGGTGTTGTTACTCATCGAAACGAACCGAAACGTCGCTACAACCGCGCCGCGCCGTCAGTTTGAGTGAGTGGTGAGGTGCAAATAAGTACCCCCCGAGACTTGCTATTAGTTAAGCCGCTTATTAGCGTTGTTATTTTGACTGGCTCATAGTACACATCAGAGCACCCCGCTGCCCCCTCAACCCATCTATCTGCTCGTCATTTTGGTGCGTTCCGATTGTTGTCGGGAGCTCAAGCCGTGTCGAAGACCTACTTGTAGCCTCTGTTTCAAAACCTGTTGCTGTCTAGTCGTTTGTTTCCAAGACCCCACGACGGCTGAAGATGATGTCGACGACAACGGTGATGGCGATGATGAGGACGAGGACGCTGGTGCTGAGAGTGATATCAGCTACCGAAACAAGCTACACGGTTGAAGCACGGTTCGGCTGCCGAGCTGAGAAGAATCTTCTCATCGCGCGCGACTCGCCAAGAGTCACTTCTGAGATATTGCCGCTGGTTACCGCACTCGGCGCGTTACAAGTGCGGATAAATTATGCATAATGAGATTGCATTTACAATCACGACCCCGTAGGCTTCTCGTTTAGTCCCTACGCTTACTTCGGTGTTACAACGATGATGGGCTGGTGAAGGCCGATTTCGCCGAAAGAAACTCTAACCGACGGAGGGGTTGAGGGAGATATTTAAGCATTAATGTAACTAGTATCGTTATAATGTGGTGTATAACCGAGTAAATATCAAATAATTTCTAAATCAAACCCGAGGAAGTTGTTGCAAGCCAACTTCTCTTCACGTGTTTCGAGTTGTATACTGTTTTTCAAATAAAGGCCATGGCACGGTGATCCGAGCGGGTAGCGTTTTGTGGATAATCACAATCGGATTAATTTGATTTCCGCTCCGGTTCCCGCACTGTGCCGACGGTGCACTATGTAAACAGTTCATTAGCAGAAAAGATTTATTACACTGAGCAGCGTTTGATTTTTTTCCGAACGATGTAATATTATGTATGTAATGTTATGTAACTTATTGGCATTATTCAAGGATTTGAAAGATCTAGAGTATAATTAGAGGAGAAAAAAATTGTATTGACAGATTTATGAGAACTACTCGAGAGTATGGCTGATGTTCAAATTTATAACGTAATTTATAATAAAAATCTGTGATTTAAATATATTACCAGCTAACTCTACATTTGAGTGAGTGTATACATTATTTTTCAGAGTAAAATGCAAATGTTTCCTCCTGCCTGCTAATTCTGAAAATGATCTAAGTTTTCTGCTCTCAACTCTAGTTTTCGAAATGAAAACTAGATGAAAGGCCGATCGTTTTCCTTCATAGCTGTATTGCGAATTTCAGAAATGGTTTCAGCGACAATTACTCATGAATAAAATTTAAACTTCATTGTAGAGCTATATCCGACTTATTAGGGAAAACAGTTTCTATTCTATCTAATCGCATGTAGATTCTAATAAACTATAAGATTCCACAAAAACACGCGATTGAAATCTCCAAATAACTAACCACAGTCAGTTATCCTTTTTCCACAAATCATGCATTCGACAATAATTTTGTCATTTTTTAAACGCATACAAAACTAATTGTTGAAATACGTTGAAAGGCTTATTATACTATCATTTCTGGAAAAAGCTCCGTACTGAAAATTTTACTCACTGGTGTTTATGTCAGTCTGCAACTTAACGAACTTAAACGATTGATCATTGAGCCAGAACAAAAACTATCTACTTTTTTCTTATTTGCCCCCGGTGAAAACTATGGTCGAATGCTGACTACGAAGGGGGTCGTACGCGGCTGTGTCTCCATATTACGGGCGGCGTACAACAGCGTCTTTTCCGGAACGGGTGGCTGAATTATGGAATTCTGTATCCCACCAGCTACAACTAAGTTGGTAGCAGGATGTAGGTATCGCGACCCTGGTAAGGTAGCATACCGAAATCTTTTTTTTTTTTTTTTTCACCACAAACAACGAAAACAGGAATACAAAACGGATCAATTGGCAAAGGCCTAGACTACGAACACGGAAAAAGATTAAGGTAAACGATTGGAAATTGGGTACTTGAAACGTCCGAACTTTCAATGAACCGGCACGGGCCTGCTTGCTTGCTCGAAAACTCCAGCGGCAGGGAGTCGAGATCGCAGCGATTCAGGAGGTCAAATTCCGGAGAAGGGAATTCCGTGCAGTAGCACTTCCATCAAGTACCACATCTACTACAATGGCGGTAAAGTAGCGGAACGGGGCGTCGGTTTTGTAGTGCTGGGAAATCAGAAAAAAAGAGTCATCCGGTGGAAGCCCTAAGATGACCGTATATGTGTGTTAAGGATGGAAGGCAAATTCTTCAACTACAGTGTAATCAACACCTACGCACCGACAAACGTATCCGATGCAGTCAAAGACAAGCTTAAGCGAATCTATGACGAGTGCCCAAAACACGACGTAAAAGTCGTCATCGGAGACGCAAACGTACAGGCTGGGAGGAAGGAACTCTTCCGTCCGGTCATTGGAAGACATAGCCTCCACTCGTCAACCAACCCAAGTAACACACAAAACATGTTAGGAATTAATTCACAATTAAAGTGGTCATATAAGAGCACTATAAGCGCATTAGAAAACTTGTGTTGTTATTTTTTTGCTCTAGAGATATTGTTTTATAGCATGTGTGTATTTCATAGATTAATAAATATAAACTGCCTTTGCTTGTCATGAACACAACATGATGTTATCAAAACAGTACAGAAAACAACTTGAAATAGAACATTTGTGAGAAGTTGTTCTTCATCAGTAATTTAACCACGCTTCGAAAACAAGCTCGTTTTTCTGGTTTTGGAGATGTGTTTCAAAAACATGAGTTCAGCAAACAAAAACTATGACATAAACGGCACTTGTCTTCAAAATGTCTTTCAGATGTTTTTCCTACTATAACAACTGTTAACGTACCTGTAAAGTGCTTTTTCTTTAGTTGGTCTTATATAGTATTCAGCACTCAGCAGCCAAATACTTGATCGTATTGTTATTATAATTATTTAAACGATTTCAATTAAACTATTTTAATTGGGTCAAAATGCGCCATGAAAATGTAAACGAAACGCATGCAGTGCAACCAATTTCACGCAAATTTTTGTTATCGTATATCTAACAACGTTTTCTATTTTTGTTATATTTAATGTCTAGATAACGTTAAAACTATTCGAAAACAATTTTAATATTGAAGCAACAGAAACAGTTCATTTTGAAAGGTTTAACATTGTTTTTTATCATCAATTTATAATTAACCTTCATTGAACCCTTGTGTGGAAAACCACACAAATGAGTTTTGTTTTGATTTTTTTTCGAAAACTTCACGATCGATTTTGATGAAACTTCTTGACAATTCCTGAACCATCAATCTTACACTAAATACATTTTCTCCAAGGAAGAAATATTTTTGGTTGATGAGATATTCAAAAACTTACGTTGTTTACCCTGGTGTGTGGATTTCCACACATACAACATTCGAATTTATTTTGGACAAGAAACAATTTAATTTTGCCCCAAACATAATTTTTTCATTGAGTGCATACATACCTGAAGCTAAAGGGACCAAATAATCCCGTTTCAAAAATCGAATAAGGTGTGTATGTGTGCGGAAGTATGTGTATGTGTGTTTATTTTCATTCTTACGACCAACATATCTCGATTTTCTCAGCAACGGCTGAACCGATTCTATTGTTCTTAGTCGCGTTTGAAACAGCTTAAAGTCTAGTTAGTTGATAGAAAATATCGTTTTGATCCGAAGGTTCATTCGAAAATGACGTAACAAAAGATGATCAATTTACATGGGAACTGATAAACTAATTGATTTTTTTTTCAACGGTTTGACTGATTTTAGAAATGTATAAAGGTGCATTCTTGTAATTCGCATCAAAATCAAATCAATCAAAAGGCTACATGTGACTTGTGTAAAAGTATGTGTTTATTTGTTTCATCCCAGTGTAAGAATTTTCACACATATGGGTTACGAATACGCTAATGATAAAAGTACCTATTTAGTGTTTGCACAGCCTGGTTGAGCAGTGTTCAACATTTACACAGTTTTATGTCTACTGCAAGACAAGTATACTCGCACTTTTAGGTATATTGAAATACATTTAGAATGGTTCTCCCGAGATGGTCTAACAAGCCAGTCGTCGTGGGTTCGGCTCGGCTCTCGGCTCGGGAGAAACTGTTATTGTTAGTAGGATCGTAGTGCTAGCCTCGCAATTGTCCTTTACACTAAACATTTGACTACGAAGTATGTGTATAATGAACGAATCGGAATGTAGCACCAAGGCTTTGCTTACTTTGCTTAGCATGGATTTCAGAATATTCTTACGAACATTCCTAGCACCAAATTGCTTCATTTGGTCAAACCGATGTTAGGATTTTTTTTTGTTCAATTGCTATCATAGCATGTTTAATTGGTCTCATATCATGTAAACACGTTTTGTTTTGTAACTTTTGCATGAACCATCGGATCAAACAAATGTCCGATGATGACCTAATGGCCTTCAAGCCCTTCCAATTGCAGCCAAGAAAATCAAATCAATACATCCATTGCTGAGATAATCCAAATGTATTTTTCAAGATTGTTTTTGTACACTACACTACATAATATCATTCTGTGCCGAACACGCATCAGTACTGGACGTGTTTGGTGATCGGTCCGATAGAGTATAAAACAAAAGACGTGTGAACAAGTGTTGGCATTGTTTGCCTGGTCGAGTGAAATAAATCCGGGTTCAAGGTCGTTCCTTTGTGCAACTGTTTCGCATCGTGACTGCCAGCTGGTGCGTAAGCCGATTTGGCTGCTGGCTGGATTGTGCTACAGCAGTGGACGAGACACAAACGAGGAAAAAGAAGAAGCCATCAGTGTCAGCGAGTCGTATCGCTGTGTGGAGTGATCTCACACCTGGCTCGCTGCTGGTGGCTGTTTGGTGCTGCTGTATTGGTGCTGCTGGCTGTAACGGCTGCTACTTCGAACGATCGGACAACCAACCTTACTGGAAGGGAGAAATAAAAAGGTACGTGTTCTTGTCAGCGCTAGTGCGCTAAACATAGCGCGATGGATGTAGATCCCTCGCCTCCCGCGCCACCATCCCCGAACCCCTCTGACCCTGACCCTTCTGTTACCCCCTCCCCTGTTCATTCTTCAGTCCCCCCTCGCCCCAGGCTTTACCCAGACGGAGCCCAGGGCAGCTATACTGTTTATTTTCGGCCAAAGGCAGGACCGAAATCGAAAAAGTTGAACCTCTTGCAGATTTCTAAAGACCTGACGAAGGAGTACAAGGGCGTGACCGAAATTTCCAAGGTCCGGCCTAACAAGCTCCGTGTCGTGGTCGGTAACCTGAAAGAGGCCAACGATATAGCTTGCTCTGAGCTCTTCACACGCGAGTATCGCGTTTACATACCCGCACGAGACGTGGAGATCGACGGTGTCATAACCGATTCGAGTCTGTCCGTCGAGTGTATACTGCAAAGTGCCAAAGGGTGCTTTAAGAACAAAACGTGTCCCGAAGTAAAGGTGCTCGACTGCAAGCAATTGCGGTCAGCATCGATCATCGGTGGCAAAACAGTATACACTCCGTCAGACTCGTTTCGAGTTACGTTCGCCGGGTCTGCACTACCAAGCCACGTCTCGATCCACCGGGTTCGTCTCCCTGTGAGGCTCTACGTGCCCCGCGTCATGAACTGCCTGAATTGCAAGCAGTTAGGCCATACAGCCGCCTACTGCTGCAATAAGGCACGTTGTGGCAAGTGTGGGGAGTCTCATGCGGAAGATTCTTGCAGTGTTAACGCTGAAAAGTGTATTCACTGCGGAGAAAATCTGCATGAGCTCTCGACATGTGCGGTGTACATGCAGCGCAGGGATAAAATTAAACGGTCTCTCAAAGAGCGTTCAAAGCGTTCCTACGCTGACATGCTGAAGAAGACCGTTACCACTTCTCCCGTTACTTCGAACCCCTTCGATCTGTTGCCCTCTGAGGAAACCGATTCTGACGATTCACCAGCGGGAGCATCTTACGCCAATCCTGGGGAGTCTAGAAAGAGGAAAAGTGTTTCCTCTCCTAAACTTCCCAGAAAAGGTCCTAAGATTTCTCAAAGTGAAATGAAGGTTACAAACAAACCAAACAGTGCTGCGGAAAAACCGAAGCAAACTCCTCCTGGGCTGGCAAATTTAAAGTCCCAGAAGGAGTTCCCAGCACTGCCAGGAACATCTAAAACCCCAGTTGCTCCTTTTACACTCCCAGTTGATGAAACAAACTCTGGATTAGTGAAATTTTCTGACATTGTGGACTGGATTTTTGAAACTTTCAATGTACCCGATCCAATTAAAATTTTTCTTACAGCATTCCTCCCAACAGTTAGATCATTTTTGAAGCAGTTGACTGCCCAATGGCCTCTCCTTGCAGCGATTGTATCCTTCGATGCCTAATTCAACTGCGTATATGAAGGATTCTATCTCTGTCTTACAGTGGAATTGTAGAAGTATTTTACCAAAAATTGATTCGTTTAAAGTTTTGATAAATAAAAACAAATGCGATGCATTTTCCCTTTGTGAAACTTGGCTTACTTCAAATATTGATCTCAACTTCCATGATTTTAATATTATTCGCCTTGATCGAGACACCCCATATGGAGGAGTACTTTTAGGGATTAAAAAGTGCTATTCTTTCTATCGTATTAATCTCCCCTCGATTCCAGGCATCGAAGTTGTCGCATGTCAAATGACAATACAAGGTAAAGAGCTTTGTATTGCCTCAATATATATTCCCCCCAGAGCACAGGTTGGGCAACGGCTGCTCTTTGATTTAATAGAACTTCTTCCCTCGCCACGTTTGATTTTGGGAGACTTCAACTCTCATGGCGTGGCTTGGGGTTCCCCATACAATGATAACCGCTCCTCTTTAATCTATAACCTTTGCGATGACTTCGACATGACTATTTTAAACAACGGTGAAATGACACGTATCCCGAAACCTCCAGCGCGCCCAAGCGCTTTGGATCTATCCTTATGTTCGACGTCGCTACGGTTGGATTGCACATGGAAGGTAATCCTCGATCCTCACGGTAGCGACCATCTGCCTATTCTTATTTCAATTACTAACGGGTCAACTCGCATGCGACCAATTGACATTCCGTATGACCTCACACGAAATGTCGATTGGAAGTTATACGAGGAAATGATTTCAAAAGCGGTCGAGTCGATTCAACATCATTCACCACTTGAAGAATACAACCTCCTCGCGGGCTTGATTCTCGACGCCGCGTTGCAAGCCCAAACGAAGAAATATCCCGGCGTAACGATCAAAGAACGGCCTCCCACTCCGTGGTGGGACCAAGAGTGCTCCGATGTCTACACGCAAAGATCCGACGCGTTTAAGGCCTACCAGACGGGAGGTATACCTGGCGACTATTTACGGTATTCGGAGCTTGATACCAAGCTTAAAAGCTTGGCTAAAGCAAAGAAACGTGGATATTGGCGTCGGTTCGTGAACGAGACGTCGAGGGAGACATCGATGAGCACTCTTTGGAACACAGCCCGAAGAATGCGGAATCGCGTAACGGTCAACGAAAGCGAGGAGTCTTCAAGTAGGTGGATATTTGATTTTGCCAGGAAAGTATGTCCGGACTCTGTTCCTGAGCAAAATATTGTTCGCGATGCGTCTCCGGGCCACGACGCGATAGAATCACCTTTTACGATGGCAGAACTTTCAGTTGCCCTCCTGTCCTGTAACAATAACGCGCCTGGATTAGATAGAATCAAATTCAACTTGTTGAAGAATCTACCCGGCAATGCCAAGAGGCGCTTGTTGAACTTGTTCAATAAGTTCCTGGAGCAAAACATTGTACCGCAGGATTGGAGGCAAGTGAAGGTGATCGCCATCCAAAAACCAGGGAAACCAGCTTCTAATCACAACTCTTATAGGCCGATTGCAATGCTATCCTGTATCCGGAAATTGATGGAAAAAATGATACTCCGTCGTTTAGACCACTGGGTCGAATCAAATGGTCTACTATCAGAAACTCAATTTGGCTTCCGCCGTGCCAAAGGGACGAATGATTGTCTTGCGTTGCTTTCAACAGATATTCAGCTGGCGTATGCTCGTAAAGAACAAATGGCGTCTGCGTTCTTGGACATTAAGGGGGCTTTTGATTCCGTTTCTATTGACATTCTTTCGGGTAAACTTCACCGACAAGGATTTTCTCCAATTTTGAACAATTTTTTGCACAACTTGTTGTCCGAAAAGCACATGCATTTTACGCATGGCGATTTGGCAACTTTTCGCATTAGCTACATGGGTCTTCCCCAGGGCTCATGCTTAAGCCCCCTTCTTTACAACTTTTATGTAAATGACATCGACGAATGTCTGGCAAATTCATGCACGATAAGACAACTTGCAGACGACAGTGTAATCTCTGTTACAGGAGCCAAAGCTGCCGATTTGCAAGGACCATTGCAAGATACCTTGGACAATTTGTCTGCTTGGGCTTTACAGCTAGGTATCGAATTCTCTCCGGAGAAGACTGAGATAGTAGTTTTTTCTAGGAAGCATGAACCTGCTCAGCTTCAAACACAATTAATGGGTAAAACGATTTCTCAGGTTTTGGTACACAAATATCTTGGTGTCTGGTTCGACTCTAAAGGCACCTGGGGTTGTCACGTGAGGTATCTGATGAAAAAATGTCAACAAAGAGTGAATTTTCTTTGTACAATAACCGGACAATGGTGGGGAGCCCATCCAGGAGACCTTATAAGGCTTTACCAAACAACGATATTGTCTGTTATTGAATACGGGTGTTTCTGCTTCCGCTCCGCAGCAAACACACATTTGATCAAACTGGAGCGAATACAATATCGTTGTTTGCGTATCGCCTTAGGTTGCATGCAGTCGACCCATACGATGAGTTTGGAGGTTTTAGCTGGAGTACTACCATTGAAAAACCGCTTCTGGAGCCTGTCTTCTCGTATTCTAATCAAATGTGAGGTCTTGAACCGTCCCGTGATTGAAAATTTTGAAAGGTTAATCGAACTTAATTCTCAAACCCGTTTTATGACATTGTATTTCAATCACATGTCCCAAAATATTAACCCTTCTTCGAATATTCCAAATCGTGTCGACTTATCAAATACTTCTGATTCTACTGTGTTTTTCGATACATCCATGATAGAAGAAACTCGTGGAATCCCGGATCATTTACGCGTGCAGCAGATCCCTAAAATTTTTTCCAATAAATATCGAAACATCAACTGCGACAATATGTACTACACTGACGGATCACTTCTTGATGGGTCCACTGGCTTCGGTATCTTCAATAACAATTTAACCGTCTCCCATAAGCTCGATAATCCTGCTTCTGTTTACGTCGCAGAATTAGCTGCAATTCAGTACACCCTAGGGATTATCGAAAAAATGCCCACGGACCATTATTTCATCTTTACGGACAGTCTCAGTTCCATTGAGGCTCTCCGATCGATGAAAGATGTTAAGCACTCTCCGTATTTCCTGGGGAAAATACGGGAACATCTGAGTGCTTTATCCGAAAAATCTACTCAGATTACCTTAGCGTGGGTCCCTTCTCACTGCTCGATACCGGGTAATGAGAAAGCGGACTCTTTGGCTAAGGTGGGCGCAACAAACGGTGATATTTATGAAAGACCAATTGCCTTTAATGAATTTTTCGCACTTGTACGTCAGAATACGATCATCAGTTGGCAAAATGCTTGGACCAGAGGGGAATTGGGAAGGTGGTTACATTCCATAATCCCCAAAGTATCGACGAACCCGTGGTTCAAGGGGTTGGATGTAGGTCGGGATTTCATTTGCGTGATGTCCCGGCTTATGTCCAATCACTATAGATTTGACGCGCTCCTCCGTCGTGTTGGGCTCGGGGAAAGTGGTATCTGTGCCTGTGGTGAAGGTTATCACGACATAGAGCATGTGGTTTGGTCATGCCCTGTACACCGTGACGCCAGGTCTAAATTAATAGCTTCCCTGCAGGCCGAGGGTAGACAGCCGGCTGTTCCTGTTCGTGATGTCTTGGCGAGCCGTGACCTATCCTACATGTCCCTTATATACGTTTTCCTGAAATCCATCCACGCCCCAGTCTAGTCCCGTTCCCCTCCGTCTACACCCAACAAAACGACAAGAACACGTTTGAACCTTAAGCACAAAACCAGCAACCAGACCCCGCACAACAGAACCAGGACCCAAGGACTACGAGCCTCTGTCCCAACTCACGACATCGTGGCTCAGCAGAACGAATCCATACATGCCATTCGACGATTATCAGACGACCATTGAACAACAAAACACTGATTGGAAATCCCATGCTAGTTTTAAGTTAGACTTAATTTCAGCTCGTAGTCGGCAGCGAGGATAAAAAATTTGCTTTAGTTTTTAAGTCATCAGATATAATTGGCGCCGTTAAACATTAAATTGTATTTGTGCCGTGTCAAATAAATGTTATGTGAAGAAAAAAAAAAAAAACTACATAATATCATTCAATTGGTTACCTTCAAACTACTGCAATGTACTAGGCGTTTCCCCAATTTTTTTTTTCAACGTACCTTTGGAAATTATCATTTAATTTTAAGTATATTTTTGAATATAAATCGACCCTCCAAATTCTAACAAACGCATCTAGCACCAAAAGGACTCAAATCAGTCAAACCGCTGAAAGAAAAAATCGGTTAGTTTATCAGTTCCTATATAAGCTGACCACATTTCGTTACGTCATTTCTGAATGAACCTTCGGATCGAAACGATATTTTTCGTCAAATAACTAGACTTTTAGCTCTTTCAAACGCAACTAAGAACAATCGAATTGGTTCAGCCGATGCTGAGAAAATCGAGATATAATGGTCGTAAGAATGAAATTGTAGGTATGTATGCACTCAATGAAAAAAAATATGTTTGGGGCAAAATTAAGTTGCTTCTTGTCCTAAACAAATTAAAATGTTGTATGTGTGGAAAACCACATACCAGGGTAAACAACGTAAGTCTTTTAGGATGTAATGAAGGTTAATTAAAAATGCCGCTGGCGAACACAATTTTCGATCAAGCTGCACTGCGCGTAACAATACATTTGCGCATGCGCTGGGTAAATGTTGTCTTAGCAACACATTTGCGCATGCGCGGTGGTGTGGCGATTTCTGACCCACGAATGCGCGAGTTTTTTTTGTTCCACTAGGTCAGTGCAGACCAACCCAGGAAAAAAGAAACGACATTGCGATTTACTAGGCAAGTAAGAAAGATATGCCAGATAGTTGTTTACGAACTAAGCTCATGCGGTGTTGGGATAAATTGAGACTCTTCGCTATTGAATGAATCAGCAACCATTCTGTAATGAATAATCTATTTTCCACTGATGGATAAATAGAAAACCGTATCCAATGAATGGCGTATAATTTTTTCAGAATTAAAATGCAATGTTTCACCATGAAATTTGACGCGCACGTAGAACTTTGTATTAAAAGCGTCAAATAGTTGGTCTAACATTAAGGTTTATTTTGGTGAATATTCGATACGCCATAGTCACTATTTTTCCTTTGTAGTTCCTAATATAAAGCAGCGTTGTTCTACAATATTTCTATGTTGAAGTTTCATGCTTGCGTCAACGATGTTTTATTAGTTAGCAAATACAACTTGAAAATAATTTGTTTTCCATGTTTTTTTACCGCATTGGTACTCGAGATGTATTTTGCAGCTTCAGTCTAGCAAGTTGGCTTGCTTTCATGAAGTTATATAATACTTCATATAGCACCAGTAGGGTAAGGGCACCGGTTTTGGCCATAGTATGTTATGTATGAGAGATATTTGTCCTTCTTCTTTCGAAAAATATGTAATTGAACAATTTCAACGGGGAAATCGGATGAAATCGCCTATATTCTGCACTAACAATGAGTTTAAATAATCAAATTATGTTGTATTGTTTACATATTTTCCAATCAAAAAACTTCTCTAGGCTCCTGTTTTGGCCATAGCTTTTCTAAATTGGCCACTTGGGTCTCCTATTGTGGTCAATTCGCGAAAAAGTTGAAGTCACACGAATTTATTTTATATTTTGACTTAACCATATAGATAGATTTTAACAGCAGAAAATCCTCGTTTTTGAACTAACCAAAGGGCCAGTATATATAATAATCAAACTAAATAATGATATTATATTCACACAAAGCTAGCAGGGCAAAGTACTTCAAATTAGAATTAGTTTAAACTTAATAGGATGTTTAATAACACTGACATCACATCATTGACCTATATTATTTTTCGTCTGTCATTGATCTACATAAAAAAGCTTCCGCTCTTTGCTTTTTCACATAGAAACTTTTTCGTATTATTTGCTAACATCAACTTCGGTAACTCAAGTGCCATTTATTATAGTCAAGTTAAGGTTGAGAATCCGAAGCGTTAGTTTTGGTAAATACAAATGAAGTTACAGATTTGTAAATAATCTGAACAAACGGAGACTTTCTAATCCCAAACCAGTTTTGTAGTTTCACATATCTCATGCAATTGAAATATCAGCACGAAAAACTCCATACATTTCATGTTTTGCATAAACATCAATACGTTACCATGGTTTGGTTTACATATGGCCAATATCAGGATTATGATTCATGGAATTGCATTAATATGTGGCCAAGAATGGATCAATGAACGTTTTTGGAAGCTGTAGGTAATTTTGATATTGCAGAGAAAAATCACATCAGAATGTCTACTGTTTTTATCCATGTGCTGTAGGAAGTTGTGCCTGATGCTGGTAACAAGATTTGTTATAGAAATGGGCAAATTTAAACAAAGTTATGCTCTATGAAAAATAGCTTGCAAACTACCTAAACGTTAGGCTGTATAGTGAACTGGAGAAAGCATAGTTAGTTCCTCCATTAAAACTAAAATATGCATATTTATTTGCTTAAGTTTGTAATAGTTTTGTTGAATAGTATCAGCAGATTCAATAGGAGACTTCTAATTAGGAGTAATCTAAGATAGTTTTTCACAATTATCAATTTTATTCTATCAAAACCGGTGCTTCTACCCTACTTGTTCTAGTAGCCTTCGATTTTTGCGCTTTTCTGGTGATAGAGATGTCATGAAATGGTAAAGTCAACTGAAATCTATAACCGAAGGTTGTGTTGGAGGAGTTATCTTAACTGTTCTATAACAACGTGTGTTACTTGGGAATTAAAACGGCCTGAGGTTAATGACATTTGCCGCGGTCAGAGGAATGGCCATTTGTAGCTTCTATTTTCCACGTGTAGATGTTCGGAAACACACTTGGAGTCATTCAAATGGAGAAATCAGCTCCCAGATCGATCGCGTACTTATGAGCGGTCAGCACTTTTCGGATGATACTGAAGTTATGTCTTTTCGGGGACCAAACATTGACTCTGACCATTATCTCGTCGTGTGTAAGATCCACGCTGAAATCTCGCACAGAGAGGACGACGCGTTTCAACATTCAGCGGTTTAAAGCTTATGGCGTGGCAGCAGAATACGCCAGAGAGCTGGATCACCAGATCGTAGAACAGCAGGAGGAACGAATGCAAGACATAACTGGGCTGTGGAGCAGTATCCACGGTGCAATCGAAACGACTGCGAGAGAGGTGATAGGCTCGACGCGTGGAAGACAGCGTAACGGCCGGTTTGATGCCGAGTGCTAAAGAGCGACAGATGAGAAGAACCGTGACATGCTCACTGCGGCTACGCGTCAGAGCAGAAAGAGATACAGGGAGCCAAGAGCTGCCGGAAAAAGAGTTAGGACAGCTATGCTATAACCGACTGGCGAAGCTTCTATAGAATAGTCAACAGAGTCAGAAGCAGGAATTTTGTTGTACCGTTGATGTGAAATGACAAGGACGGTATGCTGTTTACTGATAAACCGACGGCGAGGAGCCGGATGAGAAGTGCAGAAAAAGGATTACGATTATGAGTGATGAGCAAGCTGTGGAGCCACCAACACAGGAGGAGGTGGAAAAGGCGATTAGGGAGCTGAAAATGGCAAGGCCGCTAGTAAGGCCGGTATCCTGGCCAAACTTCTAAAAGCGAAAATCGAGCGGCTGTACTATGCGATCCAGCAGATTAGGTACTAAGGATCTGGACGGATGAACAAATGCCGATCGACTGGTTGGAAGGCCTCATATGCCCTATCTATAAGAAGGGCCATCGATTGGATTTTTGCAACTATCGAGGCATTACGTTGCTCAACTCCAAACATAAAATGCCCTCCCGTATCCTGTTCTTCAGATTGAAACCGTTAACGGAATCCTTTGTTGGCAAATGACAGGATGGTTTTCGACAGGAGCGTTCCACGACGGATCAAATCTTCATCCTGCGACAGAGCCTCGATAAGTTCCGGGAGTATAACCTGCACACCCACCATCTTTTTATGGATTTTAAGGCAACATACGATTCTGTGAAAAGAAACAAACCACAGGATAATGCTGGAACATGGTATCCCGACGAAACTAATTAGGCTGATTCGTATGACGCTGGAGGGATCGAAATCATGCGTGTGGATAGCTGGCGAGACATCAGCCGCGTTCGTAACGTTGGATGGACTGAAACAGGGAGATGCGCTCTCTAACTTACTGTTCAACATCGCCCTCGTAGGTACAGTATGAAGAGCAAACGTGCGAAGAAACGGTACGATCATCACGAAATCTCACATACTCTTTGGTTTTGCGGACGAAATTGATATCATCGGTATCAACCGTCGGGCCGTAGAGGAGGCCTTCGTGCCTTTCAAGAGGTAAGCTGCGAGACTGGAACTTGTCATTAACTCTACCAAAACAAAGTACATGGTAGCTGGTAGGGAGCTTGGGAGTTTCCGTGGTGTTTGTGCTGAGGTGGATATAAATGGGGTACGATTTGAAGTGGTTGACGAATTTGTTTATCTTGGTACGCTTGTGACATGTAACAACGATATGAGCCGTGAAGTGAAACGACGAGTTGCAGCTGCAAACAGGGCCTTCTACGGACTTCGTAACCAGCTAAGATCCCGTAGTTTGCAAACTTGCACAAAACTAGCGCTGTATAGGACGCTGATACTCCCGGTGGCCCTTTACGGACATGAAGCATGGACGCTGAAGGAAACTGTTCGACGAGCGCTCGAAGTTTTTGTGGCGAGTGTGGTGCAGACGCATGAATTACGAGTTGTACCAGGTATACAAACATGCTGATATAGTGAGGGTCATACAGCGGGGCAGGCTTCACTGGGCTGGACATGTAGCCAGAATACCGAAGAGGCCGTCGACTCCGTGGTAAGCCTCGCACGCGGTGGAAAAAGATGCAGGCGTGCGAGGAGACTGGAGAACGGCTGCCCAAGACAGAAGAAACTGGACATCTCTAACTCGTTCGGCCCTAGACCGGTGGACGGTCCATTGACCAACAAATTAAAGTAAAGTAAGGTTCTGTGGTTAGTGATGTCGGTCGGCTAGCTCTCCCACACGGTTGTGATATCGGGTACGATTCCCTATCAGGTCGAGGATCTTTTCGAGCTGGAAATGTTTTCGACTCAGCACTGGGGCATGGTGTATCGTTATACTTATCCTACAACATGCAAAATGTGCCAAGACAATATCGATAACGAATTCTCTCAACTAATCTTAGTTGACCGCTATTAGCCCTCCAGGCTAGCGTGCGACAAAAAAAAACGTACCGGAATTCCGAGGAGCCACGAATTTTCGAACCAAAAGTTTATGGTTTCCATCAACCATCGTTGGGTATTTTATTGTGTTTTATATCTCATTTTCATTTATCTTACATCTTACCTCATATTTGTAATATGGTAACATTAAGCCAATTGTACTATGGTTACATTACTTATCACAATGACTTCTCATCCAAAACCCAACCGATTAACATATTAAAACCTTTTTTTTGTGCTATAAATGCAAAAATCGCAAAATTAAAAAACTGAACTGTGGTGATAATTGAAAACAGTTACCCAAAAACCAATATAAAAACCCTAATTAGACCAAAATTTATGGCCAGCGTCGAAACTATTGCTTGTCTCCAATCAAAGCCAAGTCCTTTTATCACTTCCTCATTTAATGGAATGAAAGATTACGTAACAAATTTGCATTTATATGTGCAGATTACCGTTCGTTATAACATCTTCATTAACGCACTAGTTTCAACCCAAAAGTGGCCTTTGGGCAGGTTTCCGATCATTTTCCACCATGCTTTCACCCTTTGCAACACCCATCAATTATCGACTCTATCACCTGGTCGCCCCGGTAATAGAAAATTTATAGTCCATTTCTTGCCGTTAACGATGTCGTGCTTATTGAATTTAGTGGCCTTCCCTAACAGCAAACGACCTCACCGGTGCACGAAATTACGATGGCATTTCATTATTCGAATGGAATTTGTAGCAATATGCAAATTTCGGGTAGGGTCTAATGATTTACTGCCATTCTCCGGACGCATTTTTATCCATCTATTGCTCTTTGCATTAATTGAGTAAGTCTACTCATAAATCTACCTAGGAGGATATTCACTAATAGAATCCACCCATTCCTTCGCCTAGCGTAGCGATACATTATAACTCCTGCCTTCAGAGGTACACCAGTCGCCACTTTTCCGAAGGCCACCGACGATTCCATATGGCATTTTAAATAAGGCAATCGCAAACCAATCGAACCGGTTGCATCTTTGATCACACTTGTAGTCGCATCGTGGGCCTTATGATTACCGATTGGCGGCTGCCAAGCAACACCGCAACGCCGCCGAGCGTTGGGTACACTTTGCATTGATCTATGACCGAAATTAGTCAATTTCTATATCATTTTCAGGCCAAATGCGCTGCTAGATCGTGACTTCCTCGCGTTGCCCCACATGTTGGTAGGTGTCTATCGACGAATATGAGCCGGACTGCCATTCATTGATTCTACATTTTGATTCAATGCATAATATCCTGAAGATTGGAAAGGGGTGTCAGAGGGTGGTTCGATTGGCTAGTCACTGTAACTGGCAATTTTCGTGCCAATGTTGTATCGTAGATTCGTCCGTTTTCACACATATCATAATGGTACGGCTGCTGCTAGTTCGTAATTCAACTGAGTCTTTGCCATTTGCAGCGGACTGCAAGGTTAACTGTGTTCTGGATCGTAAATTTATGCTGTTATGAGTGAGGGGTATCAGGAAGATTAGAGATATTCAAAGAATTAAAATAAATAGAGGAGGGTATAGTTTGAGCAATAAATAACTTTTGCGTTGTTGATCTTATCTCCCCAAATCTGTTTTTGGAAACCAACACTATTTGTGCTAAAAATATACATCTAATATGCTTTATTCCGATATATTTTTGTGACAGAAGCAAATGAATATTAATTCAGGCTAAAATATTCAGGATGTTTATGGTATTGCTATTATGTCATTTTCTAATTATGTGGTGAATACTGAGAGAATGTTTCAAGGTCACCTATTTCCATAAAATTTGATTTATTCATTTGTAATGAAGAATTAATTTGCCCTCGATTGCTGCTGCTATTTCATAAAATAATTTACGACCATTGGCAAAAGTAAACTGTTCCAGTATGCTACCCTCCGCGGTGATATCGGTAGATTTAGATGTGCACGCAGAAGTGAATCATTTTAGCAGTAAGGAATTCTATGAAATAAAGCCTTTGCAAGACTGGTTGTTGTTGAATAATAAAATAAATTGACCTGAACTAAAACTATTCGCTCCGGTGTGTTCAATCATTCTACCAATCATCACCAAAGAACAAAAATATAATGAGAACAATATTTCATAATTTAAATTACAATGAATCGCGAATATCGTCCACCCCTTTTCGGTTCACTGGCATCGGTTGATTGTGCACTAGCGGCGGAAACGTGTATCAATGCGGTATCGATGGACCACGGTCAGAACGTCTTTTCATAACGTTTATGAGTTAATTCCAATGATGAATAATGCGTTCGAAATGCAAATGTGATTCCACTTGGATTTGTTCGGGCTTCGGACAGTATGTGTTTCATCTTGAGGTTTGTGGTCACACCTTAATGTCGATAATCCGCCAGTTGATCGCCGACGACAACGCAAGGATCCACAACTGAACGAGTTGTGTGTAGCAGGTCTTGTATCGAGCGAATTAAACCGAAAATTTATATGCATTCGGATGGCCATTTATTACCATTAGCCGCGCAGATTGGACATTGACGAGCCAGTTGTCTATTTAGATGGGAATTGTGTGTCAATTCAAACTACGAAACACAAACAAATACAGCCAGCGATGGACAACGCGGAGCGCGCTAGTATTGAAAGGCCGTCCGTCGATTGGTTATTGATACTTTTTCCGTTCCTAAAAGGAAAATTTGGGCTTACCATTCATAATGCCAAAATAAATTATTTACGAACAGCATTCGTATCGATTGAACGCGACTTTTAGGCTAGACCTGTAACACATGCGCTGTTCTGAATTAAATATTCCCATCATCGCGTCTTCCATACAGCACAGATTTTAATGGTTATTCAAATTTCCTCGAATAGCTCCACGTACCGACTGGCGGCATCCGCGGTTATGGGTGATGTGACACTTTCCAGAGGAAATTCCGATCGTCTCACATCGCGGGGAAACAGTCTGCGTGTAAATGAAGTCACCACCACCGACTGTTCCAAGAAGGCAGGCAGCGCAGCAGAGAGCGCGGTCGAACAGATCGACCTCGGACAAGATGAATGAGTCATTATGGCGCATCGAATTTCAACGGATCTCTGAGTGCGACGATGACGCCAATCACTACAAACCAGTTTAGAAATTTCAATCGATTATTAGATTATGGAAAGCTTCTAGCGGATGCCCTCGGTATTTGCGGCCGATTTGTGATAAGCAGTGTGGCGTCTTCGATGGCTGGGTCGCGCACTGCGCTGCTGTGGCAGAAAGCGGATGGATGTTTTTGCTGCCGCACAACTTCTCAACAAGTGTCATGCACAGGTGGACAAGGTAGAGTTCAGCAGTAGCCGGAGCAGATGCGGAAAAACGGAAGAACAAATAATGCTACCTCCTGCTGGGGACAGATTGTGCAGTTGATAATTTATTTTAGATCTGTCACAGCACCTACGGTGAGTTATCGGAATTCACTATTGGAGAAATCGGAAGATGTGTTATTGTGTTGAATCACAAATTTGAGAGGGAAGCTAAGAAGGGACTTCGATTGCGCAGCTGTTGTTGAGTGTTATTGCTTTTGATTAAATTTTTTTTTCTAGTTGCAGGTACTCATACCGATTGGAAAAAGTGCGAACTTAAACGAGTTAATTAGAAAGTAAAAAGTGTCTAAGTTCATCAAATGGTAAATTGAACTTCAATTCAACTTCGTTTAATATTCTCACTGCGAAGCTACTTTTTCTCACCAATATCCATTGGATACGACAAAACAATCTCCATGATACTACTAAGAAAGGTCCCACTTTGATTTGTTTAGAAAAATTTCAGGCAATTTAATATTCTATTAACACCTATTATTTTAAAAATGTTTTTTTTTTTTAATTCGAGATCTCAAATTCAATTTTCAAATACTTTTTTATGAAAGTCCAGAAAATTTTCGAAAAGTCATCCCTTGATAACTGTTCTCTTTTTCTTATCATTATTGAGGTATAACTTCTAAATTTTATAAAGATTGAACATGTGGTTCAAAAGTTATGGAGAGAAACGTGTTCTGGAGACTGTTTAATCTCACTCATGTTTCTCTGAGATGGCAGAACCGATTTTCATAGAATCAGTGTCATATGGAAGGTCTGGTTGCCTCATAAAACTTTATTGATTTGTTTCGCAATCGGACTTTTACTTTGCATGTTATGTTTAAAAATGTGAAATCTGGCTATGAAAAGAAACATATTCCGAAGAATACTTAAACTCACTCATTTTTCTCAGAGATGGCTGAACCGATTTTCACAAAATTAGTGTCAAAGGTCTGGCTGCCTCTTAACATCCTATTGAATTTCATTGTAATCGGACTGTAAATTTGTCTATAATGTATCAAAATGTGAAAATCACGGAACTTCATTATTTCAAAAACAACACAACCGATTTGAACAATGTTGGTATCAAATTAACTGACTAAATAGTTAAGGGTTTATTAAGGGTTATAAGAATTTTATAATGATTAGGCATGTGGTTCAAAAGTTGTGAGAAGAAACATGTTCCGATGACTTTCCAAATTTACTCGTTTCCCCAAAGATGGCTGGACTAATTTCAACATGTGTAAAGTGTTTAGTGTCAAATGAAAAGTTTGGTTGCCATTTCATTTATTTATAATCGGACTTTCATTTCAACCGTTATATATTAAATTCTGAAAACAACGAAAGTGTATCAACTCAAAGATTACACGATTTATTTGAACATAACTACGGGCTGTCTCTCAAACGTACAAATATCAAATTTCATAACAATTTGATACGTGGTTCAAAAGTTATGGAAAGAAACGAAATGATTGATCAAAACATATTGTACTATTTGAACGTTTCCGGTATTGCTCGTGATTAAAGTGTTTAAAATTAGGAGTCATTTTTTTATTTGTATATTTCTCAAAATATCACATTTTATACTTCAATGATTACTTCAAATTCAACATAAATATTTTAGGACCCAAAGAGTGAATATACCCTTATTGGATCGATTTTGGCAATATAAGTTTTTTCCAAAAGCCATAAGTCGCAAAATCGGATTTTAAAATGAAGTATGAAGAGGATTCCCGGCCTCTAGTCATTATCCCGGTTCCTGAAAAACTCACATTGAAACTGGAAGCTACCACTATCCAAAAATTTGAAATGGTGTCTGAAATCGATTTTTGGCCACTGGGTATCATACTGTTCCACAAGTTCTCATATTAAACGATATTTGGTCTTTCTAGACTGTTGTTCATCAGGTAAATTTTTCCTACTTTAAAAAGTTGAATATAAAATGATATATGATCGAGTCCGACCTATATATGAGTACAGTGACCTTTCGATTATACTAGTAACAAAAAAAAAAAATCGCATCATATATTTAAAACATTTTTGTTTCATGTTACTTCCAAAATGTTCGTTATAGTTACGCTTTTGGCTACCAGAAATTCGTTATTTAGAGTTAAAAATAAATCCAGCAGAAATTATCAAGGTGTGTTTTTTCTATTAATTGAAGGTTTTCTGTAAATCTGTTCTAACTAATAATAAGTTCGAAAGAGAAAGGCTGGGTCTTATCGCTAGGTGGATTAATTTTGGGTTTTTTAATTCAAGACGGAAACTTTTGGTTTCTGGTAAACAGCTGAACATGAACGAATATCATCCAATATGGATGTTTCCGGAACCAGAATGACGCTCGAAGCTCAAAAATGGTCTCCAAATGCCATTCATAAATCCAAGATGGCGACTTTCAGTTTCTGAAAAATAGCCGAAAGTGACAAAATTTCACCCAACATGGGAATTTCCGGAATCGAAATAATGCATTGACGCCACAAATCGACCTCAGACACCATTTTGAATTAAAAAATAGCGACTTCTGATTTCTGGAAAACCGAAAATGGCAGATTTCCACTCAATATGAGTATCTCTGGAACCAAAATGATGCACAGAAGCTGAAAAAAGACCTAAGACACCATTTTGAATTTTAAGACGGCAACTTCCGGTGTCTGGAAAATAGCCAAAAATGCCCAAATACCATCTATACATGCCAAAATGGAGATCAGTCTGTTTGTCTGTCTGTGTATCTGTCTGTCTGATCCATATAGACTGAAACGATCGACATGAAAATTTGTATGTAGGGTTTTTCTGGGGCCGGAGATGGTTCTTATGATAGTTTTATACCCCTCCCTGCTCTGTAAGAGAGGGCTCCCATACAAACGAAACACAAATATCTGTATAACTCGAGATCAAGTAAATAGAACCAAATTTGGCGCGCGATGATTCACAAGAGCAGGAAATATTTCTGTGCTATATCGATACCCTTAACTTTCCTAGAAAAGGGGGCTCCCATACAAATAAAACAAAAATTTCTGCATAACTCATAAACTAAATAAGTAAATAGATCCAAACTTGGCATGAGGAGATTTTTGAGGGTTTTTGAGGACAAAAAATATTTTCATGTTAGTTCGACACCTCTTCTTCTTCTGGAAAGGAGTATTTCCATACAAATAAAACAACAATTTCCGCACAACTTTCATACACTACCAACGTTCAGTAATGGCAATACTCCATTTCAACAGAATGGACCTTAACTGGTTTAGGTTTATGTCATAACTGGTACATTTTTTAGGTATTGCAATAATTGGTACACTTCCTCTATATGGAATATTCCATCTCAAGTATAGGGGAAGCGTTCCAATCATGGCAATACCTAAAAAACTTACCAGTTATTGCATGAACCAGTTATGGCCTATGGAGTTTAAATGGAGTAGTGCCATAAGTGGTACCATTAGGCTTATGCGAAATAACCATAACTGGTGCACATGCCATAACTGGCTCACCTACCATATACACATCTCACGTCAACGATCTTCTCAAATTCAGCTCAAAATTAGGGAACTTGTTTTCATTAGGTAACTTCGAAACAACTTTGCAACCTATTGAACCACCCCTCGATTCTTGTTATGTTATATTTGTTTAGTTACGTTTAAAAAATCATGAAATCCAGATGAAAACTGACACATTATTTTGAAGAAAATAAATCAAAGAATTCAAATACAACTTTAAATAAGTTAAGAACAGCAGTCAGTGGTGCCAAATAGTGTGGTCAGTTCCTTACTGGTTGGATTAATCACCGTGAGCGTTTACTTCTCCGTTTTATTGGCTTTTATCGGTGAAAATTAAATAAAACAGCTTTATTTCGCGTGACGCGTTTCGGTCTACTACTCTCCGACGATTATCCGACTAAGACCGATAGGTTGCACACAGCCATTCGCGTCTGGTGATGGTCGAAGAGTAGTAGAACGAAACGCGTCACGCGAAATAAAGCTGTTTTATTTAATTTTTACCGATAATAGCCAATAAAACGAAAAAGTGATCGGTTCCTTGTTGAGGGTATTCCAGGGGCTGACAGAGGACCATATTTGATGAAAAAAACTCTTCTGCGCGTATGCTCAAACCTTCAAATTGGATATTTTTCCTTATCATGACGCTATTTTTAAGTGTATAGCTACTGGTGTCATTTGAAAGGTGAGAATTTTTTTTCACCAAATACAGCTTTGAAGTGTCTGAATGTAAAAAATAACATTCTTGAAATAAATACTACAAGGTGCACAGCCCTAGGGGTTTTATAAAATGGTGACGTAAGACAAATATAAATATTGATTTTAACTCTCGTTTAACATATTTCACTACGCCTGTTATACACCGTGTATCTCCCACAGGTATAAGGGCTCCACTTGCTATCGTGTTAAGGAAAAGAATGAAGTTGAATTTTCTACACGCAGTATTTCGTATCGAGTTGAGCGTAGATTTTTGCATTGAAAGCGTGGCCACGCAGTTTCGAGAAAGAGAAACGAAACAAAACACCTTTGATATTACTGGGGCTTTTTATAAGCACCAAAAGAAAGTTTGTGCTTTCCCGATGCGAAAATTACTCTGGTTCTTAGATTAACTAATTTGCGTTATTGATATTTGACCGATAACGGTGTTCGTATGAGCATAAAGGTACCATTTAACCGGAAAATCTCTCAAATTAGCAGTGAAACTCCTTGAAATGAGGGTTATGTTGTGCTGCGATAAACTGTTCATAGGCAACACTACACTTTTATGCCCTGATCGTTATTGTGATATTTATTATTGAGAAATACATGTGTACATGAAAATTTCACACTAGTAGTAGTTGTGAAAATTCTCATAACTTATATCTTAAAGCATTTATACCTAGTTCTGAAAAGAAACGGATCCATAATCTTCAGATGCGTGCAATGCTGATGATTTAATAAAATTATAAAATAAAAATAAATTTTGCTCTTCAATGTGCCCTCCAGTAGCTGTGCCAGTAAAATATCCTGCAGCATACGATGGTGCCTGTTGCAGTGCTTGTATGCTTGGTTGACTCGTATGCAGCACTCGTTTCCTAATGTCGCGTAACTCTAACAGCTATACTCCTCTCGCTTTTGTGTGAAAAACTAGAATGAAGCTGAATTTTCTACACGCAGTCTTTTGTATCGAGTTGAGCGTAGATTTTTGCATTGAAGGCGTGGCCACGCAGTCTCGAGAAAGAGAAACGAAAAAAAAACACTTTGTTGAGTCAAAATATGTAGGCAGTGGAGTTTATTCCGTCCATGTTATTGTTATCCGTGCTCGGGAAGCAGGGTAATAGTGAGAAAAATATATGGGCAAGCTTGACCTTGGACCTTTTTTCTCCACTAAGCAATAAAGCAAAAATGTTAAACATTAAATCAAACAATTGTGACACATTTTATCTATCCACTGACATATAAATGAATAACATGCATTAAAACGTTCGCTTGATATAATCGTTTGAAATCTGACGCAATTTGCCAGTTTCATTTTCAATTTTACAAAATGTAATCTAGTACAGAAAACAAAGACGTAGTCCTACGTCAAAATATTCAAAAATAGTACTGTTTTAATTGTATTTTGACGTTATCTAACAAGAAAACGTGCTTAGCCCTTGTAAGATAGTCTGCGTCAATTTGACTCCTCGCTTCCAGTAATATTGCCCATTTTTTCCTAACAGTGCGTCGGTTTTTTCTCATTTTTCCAAATCTATAAAGAAATATAAAAATGTAGAATCTGGTTTATGGTGTTTATTAATGTTTTAACGCCGCAATGACCATTTCTTGATAATTTATAAAAACAAAACTACTACATTTTCATTTATTTGAAAGTCTGGAGTCAATTTGACTCATGATTATCCTATTACGCACATCAGAATATATTTATTTTTCAGGGTTAAATTATTGTTTATTCAGCTCAATACGTACGTTTTGAATCGCTCTACAGTTCGTTCCAACTCTCTGTCTGCTTTGGTTTTTAGGAAATTTGTATTTTTTTGTTTGCTGAGCATTTAGCTAGCGTTTTCAATAACAGTTGCGCCACAGATGACGATATTACCGCCGCTTTTTTGTCTATTCCCAGCGACTTCTTCGTTACAGATACCTTTAGATTTGCAGTGATTACGGCTTAGCAGTCAAGACTGCTGAGCCGTAATCACAGCAAATTAAAATATCTCTACAGTCGACCTCTCAACGAACAAGATACCTGAGTTACGAACGAGGATTTTGTGATAGCTATCAATAATCTGAAACAATCTTTTCACCGTGGCCCTGATGGCAATCCGGCTCTCGTTTTGAAAAACTGCCATGAGGCTTTCAAATCTCCATTGGCATCTATTTGCAACATTTCTCTGCAGTGTCAACAATTCTTCCGCAGCTGAGAAGATTGTTACCTGTTCCCGATTTTCGAAAAGGACGATAAACGTAATGTGGAGCATTATCGTCGGATTTCACGTTAATTTCCACTTGAAAAACTACATCTTCACAGCTCAGCATGGTTTTTCACGAAATATTATTCGCTAAATGCGATAAATTAGTTGCTTCAACTGAGATGGTTGCATGGACTAGTTCGTATCTTCGAAAAACTGCCGTTGAACTGGGTATGTCGCAATCTAGCTGATTCTGCAGCAACTTAGGAGTACCCCAAGGCAGTATTTTAGGACCTCTGCCATTTTCCTTATTATTCAACGATGTAACCCAACTATTTCTCCAGAAATGAGACTATGGTACGCCGATAACACTAAAATCTATAAGCTCATTCAAAAACTCCAGGAGCTAATTGACCTTTTTGCCGATTATTACCGTCTATGATAGAGACGGTACCAATCGTCGAGTAGTGTTCCTAAGTGTTCCGTAATTAGCTTTAACCGAAAAAACGTGCTCTGGTTTATTATACCACATTGCTGGAAGGAACTTAACACGTTGTGACGTTGTCACTGATCTTGGTGTTATACTTGACACTAAATATACGTTAAGGCAACAATATACATTGATTATCAATAAAACCAACCGAAAACTCAGCCTAGTGATGAGAATCGGCAAGGAATTTGATGATATTGGTACCATGAGAACCCTCTGTTCTTCATTGGTACCATAGTGCGCGTGGGGGACCCATATTAGGAGTTTTGGGCCCAACTTATTGAACGTGTGCAAAAACTTTTTGTCCATAGGATTTGCCGCACCCTGCCTTGTAGAAACCCCGACATGCTGCCGCCCTATGCAGATCTCTGTTCGCTGGTTGGTATAGCATCATTAGAACGGCGACGAAAGGACTGCACAAAAAATTCGAACTACCATCTATGATTGCCTAAATATCCTGTCGTCACTTCAACTGCACTGCCCCTCTTGCCCTCTGCGACATCAGCGACTCCTACAGCTACCTCCGCAACATACTAATTATGGCCTGCATGAACCCATCCGTCATCTCACAAAGGAGTTCAATTTTAAAGGACAACAATTTAACTTTTAGCTTTTCTACAACTATCAGTATTTTGTTAGTATTAGGTTATTGTATAGAAAAGTATTGTCAAATGTTTGTTATCTTCCTGTTTTCAGAAATTTTCAAAAAAAAGCAAAATTTTTTGCTGATTTTAAGACCCTTTGTCGGATAAATTTCTAGAAAATAATTTATTTTAAATTGAATTAGAACTTGCATCAACATAAAACTGACAGTCAAACCATCACACAAGCTGTGTTTGTGTTTCTGGTGTAAACATAAATAAAAGGTGAATAATTATATTGGGAAATTGACATCTTTTAGGTGTGAGAATCTATTTCTAGAACTTTTTTATTGCGCGGTTCAAAATAGAAGTTAAAAATTATAAGCAAATCAGAAAAAAATTGTTACATATGTTCAATCGAGTTTGTCTCATAATATCTCTGCGTGATGGCGTTTATCGCATAAAACTTTCTATAAAAAAACGATAAAATTGTCAAATTTGAAATCAAAATGTATTTATTTGCAAAAAAAAAAAAATTATCGTGGCAAAACTAAATACATTCAGTTTACGCATAATTTCGCGAACCTTTTATGAATTTGCGGCTAATGCAAAATCACGTATTTCCATTGGTCCTAATAATGTTCAAACAAATGTTAGCATGTCCAAAATCGATGAATCGACTGTAATAAAATTGTTACGATAACGAAGCATTTATATGTAGTGGTTGACATTAATTTGAACAAAATTTGTCGGGGTGCTTTACATTTTCAATTTCATCATGGTAAGCTTTTTAATGTACTAGTTCAACTAATGGCGGCTTTTACATTATTATTAATTCTTGAAATCGACGCTAAATGCTTTGTGTGATCATCGAGTTTTTTTGATGCTAAAGTAGGTGTCTCTGAGATAACCTGGCTTTAGTAGAGTTTACATAAATTCATTTTTATTCTTTCTTAGGACAAGTAAGTGTTGTTATTGAGGTTACAACTTTTGCTTGCAAAATTTTTATGTGCTTTGATCAATGAATCTAAATTTTTTAGAGTAAAGATAGAAGTCTACAAAAAAAATAATCAATTTTTTAAAAAGAAAACGGAACAAACAAGTATGAGTAATCATCATCATAACTCATTCTAATAAATACAGTTTGTGCCAGAAATAGTAACTCGCATCGGTAGTTGCAAATTGCTATCTAACCTAACAATTTTGTATTATTTTATAGTACGACCTGTAAGTGGAATCATCATGAATAGAAATTTTTTACTATTCAACCAACATTACCAGCTTACCTTCAAATTCGTTCAGATTTCTCAAATCAAACAAAACGATTGAAAGTCCGATGCATTTAAACAGATTCATTACATTACCTGCGAAAGATAAAAATAAACAAAAGTAGCATTAGTCTCCACGTTATGCACCGCTTCTCCGTCTCACATAGCACACAAATGAATCATGATCTCATTTCCCACCCGTTTTTCCATTGGGCGAAGCCAATTTTCCGCATCAGCGCTTTCAACCAATAAATTTACACCAGCTCGGGCTCTCGCGCTCTCTCCGTTTCCTCTAGTGCCGTTTCCGAGACCGGCACGAATCGCAAAATCATGAGGCGGAGTTTTCTCTGCCTTCGCCAACCGTGACAAGTGTTACCGATGCGTGTCGGATACGTAGCACTGGTAGCACCTTCCGAATGCCGACTTTGCTCGGATCAAATCACACTGTCCAAGTTTCTCGGTTGGTCGGCAATAATAGACGAACGAACGCGATCATGACGATGAATAATACGATTTTAATTCTCACGAATCTTGGTCCCGCGACTCACGGACTGCTAAAAGTGGCAACCGAAGGACCCATTAAACTGCAATTTGCAACACCGGCGTACATTGTGTTGATAATCTGTTCGCGCGAGAATTACGACCCGCTGCTAGCCTAGACCAGGCAGGCGTGCGAAAAGCCCTCCCCCAGCAAACGGTTTGCGACTTAACCTAAATCCGGTTATTCCAGCAAAAGATGCCCCTAACAATGGCCAGGGGATTATACCGGAATGCAATTGGCATGAACAAAGCGCATCAGATGAAGTGAAAAAGTCCTTCAAGTGCATTTCAAAGCAGTTTTACGATCGCGCTAAAAATGACACATTCCCGAAGTTCTCTGGCGGTGTTTTATTACCCAAGTTGAACTGTTCGGACTCGAAACGGTCATAAATTGTGCGGACACTAGCGGTTCGTGTGCGCACAGTTTCTTAGGATGACGGGGTAATGAACACTTTATAACCTGGCACACAGGCGGAGGCGTCTCAAGGGCTCGAACCGACATTGTACCGCAATCAAGAAACTCAGCTACAACCCCGCATCGCATCGTGAACATTATCTATCTGAACAATAACGGATGGCGCCGCTGCTGAAACGTTGCGTCCGAGTTCTCCTCACTCGGGATGCAGTGCAACTGTGAAAGGGCGCCTTTATTGGAAATGTAGTATTTTTTCTTTCCCCCTGCAAAACAACCACCGGCCGCGAAGCGGTTACTGAATACATCAATATCCTCATCTGGAAGCTTATGTAACTGTCGTCGGATACAACGCAGAAGGAAGCTCACAAACAGGTCTCGAGTCGTGAAGTATCAGGTGCTGAGAAGAATAATAATCGATCTTTAGCCAGAGATTTGCTGGCTGCGCTAGCCGCGGCTAGTATTCTATATTCAAAGCGATCACTGCACTTCTCAGATCGCTGACTGTCGACTGGTTGTGTTGTTGTTGTTGTTTGCCCGAAAGCGCACAGTTGCAATGAGAGCACAAGGCAGTCCCAACGGTGGTTATGCGATCATTTTTTTTATTGTATTGTTCAGAACTATTTGTTACCGATTGATTGATGTGCGACAAGTTTTATTACCGACAGTTCGAACGGGTTGCAATGCGGGGTCGTAATTTTTTTTCTTTTTTCTCAGATTTTTTTTCCGTTCGCAGATGTTTGAAATAAACCAAACTGAATATCAGCGGTAATTGGGGATTTGATTTAGATGAACAGCGAGCGAAATCGGACCAAAATCCGGGTTCATTGGAATTGTTATTTGCAGTGAATTTGCAGTGAAAATACAAAAAAAATATTGATTATGATTTTGTAACAAGTGTTTAACGTTGAGTTTTACAATAAAAATAGATTAAAAATGCTTTTGCTAGGAACTAAGTTTTTCCAAGTCACGAAATCGGTTTTCGTCAACTCACCTATAGACAATTTTCAATCAAAAAATCACCAATTAAACAACAAAATTTTGTGTTGTTATGTTTTTAACCGTTATCAAAGCCAAATTTAAATTAACATGATCAAAGTAAAACGGAAGTCCGATTAAAACCACGGAATTCGGAGGCAGGACATTCAACATAGTGCCAATTAAATACAAACACATAAACCTCCACGTACTAATTTTATGGTATTTAAATCAATTTTTTGTTCATGCAAATCCCTTATCTTTATTTCTCTCACTTTGATGATCATAGCCTTTCAAAAAAAACCTAGACCCATTACGAATGGGCTCATACCAATGCATAAGCCGACTTCTCCGCACGGAATTAATCCTCCGAGCGCACTATCAAATCACCACTTTTAAATCGAGCTGCTACTATTAAATTTCTTCCGATGTATTCACAACTCGTTAAATGGCGAATTTATGATTCCGGGTGCAACCGAAACCTCCCACAGGATAACGGCCAGGTGCGTGGGTGGTCGATGCACCCATTAACGCCCGTGTCGTTGATCCTGGAAGCGGCCATCGCCCATGTAACATGACACTCCAAGACACACTGGACGGGATCATTATCGGCTTTACCGCGCAACGTGCACCGAAAGATATCCTACTACAACCACCACCGGCTGGGGGGCTTGTGCACTCACAACAACAAAAAACAACGCTTATAAAAACTGTGCGCATTCCCACCGGGCGATATTTACGTAAAACTCGCATTGAGAGCAATTTAAAAGCAATTTGCTGATTTTATGCTCATAATTAATTTAAGTTTCTCTCCGACAAGATGTTTAAAACTGGAGTAAATTTTACGACCATTCCGGCTGTAAAAACAACGCAGACGGAATAAGAATCCAAACTGGTTTCGTGCTGGAAGGCTGCGGCCCTGCAGATCTTCACCGGCCACCAATAATGACCGAGTCTCGTGTTTTGGAAGATTTTCGAGCTTTCCATGTACTATGCGATGATCGGGCCAAGCGTGCGTGCCCGTTTATTTCTTTTTTCTTTCTTATTATTTTTTGTGTAGGAAGAAGATACACAATGAATCAAAAAAAAATTTGGACCTGTCAGACGCACAGAGCAACAAAACTTCCGGCAATCCTTCGACAAGTTTCCAAAATTTCTCCCCGTACGGCGACCGAAATATGGTCCAACCGGCTGTCGATCTCGATTTGCTGCAGTTGGCGTTGATGAGCGACCCACAAAAGGAGCGTTCGCTCTGATGAAGATCGGACGATGTGGTACGAGGCAATTGGTTGGCGGTCGGCCCTGCTGAACTCATTAATCACCTCCGGCGGGAGTTTTGTGCATCGCAGGATCTTGGTTTCCCCCTGTTGGTGTGATCGCTTTCATTTCGAATCGCCCTGTTACGTGAGGACTTCATTGAGACCGAGCGCTGAGGTCCAGAAATAATCGTGCGACGTCGTTTTTCATCCAAATACGCCATAAATCAGACTTATAATTAAACACGTTCTGAATTCGAGGAGGCTTCAGTCATTTTAATCCCTTTGCTCAAAATATTGCTTAATCAGATGTTTTACTCGGCATTCCAAAAGTACTCCCGAATTAAGGTCTCCTTCGTGTTCGCGGAACGGACCTCGACGTAAAGCGCACAACGAATTCACGCTGCAATTCTCATTATCCATTGTTTGCCGGGCAAATCTGCATACCTTGCGCACCCGATGCCCGATGCGGCGCAGTGAAGATGATGATGCATCAGGGCCCGAAAAAGGGGTGCAAAAACCAGGACAGACGAAAATATCGAGTATTATTTTTTTTCGGAGCTGGCAGTTTCCTGCTTTTTGTCTGCCCCAGCAGCATCTCGATTCGTTGAAGTATCCTGTTTTGTGCCGTTTTTTTGACATGTCATCCCGTCGATCATTAGTCAAAGTCGAACTCGTTTTGTAATGAATAATAAGAGTTGCTCGTTTCAGCTCTTTTTTTTTTGCTAACTGTGGTATTACGATGCATTGCAGTGGGGAACGAAGAAATGTTTCTCCGGCACTGGGCCAGAACTTTAGGACGATACAAAATGCGCTCGGGGAAGTGTTTGCAGCAACGGCTCCAGGTGACAAAGCAAGCTACGATCAATCAATCACACCAGGAAACAAGAGGAAAGCGTCTTGTTTCTATCGTTTGACGCTGGTCATTGTCGTTAAGAAAGTGTGCTTGACTTTGAGCTAGTTTCAAAGATTATGAGACGTTATTGATTGTCCGTGCTACCCGGTTGTAAATTGTTTCAGGAAAGTCTGATGATAATCACGGTTAAGCATCCATATCTTTCTTTGCATAATAATAAAAATTACTCGTTGGCCGGTTTTTTTTTTTGAAGTAGAATACTTCTCTAAGGAAGCTCGGCTACATAGGGTTGTGAAATTAAAATCTAAAACCGAAAAAAGTGAAAAGTATGTCCAATTTCAAATGCTAATAAATCGGTTAGTATTCGATGGATTTCCTTCGTTCTCGTAGCAATAGATTGGAAAATCTTCTAAGATTCTTCCCAAAAGAAGATAATTGTAATTTGATTAAAGCGTTGTCAAAACGAAAAATTCGACCTCTGATTGGTCGTTATATGATTGCTTCCCAAGCACGGTCGACAGAATCATATACCTTGCAATTTAAAATATTTGGCCTTTATATGAGCCTGTTTCAGCCGAAGCCACTCATAACAGTTCTAGACAGCGACAACAGTCAATGGATAGCGCACTAGTTGCAGCGGATCTCAGCATCGACATAATAAAATTCAACAGATTAAACTTATGTGAAGAAAAAAAAAAAAACAGATTAAACAATACAATGAGTACAAATTGGATATCTTTAATTTTCGAATTTACGCAAGAAGCCAAACCCTGAGCACGGCATTATAATACTAATAAAACGACTAGAAGCGTAATGATTCACAACTGAAAGTATTTGGTTTTCAGCAAAAACACAGCTCTTTTGAATCATTTAGTGTATACTATCTGCTCGAAATGCTCGCGCACTCTGCTGCTGACATTACTGACAACACTGGAATACAGCTTGACACAGGCAGCTGAGATGGAATTAAAAAAAAGCAACAACTGTAATACGGCGACGCGCTACACTTTTAACCCAATTTCCAGCCCGTTTTTATCGATTTATCGCGGAATCTTATCACAATCACGATGTTTAGTAGTGTAAAAAGAAAATTAAACACAATTTTAGAGGTAACATTACTCGTGAGTGTCAGAATTTGTGAAAAATATTCCGGCAGTCAGTGGCGTAAAGATGTAAACAACACCTGGAGAATGAACATTGAGAATATGTTATGTTTCCTTCAAATTCTACTATGTACAAAAGGCACTTGGAGAATAAAATTGGTGATGTCAAAAAAACGGTCTAATCGAAGTGAAAATTTTATGGTAAATCCTAAAATGCAATTTGATAATATTTAGTGCACGGTGCTGAAATAGCTGTTTGGTAATGAATATTTGCAGGTTAGTCGAAAATGAGCTTAATAACCATGAACATATATTTGAGCTAGCGTTGTCTTCTTCTGTTTATCATATTTTAACATGATAAATGCTCAAGTTATTATAAATGCCTTTGGTAAATGCTGCAAAGCGTCTTTTTTATTACAGTTTTGCAAGGATATGTTCTTTAATAAATTGCTTGAAAAATTGTGAAGAATATAAACAGTTGTTTCAAAAGTGTCCTATATAAGAATATATAGGACTTTTTTTAAACATTCTTTCTAAAATTATTAGCAACAACTCAATTTAACCTTTCTGACTGTTTTCTACCGTTTCTAAACTAAATTCTATCTTATTTGTATTGGAACTTGTATTCTATTTGGTTTTAAATTAATTTGGGTTCACCTCAACTTTCTCCTCTCTCAGCTTAATCATAACACTGCATTGAACTGTATTTGAGAATTCATACATAATATAATGTTATTAAAACATATGATAACATTGATGAAAAAAAAGGAAAAATGGAAGGCGCTGTTCGAGACACAGTCGCAATAGTCTTATATTTGGCTTGGCACCCACTCAGAACAAGCCTAACCACGCACAACGAAATTAGAAATACGTAACTGATCAATCGGCAAAGACCTGGGCTACGAACACGGAAACAGAAGACGGTTAACGATTGGAAATAGGTTACTTGACACGTCCGATCTTTCAATGAACCAGCGCGAGTTCTCGAGCAAGAACTACAGCGACTGGAAGTCTAAATCGCAGCGATTCAGGAGGTTCGTGGACCAAATTCCACAAAAAGGAATTTCGTGCAGTAGACCCTTTTGCACACACTTCTTCCGAGAACCATATCTACTACAGTGGGGGTAAAGTAGTTGAACGCGGCGTCGGTTTCGTAGTGCCTGGGAAATCAGAAAACAAAAGTCATCCAGGGGAGGCCTTTGACCTTATATACGTGTTGAGGATTCATGGCAAATTCTTCAACTACAATTTAATCAACACCTACGCACTGACGAACGACAAATCCGATGATCAAAGATGAGTACTATGAAAAGCTTGAACGGACCTATGACGACGTGAAAGTCGTCACCGGAGATTTTTTTTCCTGTATGGACTTGCTCACTGCGACCAGAATCGTTGATCTACTGTGAGATATGCCCGAGTGCATGCTCTATCCCGCACTTTTATTATTAGCAATGATGTTGTCTTTTCTTTTCCACACGCTTACTGTTCTGGTATACTGTATCTCGTTCCTCCTGCCAAATATCACCAATTATAATTCCCTGGAGAAGTTTCGTCGTGCGTCCTTCTGGCCAGTTTTATTGATAAGAGGGACTTATTAGTTTTGTTAGGAGGAAGTCACGTACGTAGCTGACGAGATATCAGACGGGTTGGTAACGTTCGATGAACTGCGACAGGTGTAGGCGCTCTGCAACGCACTCTTCAATATCGCCCTTAAAGATTCAGTACGAAGAGCAAATGCGCAAAGAAACGATTCGATCATTACGAAATCTCCATGCTCACATGTTCGAATCTGTAGCTAAGGCGCCATACACAAATAAAGTAACGCTAAAATTCCAGATTTTAGCGCCTTTCCCCCCTATATAACGATAAGTAACGTTCAATATGTTCCCCCCCTCCCCCCTTAAAATTACGTTACGCTAAATTCCCAAAAAAAATTCGATTTTGAAGGAAAATCACAGTTACGTAACTGTTTCAACTACCGGCACTCCCCCATATGTAATAAAGAGTAACGCAAACTCAACCCCCCTACCCCGCTCCTTCATGCGTTACGTAATTTGTGAACGACGCCTAACAGAACACACAGAGGAGGTGCGCGTGAAATGGATCATCGTACTGATACAATGGCTTTTCACGAAATAGAGAGAAAACCATCGGTGACCATTCAATCCATGAAGAAAAACCTTCAGCTTCCAATGTTCGATCGTACGGTCTTCGAGACTTCGCGAAAAAATATTTCAACGAAC
Organism: Wyeomyia smithii; assembly: GCF_029784165.1. Taxonomy (NCBI): domain Eukaryota; kingdom Metazoa; phylum Arthropoda; class Insecta; order Diptera; family Culicidae; genus Wyeomyia; species Wyeomyia smithii. Next base: position 188,022,984 of record NC_073695.1, on the reverse strand, counting down.
CTTAATGTTTTTAGAAACAATCAATTAAAAACAAGTGAGAGTATGAAAAAAAAATCAGGTGAAACGTTACAGTATCGTCATCTACAGCCTACAGTAAAACACGGTGGTACAAACCGAGCCTTTTCCTATTCCATCAAAGATACAAAAACGTCGAACCTGACACGAAAACGTCAAACCTGATACGACGTTAATGTCGGTCGGATTGTTTTCATTGTTTTGTTGCTAGGTTGGGGCTTGCGCTTGCGCTTCTTAATTCCAATAAACGATATAATGACAGCTGACGCTTACATTGATATCATCAATGAAAATCTACGTGAGTCAGTCGTAAAAACCGTTGCAGAAAAGAACTTCATCGTCCAACAGGACAGTGATCCCAAGCATATTGCCAAGAGAACCAAAGCATTCTTCAAGACAAAACGAATTAGCCTTCTTAAGTGGCCTGCCTAAAGTCCAGATTTTAACCTGTGAGCAATTCTGGACATAAAGGTTGATAACGAACACTGGTACGTACTTGACGGCATTGGCAAGAGCCTGGAAGAATATCAACCCACAACATCTGAAGATTTTGGTGGAGAGCATGCAAAACGTCTTTAGAAGGTGATTGAGGCTTAAGGGGGTCATATTCCATACTAAAGATCTTAACTCTAACCCGGCAGATAAAAATCAGTTTTTACCTCAAAAAAGTATGAGGGTGGTATTCAAGACACGACCGCAAAGTTGACGTAGGACTACGATAGTTTCATATTTCGTTTTGAGACTACAGGCTATATTTGATTTTAGCACGTTCTACTTTTGACACGGTTCGATTTTGGCACACATGTGCCAGAAACGAATCGCGGTGTTTGATCATATTTTTTAAATTATTTGTTTTTTTTACCAATTTAATCCTCCAACAGAAAGGTATTTTAATTCTCAGCACTAAAAACCGTACTTTGTCTCTGATGAGTCGGGTGGTCAAATCAAGTATTCAGGTCACCATAGGCCACATGCGGACCTGTCCCTGTCCTTGAGTTCTGATTTCTCCCAAATTATTAAGCTTAAATTCATCAAGCGAGTCCAACGACTTGGAGCTAAAACTAGTTCTATAATGGCTATATCTTCTGTTAAGGTCGTCATTGGCCGCCCAAAAAATAAAATAAAATATGAAAAGAGATCCGTTTATTTTTAGCTTGTTTCAAATCTGGCAACAAAAAAGTTTTTGGCGTGTTGTCTAGTCGAGATTGTATATTACATAAAATTTGTACTCACATAGAATTTTTTGAACATGTTAACATTTAATTCAGGTCAATTTAAACACTTTATCAATAAGCAGTACCAGAGAAAATTTTTCAGTTTCAGGATATAAAAAAACTGCGAAAATTCTGCGAAAACTCTGTTATATTCGTAAAACATTAATTTGTATTGTGCTGTGGCAAATAAATGTTGTGAACAAAAAAAATCTGTTATCTTCAAAAATAAACCGGGCTAAAGTGATAAACAACATTAACCCCAGAAATTATTGTTTGCATAGTTTTCGATCTTTTAATTGAAGGTTATGGAAGGTTATATTTCCTTGCAGATGCTGATGCAAAAAAAAAATGATTTAAAGAACAGAAATATAATTGTGGAAACACTAATATCAAGATAAAATAAATTTGGTTTTTCTCTTACCGCAACCGAGGGATGCAAATAAGATTATCATATTGAGTTAAATTAGTTTAGCTAGAAAAATATAATCATCAATGCAGCTCAGTTAAACTACCTATTCAAAGATCTGTACGGAGCATTTTGGTTTTCTATTGTCTTTTCAATCACAGACAAACAGACGTACCACGAGATTTATTTTCGTGGATCAAAATAACGGTCAATTCTAATGAGTTCCAGTTACGCGGAATATTTCCGCCACAGCGCTGGTGGCGCTAATGTGTCTTTTTTTCGAACTGAGTTGACATTATTCGAGCACCGTGCTGCCAAAAACAGCAGAAAAACTGAAAGTGTATCTTTTGCGGATGTCCAGTAGCTGTCGCACTAGTTAGTAGGAACCACAATTTTATTAGAATTTTGTATGCAGTGCACAGTGATCCAGGAATGCAATCTAGCGGAACAAAATTAATAACTCCCGATCGTGTTGGTTTTTTTGAGATAGTTTTTTCGGCAATGTTCATGAGAATCATCAACGAATATTTTTGTATGAAAATATTTGTACTAAACGTGTACCAAACTAGTACTAAATTTTTTTTCTCAGTTTTTCAATTTAGAAGGATGGTTTCTTTTACAAAGTTGTTTATTAGCCAATAATATGAAACTCTACCAAAGTCATAACTATTTAAGAAACCACGGTGTATGAGATATTGATTTTTTTGGACAAAACGAACGAAAAACTTTTATTTTATTTTTTTTTTTTTGAGTGCACAAACGAACTCTATGAGTTTCTTATTATAAATCTCTTGAACTTTGAACTTTGCCGCAGAAATACGATGGCTACGGCCTTCGTTCATTTCGGCCTAAGTTCATTTTGAATATTGAACTAAATATGTTTAGACCAAAAGAGTTCATATTCAATTCTCCTTAACATCTCCGTAGACATTTGGCATAGTAGTGGATGAAAAATAGCACGATTATTCCTAATTTTGTAGAATTTTACAAAATTACTTAAAGAATGAGAGCTCCAAGGAGTTTCGAGCTGAAATTTTATCTACACACACCTAGTTGAATTATCTGTCAGCCCTGAGAGTTTCAGGTTGCGTTTTTGTGCGCTAATAGAGATATGACATTTAGAAAAAATCATCGAAATTTTCGTTTTTTTTTAATATCTCAAAAACTACAAGCTATAGCCATCCTTTTTCTGCAGCGAAATTCAAAATTTTAGAGATTTATAATAAGAAACTTATAGAGCTCGTTTGTGCACTCAAAAAAAAATTAAAATAAAAGTTTTTTGTTCATTTTGTCCAAAAAAAATCAATATCTCATACAAGAAAAAGAAACTATCCTTCTGAATTGAAAAACTGAGGAAAAAAAATGTAGTACTAGTTCAGTACACGTTTAGTACAAATATTTTCATACAAAAATATTCCTTGATGATTCTCATGAACATTGCCGGAAACACTATCTCAAAAAACCAACACGATCGGGAGTTATTAATTTTGTTCCGCTAGATTGCATTCCTGGACCACTGTGCAGTGGTACGTCTTTTCAATACCCTATACTTAGTTACTTAAATATTCTGAGAAAACAGGGTGTAGAGTTCAAAATTAAACAACAAATTTTATCTGTACAATGCACCAAATTGATATACTTTGCTATCTGCCTCTACCGACACGTACTGATTTTTGTTGTCTCAGGCGGCACAGTGTAATGTGCGGCATCTTCTGATCCTCAGTAACAATATTGATTTTATCACAGTTTTATAGTGCTTAGTACAGTCAAAACAGCGCTATAAAACGTTGATAAAACCAGTTTTGTTACTTGGGTTATTCGCTTCTTTACGAAACAAAAAGAAGAAGACAAACCAAACACAATTCGATTGTCTTCCAGATTGCAACACGATACCTACGCGTTAGCCCAACACGCCCCACTGCACAGTGGGGCGACTCCATACAAAGGCTGGGCAAGCAAAAAAAGTGTCGATAAATGCGACAAAAACTTGGTATTTACATAATGTTGAGGCGCTGAACACGAATTTGGCATCCTTTTTTTGTTTGGGGCCGTCCATTGGGCACGAAATTCAATTTTTAATATTTTTCGGTTTTTTTTTCTTTTTTTATAGAATTATATGATCTTTGACCACTAGTAGTGCCATCGGGCGTCCCCCCGATTGAAAAAATACGTAATTTATGGAAGACCCCTCGAACTAAACCAATTTTGCCTAAATATATATATATATATATATATATATATATATATATATATATATATATATATATATATATATATAATATATATATATATATATATATATATGTATATATTATATATATATATATATATATATATATATATATATATATATATATATATATATATATATATATATATATATATATATATATATATATATATATATATATATATATATATATATATATATATATATATATATATATATATATATATATTATATATATATATATATATATATATATATATATATATATACATATATATATACTATATATATATATATATATATATATATATATATATATATATATATATATAGATTTTTTTTTTTTTAAACTAAAACAACATAAGTAATACAAACTAATTACAAATTGAAAAAATCAACATCAGCATCATCATCTTTCACTGTGATCGCTCAAATCTCGTGTTGAATTGTTTCCAGAAAATTTGAAGTTCATTATACTTATCAGCAGGCGAAATGTCTTTCGCTGCAATTTTCATTTCTTCTAGTGATTTCGATGTTTCATTAATTCATACATATGTTATCTTCCTAATCCGGTTTCTATGGTTGCAAGAGGACATTTAAATACATGTATAACACCATGAATTGACAACTTACTAGACCTTGAATTAGGTGGTGCCGCTGAAGTGAAGGCTCCATAATAAAATTCACCTAATTTATGAATTCGAAAACCAAGACACTGGAATGACACAACGTTCTAAATGAATACGAAAGATGCGGAGGGCGACGACTGTTTTTTGTTTTTTTCTCATAAAGCAAAATGTGTGCTTATGCAAACAAGTGTGAGCAAAAGCAATCTTCAAACGGGCTGTTGTTAGCCGGAGTTTGATGGTATGAATTTGCTGATAGTATTTGACACTTCAATCAGTTTAGCGAGTTTCATGATCATATATTGAAAAGGTCTGAATGTTTTTAATATTGTTTTGAATTTGCAGAAAGTGATAAAGTTTGACATGATCAAAATTTCATAAAGATTTATTTTCTATTTTCTTATTTAACACTTATTTTATAACTTTTAATTGATAAATTTTGTAATTTTTACCCAAATATTTATTTTATTCTTACGAATTGAGTTCAAGATCATAAATTTCCATTAATGGGGTATCATGGTTAAGATTAAAATTAATTCCTGGATGAAATTTAAACCTCAAAAAAAGGGAAAAAATAAACTGCTACCGCTTTTTTCAGTAAAGTGACAATTTGCGCAGTTTTGCGCAGTAGCGGACAGTATGCATTTGAAAGCTTACGTTTTTACCTAAATTTTGAAGTAGTCACAATCGTGGCAAACTGCGGCAACTAAACTTTTAAGCTACTTTTCTACAAAAAAATACGTTTTTTTTTTAATTTTTTCTAATGTCAGGCCTATTATGACCATTTTTCTTTGACGTCAAAAAAATCCAAGCTATCATAAAAGCTACAGAGCGTTTCAAAGTAATGTACTTTTTTTCAAAAAAATGACAAAAACCGTCAGTTCGCCAAGCTTTGAAAAGTCATAAAAAATTCAGATTTCATGATATTGCGCCCAAATTTTGGATTTAGACACTTGAATGTTATAGCAATGAAGGAAAAATATTATGAAACAGCTAACGAAAAAAAAAATTTTTGGCTGATGGCCAGCGATTCCCCACTGTGCACTGTTCGTCTACAGCGCAATGTAGTCTTCACTTGGCTTGGCTAAAAGGATGGCAGCCCTATCTAAACTCTACACGTTTGACAGTAAGCAACATATCGAGGCTTTATTTAAAAATAAAGCCCCGAGGCAGATGCCCAGCAAAAATTCCATATACTTATCACTTTTGTCGGGAAGACTCTTCACTCATTCAACATAGAAAGAGATAGCAACACCTTTGGCTTGGCTGCACACAAATCAATATCGAGTTCTACTGCACTGACAAATGACGAGTGAAAAGCGCTCTATTCATACATGGCTCGGTGCAGTACTGTTGCCTGTGCCAGAATGTTTTCCTCCAAGACATCAGTTATAAAAAAGTTCTAACAGCAGATCGTTAATCTGCCTGATAAAAAAGATGGTTACGAACTCCCCGAAAAAGCTTTATCTTCAGCTTCAAGACATCAAATTAGTCTAGGCTCATGAGAGCAAACATTAGTTGACCTATTGGGACGGAAAGATTCTGTAAATTTTTTTTTACCGCTGATATAGAGAATATCGCAGCAGGCACTTGGTACAATACTGATAGAGCGGACACGTAGACGGGACCAGAAAACAACACTTATTGCTCTTACTTAATATTAGGTTGAATTGTGAAATTTACCTTTTAGCGTCGAGCGGTTTCGAGCATTATAATGCTCATCTACAGGACGAGGCCCGATGTCCAACTGATAACAAGATGCGCTGCTGCAGCTTCAACGACTCGGAGAGATGCGGAGCTCTGAGTTCTCTTTCTAGCTAGGCTAAAGAGAGACGATACGATTGGTGACTTATCTTCGTTCATTAAAGGTTTCTCCGCATTAGCAATGAGCATTGATTCCCATGCATTCAACAGAGAAACTTTCCTGACCGTTTTGATTAGTTTTGCGCTCTCCCAGTCGATATCGCGTTTCAAGCTGGATGAGTGTGCAGCTACACTTGAAACACTAACTTTATTGTTTTTCACAGCATGTTTATGCTCCTTTAAGTGGGTTTTAAATTTGCGATGGGTTTGCCCTATGTATACTGCTGTGCAATTTTTACAACCAATTTGATAAATCCCGGATCGTTCGTCGGGGGGAACTTTATCTTTGAGTTTGCACAGTAATTCCCTTAGGGTGTTTCCGCTTTTGTGAACAACCGCAAATTTATGCTGTTCTACCGCAAATTTATGCTGTTCTAGTGGCACTTGGTGTCTACTCATGAAGTCTGTGCTAGGCGTGCTCACATATGATTGGTATGTTGTGCGTGAAAATTCGACCTTGAAACTTTTATTCAATTTCACTGTTAAGCAATCACTTGATAATGATAACTGAAATATCAAAAAAAATAGTAGGAGGGTGGTATCCAAGACACGACCGCATAGTTGACGTAGGACTACAATAGTTTTATATTTGCTTTTAAAGCTCTTGTTTGATTTGAGTTCGTTTTACTTTTGGCACGGTTCGATTTTGGCACACATGTGCCAAAATTGAGCGGTTACGTTTAATCACATTTTGTAGTTTTCATGATTTATTTTAACCAATCCATTGGGACGGGGAGATTCTGTCAAATTTTTTTTTGCCTGTGCTATACAGTATATCATAGCAGGCAGTTGGTGTCTACGCATGAAGTCTGTGTCAGGAGTGCTTGGATGTGATTGGTACATTGTTCGTGAAAATTCGACCTTGAAACTTTTATAAAATTTTCACTGTTTAACAATGAAATGATAATGATAAATGAAGTATCACAAAATTGTCCATCATTTTATCAATCCAATGACATATTGATTATTGTAATCCTTCGTATGGTTACATCAGTATTAACGTTTGAAATCTTTCATTCCGACGTTACACCTTGGTTTTAGTTTTCACAGAATGTATCTCGATGTAGTGCGGTTAGACGTAGTCCTACGTCAAAAAAAAATTCCATCATTTCATCAATCCAACGACATATTGACTATTGTGATCCATCATGTGCTTAAGTTTTGGTTTCCGCAGAATTTATCCCTATATAGTGCAGTAAGCCGTAGTCCTACGTCAAAAATGAAGATTAAACTCTTGTTGCTCATCAACTTATCATTATATCATCAATTATATCTTATTTTGAGTAAAAAAGTCTCAGAAATCGAATGGTAGATGTGTGATCTACGTAAAATGTCAGCAGGTGAACCTATTTTTGTATTGTAGGGGAATTGGGGCAAAATCGACATTTTGCTGACATTTTACGTACAGGGGATAGTCAAAATAAGTAGGATAGGCAAAGTTCTGATGAAATTTGAAATGATGTAGCTTTGCCAAATGTTATTCGATTTTAATAATTCAAACACCATTGAACTGGAAAATTTTTGAAGTTTCATTTTCTGACTTCAGATCTGGCCTAAGTCACCGGATGTGGGAAATATTCCTGAGTTCCGGTAGGCATGTCAAACCTGCTAATTTTTGGATGGATTTGGTGATGGGTTACCTGATACAAATGTTTATTCGCATCTTTGGCATAGATGGCAAAATCATTTCTGAAGCGAACGGTCCATCAAGATCCGGAATCGGCCAAGAACTCATCGAGAAATGGCTATTTTTCATCCGGACGTCCTCAGAGGAACCTTTAGTACGGGGTTTTTACGTTTTTGCACCAAATATAGCGTGTGACACCTCTATCTTCAGAACATTTCATCAGGAATCTTTCAAAAGACATATTTTTGAATATAGGCTTCATTAGCCTCATCCGAAAAAATCTTGATGCTCTGAAGGGATCCGGAATGGGGACATTTACATTTTTGCATCAAATATAGCGTGTGACACATCTATCTTTGATGCATAAATGTAAACTCTCCCACTACGGGTCCCTCCGGGGCATTTATATTGTTCCTGTAGTGACCAACGCAGTCTGTATTCAGAAATATGTCTTTTGGATTATTCCTGATGAAAAATCCTGAAGATTGAGGTGTCGCATACTATATTTTGTTGCAGAAATGTAAACTCCCTCACTACGAGTTCCTTCGGGGCATCCAGGTTGCTCCGGAAGTGACCAATGAAACCTATATTCAACCTATATGTCTTTTGAAAGATTTCTGATGAAAAATCCTGAAGATAGAGGTGTCACACGCTATATTTGATGCAAAAACGTAAATGTCCCCTAGTAAAGGTTCTTCTGAGGACTTCAAGATGAAAAATAGCCATTTCTCGATAAGTTCTTGGCCGATTCCGGATCTTGATGGACCATTCGCTTCAGAAATGATTTTGTCATCTATGTCAATGATGCGAATAAGCATTTTAATCAGGTAACCCATTACAAAATCCATCCAAAAATTTGCAGATTTGACATGCCTACCGGAACTCAGGAATATTTCCTACATCCGGTGACCTAGGCCAGATCTGAGGTCAGAAAATGAAACTTCAAAAGTTTTCCAGTTTAATAGTGTTCGAATTATTAAAATCAAATAACATTTGGCAAAGCTACAGCATTTCAAATTCTATCAACATTTTGCCTATCCTACTTATTTTGACTATCCCCTGTAGATCAGACACCTACCATTCGATTTCTGAGAATTTTTTACTCAAGATAAGATATAATTTGACTACCACTTTAAGATATTAACGAATTACCATTGATGCTCAGAAATAATCGATATTATTTTGCTTTGTGAAATACACTAAAACTATGCCAAAACCGGTTTCGTGGAATCACCGTTTTGAGCTCAGTTTTTGTCCGATTTAAGATCTGTTTTTTTTCAAAAGATGGGTAAAAAGATGCTAATATGTGGACAAACTCTTAGAATTTATATAATTGGTCTTAAAACAAAATAGCGTCGAAAAAACATCAAAAATTTCCAGATTCTCAAAAATTCAAATTGGCGCCATTGTTGCCCCTTAAGTTTAAATATGTTCAAACTCCGGGGAATGTATTTTCGCATCAAACTTCATCAAAAAATCATACATAGAAGCCTAGCCAAAAAAATTGTTGCACTGTGTAATTATCTCTTCAGATTTGAATTGCGCATTAAGTTAAAATATTATTTTAATGTCGTTTTCGTGATGGAAAAATCAAAAGCTTCACAGTGTTGATTATACACTAACATCATTTGATCAACGAGTCCGTATTTGGCATAATTGTTTCATTAATGATTTAGAGCAAGCAATGTACGAGATCGTCAATTTCGAGAATGCACATAAAAATTTAGTTTCAACAATATTTCGAGTGAATTTAAGCACTACATTCCCCAGTATTCTAAAAATGACCTCGCATAGTGAATATAAAGTGGTTTTATTGTGTACAGGTCTTGTGAAATGGTCGATATTCGACGATAGGTCATTTGGCGTGGTTTTGCTCATAAGCGTTTTTATTATATATAAATTTCTGTTATTACTCTAAAATCCAGTAGTTTTTCATCGATAGCTCGCAATTGACAAGCTTAATACATTCTTGTAAATATATGGGAGAGTGGTAAAAACATTTCATTTTATCTTTCATTTACATTGTCTTCCTTTTTAATTGCAATTTTCACCAGAAATGCTGATACTCTTGCAAATAAACTACTATTCATATGATTCTATCTGCACAGCAAGTTTAAACATCCATTACTTCCCGCTTAAACAAGGAATTTGTTGCAGTATATCATGTTTGTTCATCCTATCAGTACTACCGTTCGCTCCAAAATGAATAGTTGTGATGCAAGTTAGGCCATTTTACATACATCGTGCTATGCACAAATTAGCTAATGTCATTTAATCAGAAACTAGTTCTCAACTATTTGTTTGTGATGGAACTTTTCCAGTCAGTTTGCTCTCCTGCCATAAATTGCGAAGTTAGTAAATAAAAAAATATCATATTATTCGTTTTCTATTGGGTTTATTTGGCCAAATACTTTATAGAATCAATTCTAAAATTGATTCCTATCCTACCCGAATATTGATGCATCGTTCCATGAGGAACTAAACCGTATTCGAAACAGCGTAATAGACACCATATTTGGCATTGACGTCATGTTAGAAATTTTTATAACAAAAAACGGCTGTAACCTACGCATTTCAACCGTCCGTACATAATCCAAAACAAAAAATAAAAAACAAACGCTAGCATATCAGTCTAATTAGACATCCAGCTACTTGAAAACCCAAACCAGCCTCCAAAACAGTTTGTAGTGTCTCTCAGCGCTACGTGCTGGCACCGATTCCGGAGTGATATCTTAATTTTCTCCTCCAGCGTCTCGAGCGTAACCAAAAATTTACGAACCTTCCGAAGGAAAGGAAATGGGTGTGAACCGTTCAACCGCGAGTGCGTTCAACCAATGCTGGGGACAGAAGGTGGGGCGGGAACTTTGGCTTGTCACCAGTGGACCTGAGACGAATCTGTCAACCTCCGGGTGCTCTACTTCCGAAAACGGATCTCGCCGTTTGAAACAATGGCTCTCATTGTCCCCTGCGGGTCTGCAGCGGAGAGATTTGAAGTCACGGCCTGGCTTTTTATACTGCACAGAATAATGAACAATGAGTAAAAAAAAACTGGTGTCAGGGTATATTCCGGGCAGCAGCAAAAAAATCTGACGACCCGACGACAAGACAATGCAAAGTGGTTTAATTTTCAACTCACGCAATCGACATCTCAAAAAAAAAGAAGCTGGAGCACCTCGTCGTAACGCAGCACGTTTAAAAGATTGGGAGGGAGAGAAAAAAATCGACCGGTCATGAATGCATTCTTTCCAGTGTACTTTTTTAGGGGATCCTACCCGCCTTGATTGATCGGTGGCCGGTTTCGGATGGAGGATGGATGCCAAAACCCACAGACCTCGCAAAGGTTCGATGGTCCAACGATTTTTCGGCCCGTCGGCTGCACCAGCAGAAAATATAGGTAGGTGGTTTGTAAACGATTTTATGTCTCTTCCGAGAGTGCATTGCACGCAGAGCTCGAGTGGTGGAGTTTATTTGCTTTGTTTTATTATTTTTCCCAACAATCAACATTTTCGGTTCTCGGGGGCTCCGTGGTTTCACGCTTGACTGGAACCACTGAAGTCACGTTGCCGTGCAGAAGCTTGCCCACTGCGTAAACCGCACTGTCCAGAGCGTTTGGCTTAAATCTGACGCACCCTGCGGAAGCGACGCACGTCGGTGGTAGTAAGCGGCGGCGGGTGGATGAACGGTTGGATGGATGGAGACAAGGGACACGGGTAGTTACTTTGGGGTCCTAGAGTGGACTTCTACTTAATTGATGACACTCGACCGGCAGCGGTTGGCTTAAGTGCTTCTGCAGACTGACGAATAAATATCACGATTTTCGACCGTTTGAACCTGCGTCGGTTGATGGCGTTAAGCAATTGGAACGTTTTGCTGCTAGAAGCCGTTTGGCTCGGTTGGCATGCGGTGAAGTGGAACAGTGGTGGATCGATGGTAAAAATCAAGATTTTTTAGTTTTTACTACGTTTTACGTTAGTTACGTTAGCTTAATGAACTTGTGTGTTAGCGGGTAAAAGCCGTTGTTAAAAATAGAAATTTAGTTCGAAAAATTACGTTAGTTACCCTAGTGAAATAATAGTCTCCAACAGAATCCGTCTCAAAAATGGTACGTTTGTGACTGCTTATAACTTGACTGATTCTAACCAGAATCTAAACCGAGAAAAACATTATTAAAATAGTGGCTTTTTAGGTGCTATCAGCATACATCAAAACAAATCGAAACAAAAATAAAATGACAGGCCACATATGAGCAATAAGAAATCGCATTAACTTTGAAGTTTAAGTCTTGGTCAATTAAACCATTTTCTAAATACTATTCATTAGTTGATCAATAATAATTTTTTTGGAGTTGTTTTATTCTTGAAAATTCAGTTTTTACTGGAACCGGGTAACAGTCGACAAAAACTGTAAAACATGCTATTCTATGAACCAGATTAAGTATCGTTCGAATGAGATTTTATTTGAGTATACATTGTTAATTTAGAAGAATACTCGTCAAAAAACGATAAATCATATAAACTATCTGCCATAAATGCGGAATTGCTTCACTAACTATTGCAACACCCAGTTTGAGTATCGCTTCACCCTCCAAAAAATTTAGCATCATTAGGAATAGGCAGATATTTCGTTCCCGGCTACTTAGAAAGTTGCGTTCTTCAGCAAACTCGACCAGAAAGTTAAGGACTTTAACATGGTGAACAGTTTAGCTAAACTTATACCGCAATTATTACATCCTAGAAAGTTGCAAAACATTGCAAAACAATCTTTAAAAAGTGATTGAAAACAAAATAATTTAAATCATATAAATTCTTCGGAAAAACATTCAGTCGCTGAGTTGCTAAAAACTACAACACTCTAAGTAGTTGGATTCGTGTGATAAATTTAATTCATAACACTCAAAACTAAACGAATACTAGAGCCACATAGTGGTTTCATTTCCAACTAAACTATCCATGAACCTGAATCCCATGAAATTCTGAGCAAGTTCGTTGAAGACCGCCGCTTTCCTGAGGTTGGTTTCCCGAGATAAATGTAGTTCAAAATACCCAAAACTACATGGACACTAGCACCTCGTAGCAGCTAAATTCCATACCAAATTGTGTAACAACTAGAAGCTCTAATCCACCTAAACAACTTTGCTGAAATACTCAACTTTTTAACCGATCGGATTCATGAAGTAAATTATGTTCAAAATACTCAAAGCTATAAGCTTTGCGATCAAATTTTAAATTAAAATTGGCACCAACTGAAAGCACTTGACCTCCTGAGCAATTTTGCTGAAGACCAAAACTTACTTGTTTGTGGGAATCACGAGTTACATCAAATCAAAATTAGTAATCAAAGTTACAAAATTTTGCCCATTTTAGGTGATGCTAAACTTTTCGAGGTGCTGCAATATTCAAACTGTGTGTTGCAATAGCGATTCCAAACTTATGACGGGTATTGGAAATGACGTTTCATACGAATGTGCAGTTAACTTATGCTTTCAGATAAAAGCAAAAGTAATTAAGGTATAAAAATATTTAAGTTGATCCCTGCAAACAAATGCATGCATTGTGAGTTTTTATCATTGCCTTGCAAGGAAACAGAAAAAAAAATCCAGTTAAAGTTTTAGCAGACTTATTCCTAGTCATATTATAACTCCTCCGGACGCAGTATTTCGATTCAATTAGTTACTAACTCAATTTCTTGTCGCCGCATTTATTTTCTTGTCGCCGCATGATGACGTTAAGAATAACTCATAAACTACATTCTCGAGTGAATCTTTTTCCTTCGAAATAACGTTATTTGGCGATTGACAAAATTTCAGTTCAGCTCAAAATCACAACGAAAAACTATTAATTTAATCAAGACGATGACTCATAAATATGATTTTTTTAGGTCTGCATTTAAATATAAGTGGCAAAGTACAGTTGCTTACACATCAAATGAAACCATTTCTGATGTAAGGCTTTAACCACCTATAACTAATCTGAACCCGATCAAACGATTATAACAAACGGGTGACACAAATATATCTGAACTTGATAGAAACAACACAGCCTATAATTTTCTTGATATGCCAGAATGATAAAAAGTACAGAATTATATCAAATTCTGTTATCATACTCTTGAGTGTTCAAAAGTTTGTTTTTCAAAGCATAATTGAAACGAGCGTGCCGCTAGTCTCATAGAGAACCCTATCAAATGGTAGGAGTTAAATCGCCTGCAAGGTAGACAATGAGTGCTCGAATCAGGGGGAATTACTGATGGGGTGTTAAATACTAATATTTTGACAGTCTGGGAAAACGTTTACTGATCAGTAAACGAAAACAACTATAGTATGGAAATCAACGTCAAGAATTTTCACAATCGGAATTTAAAAGAAATTAAGAAAATTCGAGGCTTGGCTGAACGAGGGAAAACATAACTCGATCTTTCCCGTTCAGACCGCCGAACAGACAAGTCAGAAATTTAAAAAAAAACAAGTCAGTGAACCATAAAAGTTAATTTTATTAGTGAATTTTAAAAAAAAAGTGAATAAATTTAACCGTTGCAAAATGAAGTGTATTCCAAGTTAATTTGATTTTTTCCAGATTTTGACCTAGCAAAAAGTTATTGCTTTAATTTTATAAAACCGTGAGTCCAGTAAATTGATTTAATTCTAAACGGTAAGCACGCGTTACTAAAAAGAAACGAAATAATCAAGTAGTTATTTTATTTCTAATTAAAAAAAATTGATCAAATTATAACAGAAATCAAAACGTGAGTCAGAAAAAATCAAATTATTAGTGAGGCAGAGCTAAATATAAAAAAACAGTTTCGTGAGGTAAATTGGTGGAAATTAAATATTGTGTGTGTTGGGTGTTAATCAATTCCTTTTTAGTCGTTTACTGACGACCACGAAAAAAGCGTTGGGAAGTTTTGGCCAGGATATTCGCTTCTTCAAAGGCGGACGACCCGCAGATTGGCGAACCACCTCGGCCAGCACGCGAACCTCTACCATTTGTGGTTATCGTGGTGCAATTGATCGGACTAGGGCGATCCCCTGGTGGTATCCTTCGCCTCGTGGCTGTGGCCACTAAGGGTACACCCAGAATGCGTGGTCAACGGTAGTGGAGTTCGGCCTCGCGAAGCACCACCCCGCCAACACGTGGATGCCAAGAGTCGCGAGTGGTCTGTCAGGGTAAAGACTACCACAGCCAGTGCGAATCGCCCGGACTCACGTCCCGGGAAAGAATATTAATCAGTCCTTATCAGCCGCTCAACGCCTTCCCATCGGAGCCGGTGGATACGCCAAGTAATCCACCCGTTGAGACCTCTACCCCAATGGGACCTCGTGTCACTACCACCGCAATAGCGTCGACCGAACAGCAGTAAACCACCTCCGACCCCAACAGGAGAATGACCTGCTCGTTCCAGGTAACCTGTACTATCGAGACATGCTGTAAGTACGTTTTATTCAACACCGACATCCCCCACCACCACCATAAGAAAATAGTAGGGCATGAACAAATTGTAAAAACAAAAGGGGAAAAGAGATTTGCACAGATAGGGAGACTCACGTAACAGGGAAAAAGAAAACATACAGTGACGTCACGTAAAGGAACTGGATTCCTGGGATAGGAGGAAGGTGTAGGAACAACAGCAAAATAAATCTCGTTTTGTATTGATCGAAATTTACTTAGAATAACTTCAACCTCATCATTCTTTTTATCGCCTGCGAATATAACCACTTTTCATAAAAAAAGCGTTAATAAAACAATTTTCAATGGTTCCAACAATAAAATCGTAGTTAATTAGAATTTTTTTGTTGAATTTGGGAAACATTCCTGCTTTGCGAATTGAGGTCGATGAGTTCTGGGATAGTCGGGACTTTTAAGAGGTGGATCCTGCAGTAGGGTTAGTACTGATCTTGGTTATCTGGCGCATAAGCTAGAATTTATAGGCCCTACCAGGATCCTTCTTACATAATTATAACAAAGTTTTTTATTCAGTCAACAAAATATTGTACATTCTAACTAATTCTGATCTATTTCTGCCAAAAACCTTACAAAACTTGCTATAATTTGTGATAATCAGTAACTAATTTTGATAGGATTTTGATATTTTAACTTTTAACGAGATCAAGCTTAGAACACAATTTGACTGATTGCAATTTAAACATTATGTGCTCGACAGGGTTCCATAAGTTTCAAAAAAGAAATTTCATAGTTCACGTGAATTAATAGAAATTGAAATCATAGACATCTTAGAACTCGTTAATGGGTAACTTTTGACAAGATTATTTTTTAAAGAGTAATAGGTAGATGATAATGCAAAGGGCTTAATTTTTTCTACAAATTAGGCACCCGACGGGTTCCGGCTGCTCAAAAATCAAAATTTTTGTAACTTTTGCAATTTTCATCCATGTCAGCGTGCCTCGATAGATTTTTCTCATCCGATCCTTTCGGAACAGATTCTGCCGAGGCTGCTGGGGAGCTTGGAAACAATTAAATATAACCACAGCAATTGATTTCGACCAATCAGCGCTAAAAACTAGTTCGATTATCATCCAATATGGATATTTTAGGAACCAGGATGGCATACACCGAAAACAATCCTGACTCCCGATAAATTTCCGATTACCTTTCAATATGGGTATTTCTAGGATCGAGGCGATGCTCAGACACCAGAAATCAACCCCAGACGCTACTTTTAAATTCACTTCGGCAACTTTCGGTTCTTGAAAATCAGCCAAAACTGGCCAAATACCGCCTAAAACGAGAATTTACGGAACCAAGATGAATTTCAGAGACCGTAAATCAACCCCAGTTACCGTTTTAATTTCGTTCAGGACCACTACCAACACTTTCTAAAGAGTTAATGAATTAGTGAAGCGTTGAATTTTGAGGGGTCGTTTTGGGAGCATATTACCCAAAACTTGAAACATGGCCTCTGGAAGTAATTTCATAAAATCTGAACCAATAGATTTGAGAGTTGCAGAAGTTACAAAAATTTTACCTTGGGGGGTACCCGGTTACCCCGTCGGTCACGTAAGGGTGTTTTTTGTCGAGCACGTAACGCTTAAATATCTGCCCTATGAAGATAAAAGAGTTTATAACTGAAAAGTGATAATGGTGAATTGCTGGACGCGTGTCACCTGAGATTTTATTGTGGTCACCCACCACTGTTAAGTAACTCATATGCCAAGCGGAATACGAGTAACCTTAGCGGAGACCGGGTAACAAACCCCCGATGCAATCTTCGGTCGAATGCTAACTGGAAATGAGATTGCACGTGGATGTTTCCACATTTTGGTGGCGACGTACAACAGCGTCTAACCCGGACAGGGTGGTTGAGTCAAAGAACGGTTACGCTAAGAAGGAGTTCATTAAAAAGATGCACAGAGAGTACTCAAAACGGGACATCAAGAGTGTCATCGGAGGTGTAAATGTACAGGTTAAGCAGGAAGACTTCTTCCGTCCCGTAAACGGTAGATTAACCCTCCATTCTACTATGGATAACAATGGCCTGAGACATATAAATTTAGCTGCCCTCAGGAGCAGGCTTGAAAACGGTCAACACTTTCATTTTCTTATAGCTTCCTTAGCGTGCGTCACAGTAGGCTTTCGTTCGTTAATGTAAAACAACCGTCGCCTCGCCCACAAAGGACAGGATAGTCAATCGACACTCGCGCATCAAAGAGATGCACACTGTCATCCGTTTACGATGTTATTTGACCTATTTCTGTCTACTTCGTTCTATCTATATTAAAAAATATTTTTACAGAATCAGGCGTATTTCTCATTTTTAGAAAAAAAAAATTTTGAAATACGTTTGAGAAAAACACACCGTGGAGGCGGGTATTCGATTGACATGCTTGTTCAAGACTGTATTTAGACAGTTTTGCCGTCGTCAGAGAAAAAAGAAGACGATTATCACAGTGAAAAGTGATTTTACCGTGACCATTTACAAGCCTGGTCAGAAGAACTACTGCCTGAATCACTTTTTGCACAGCAAGCACACTTAGGAGGCCTGCTCTCTGATCGATGGTCGGTACTTTTCAGACGTTACAGTTGTTTGGACCAAATGTACATGCAGCAGGAATGGTGCGGGATCGATCATCGACGTGACATCCAGACCAGAGATGGTCGGCCAAACTTTCGAACATCCAATCCGTAAGCGACAACAGCCGTGTTGAAGTAGAGGAAGAGGCAAGGATTACGATTGAGGAGCTCATTGTGATCACTAACTCGCCAAATGTTAGCAAGCCACCGGGACCAGATAGTCCCTAACCTGGCAATCTGGATGGCGATAAAAAGGGACTCCGGGCTACTCCGGGCAGTCATGCAGAAATGTCTGGATGACTGCCTTTTCCCGGATAGATGGATAGATGGATAGATAGAGATTGGTCTTACTGCCAGGGGCTTTGGAAACCACCAGGGGCGTACAGGCCTATCTGTCTGCAGTCGACACAACGCTATAGCTCAACTGCGAGTCGATCGAGAGGTCGAGTTGACGGTCGCAAAGTCGAAGACTGGATGCACTCCGAGAAACTGAAGTTAGCGCATACGAAGGTCACGGTTGTGAGTGATCGGAAATCGGAGTTACAAGCGGTGGTCAGAATCGAATACTCCACCATTACTTTAAAGCAATCTTTGAAGCTTATGAGGGTTGTGGTCGACGACAAGCTTACATTTGGGAGCCTCGTTGACTATGCCTGCAGGAGGGCCTCAGCGGTTATTGCAGCACTATCTCGTTTGATGTCCATAAGCTCAGTATGTCAGTATGGAAGCAAGTGAAAACTTCCTGCCAGCGTGGTTTCATCCATACTTAGGTATGGTGGGTCAGTGTGGTCCTGGGCTCTAGATACGAACAGTGACAGTTGTAAACTGGAAATTACCTACAGACTCGTTTGCCTGGGGGTTGCGAGGCCGTACCGCACAGTATCACACGACGCAATTTGTGTCTTGTCCGACACGATGCCTATCAGCATCTCCATTAATAAGCAAAGACAATGCTTCGACCAACGTAACACAATAGGCATACGATGCAGCGGGAATGGTCAAATTCCATGAAGGGTAGATGGACGCAACGACATATTCCAGAGGAAACCGGTGGATCGGGAGGTACCATGGCGATGTGAACTTCCACCGGACACAGATGCTATCAGGCTATGGTTGCTTAAGGCAATATCTGCGTATGTTCAGTGAAGACATATCCACAGTGCGATCAGCCTCACAGCGCAAGAAGTGTTGAGTATAGCTACGACAGCCATGTCTAAAGCGTGTGTCTTACGCTAAGTGCAGTGAAGGACGGATGAAAAGAACCGCACCAGAGTTCATATGATTAGTACGACTGTGACACGTCATATCGGAGGGAAATACCCAGCAGCTAGAGCCGTTGGACGACTGGAGTTGCCGGAGATAACGTCACCATAGTGCCAAAGCCGTGTTCTTGAGAAGGATGACCTCTTACAAAACGATCAACGAAATCAGGAAAAGAACGTGTCTGCTCCTGTCATATGCAACGAGAGGGAGGGAAACCTGTTTCCTGATAAATCTGAGGTTGCCAGGCGTTGGAAACAATATTTTAGTGTGCTGTTGAATGGCGTGGGAATCAAAAGCATCGAACCAAATAGGATGAATATTGAGAATGATGAAAAAACTGTGGATCCACCATTCATGGACGAGATGTTTTTCAACAGCTAAAAAAACTACGAAACAGCTGGGAAGGACGGCATTCTTGCGTGTGGTATGATGAAGTATTACCCTCGGACTGGCTGGAAAGTTTCAGATGTCCTATTTTCAGAAAAGGCCACCCTCTCGACTCTTCTCAATTTAGCAAACGAACTTCTCTATCGCATCCGATTCCTCAGACTGTAGCAGTTTGCAGGAAACCTTTGCGGACTAAATGTTCACCCTTCGAGTAATCCTCGATCAATTTGAAAAATTCAACTTGCAGACTCATAAACTTCAGGGCAGCGTTTGATTCAATTAGGAGGAATGGGTTATGGTGGATTACACGCGAACGTGGTTTTTCACAAAACTGATTGACGGCTCCACATCAAGTGTCAGGGTAGCTGGTAAGATATCCGACGCTTTTGTGACGAAAGATGGTTTGAAACAAAGTTCAAAACGAAGTACATGGTGGCTGGTAGAGAGCATGGTAGCCCGTCGGATGTTGGTGCTGCGGTGGTGATGATTAGGGCTATATTTGAGGTAGTCGAAGAATTTATTTACCTGGACACACCAGTGACGTGGTAACAATGAAGATAGTCAAGAGTTTAAAAGGCGGATAGCAGCGCAAACAGGGTCTTCTAAGGATTGTGAAATCAGCTAAGGCCCACACAAAAGTTGCACTCTGTAAAACAATATTTTTTTCGGTGGCCCTCTATGACCATGAAGCTGTCGACAAGGATGCCTGCTCAGAGGTCAGCAGCCCGAGACTGAGTGACATACTTCACTTCTGGACTCGGCACTAGATAGACAATCAATTTATTACCAAAAACTTCCAGTAAGTAGTAGTTTACTGCCCATAATTCAGAAATTGGCTAATATGCCATAAGCATCAAATCGAGAAAAACGCATTTTAAAGTTTTTTGTCGGTACAACATATTTTGACTGTTCATGACAACTTTTTTATTGAGTATATCACCCTTCATATATGCTGTAACCTTGCCGTTGAGTTGAAACAGAGAAATCTGCAGGAAAATACCATCCGCCACGCATTTTAGCGCAGTAGCCGTTTTTTCAATTATAAACGAAAGGTCAGTTGACAAATCGGTGTGCAATTTGGCTAATATCCATACGATGTGAATTATATCGTGCTCGTTGGTGATGAAAATGGTTTTGAATTTAATAAAACAATACGGAAGCACAAGTGAGGACAAAAAGGACGACGAGACAATAGTTTCGTGCACAATATAATAATATAACGAAAATATTATCATTCATAATAATCTCACAATCCACTTTCCTATTTTTTCTCATCACATCCAAAATGAAATTTAAATCTTTTCTTCAATATTACTTCTGATCAAAGAGCTAAATAGCATTTTCAAGAATGTAAAGAATTATGACAGAACGAAACATTCACACGTTTTGATCATTGAGTTTCACAGCACAACAAATAAATTTATGTTGCATCAAATATTCTTCGTAAAAATAGTAAAATTCTATGTAAGGGCCTTACGATCGCTTACCTGTCGCCAGTAACCACCAGGCTACAACACACTTTCGAAAGTTAGACGAAACAAAGTACAGTTATAATACACTGGGTCGTGAACATGACACAGGTAGAACATATTGGATATTAGCCAACTTCTCAATTATTTCGGATATTAGTCAAAATTGTTTCACATTTGCTGCCTTCCCAAATGCATTTTTTGACAATCGGCTTCCGTAGGGACCTTGTTTAGGGTGTTTACGACCACGAGGAACTGTTTTCTCGATTTTGATAGAAAAGGCATATTAGCCAATTTTTGAATTATGGGCAGTTTAGTATATTTTTTATCTATAAGAAAGATCAATATTCTTCAACTTTACCATAGATTAATGTTGTGAGTATTGTTTCAATCATCAATTATTGAAACTTTTAAGGTTACTCCCAAGGAGAAAACCTTTGAATATTAAAAATACATTTTTCGTGATAAGCAGTATACCAGTCAACAGATTAGGAAGTGTACTCGAAAAAGAATTCACACTCATGAACTTACCGGTATATTTTTATCCCTGCGAGTAAAAAATCTGAACATTTTAGTTGAACTCATTCAAAAGGAATTGTTTACAGCTGCAAATGTCTGTTATTTACAATGAAAAATCGAGAGCTTCCCAACGAAGGATTACTAAAAATTTAACTTAATCACTAAGACCACCGTGTCTCATGTAATTAAAATATTCAAAGAGCTTCTGAAAACCGAAGAATAGAAAGTACCTAATCGTAAATTTCACGAAAAAAATCCTCATCCAGCAAACAACTTACGGATGTCCACGACCACATTATACAAAATTAGGTTCGATTCTCATTTTTTCGAATTTCTAACATCTTAAGATTTCTTATGGAATAATGTCGTATGATGAACAGTTTTTTCTCAATTTAAATAAAAAATCTTCCTAAACACTTTACTACGAGTAGAGTAATAAAATGTATTCTAATATGTCCGCAAAATATGAGTTTTGTACAACCAACCTTCCATCACCGGCACCAGTGTGCTGCGAAGGTGGCTTCGGTTATCCCCTCGAACGCATAGCAAAACATCTCGAACTTCCAATCGATCATCAACCGGGACTTGGAATTTGCGTGACGCGTTCACTCGTCGTCGCCATACGTACGTGTGTTTTGTTTGTAGAAAATATCGAGAAATACAGAAGTAGAGCGAAAATCTAAGCAAATATTGATCCACGAAATTGATACCATTCGACCATTATTAAGACGTCATCGTGGAGAGCACCCGGGCCCGCAGGCCGAACACTTCCGAGACGGTCCGAGATTGTGAGGCGTCAAAACAGAAGGAGGACCCGCATCCGTTCGAACCCAATAACAGACCTCACGCTTGTTCGTCGTTCGGTCGCTGGTTAATTTCTATTCCCCCCGATCGTGTTGCGGCAAAATCAAACATCCGATCGCGACTATCCGAGGGGCAACCAGTATTTTGATCCAATTTTCTATGTTTCACTTTGCTGTGGTGATGATGCTGGCAATGGATACAAATCTGCTGGTTTTGCAAAATCTTTCGAAAGACAGAATCGAAAGTTTGCGGGCGAGCGCAATAAAAAGAAGGAATCAGTAACACAGGCCTGATCGACGGGAAAGTCATTTTTTATCTTCAGAGTCTCAGCCGGTCAGCAGCGACCCATCCAAAGTAGAAGGTGGACAGGCGCTAAGCAACCGTCTATCTGATGACGGGTAGGCCCTCCAAAGAAGCGCAAAAAATGAGATATCTGTATCATTGGAAGCTCGTTGAAAAGTGCTTGTGTAATGTAGATCAGACGAGGGGGGAGGGAAAAGCAAACAGCGCGATGACAGGTTTCTTTTTTGGAGCCCAGAGTCGAAAATGTGTGGGAAAAAGCGAATCACGATATATCAATTTGATGCCCAGTTGGGCAGCACGGTGAGAATGGACAGTGTTTAACAAGCTAACTAGTTCGGCGGCAATCGGGAATTAGTCGATGATTGAATAGGTGCTTCGGGGGAGGTGTGATCAATTTTGTGTTGCCCGCCGTCGCCTGGTGGCGATTCACTTGTGCGAGATAATCAGGCGCTAGTTATAGGCTTTCGGCTGTTCGCTTGTTGGACGAACACTGATTAGTGGGTTGTGTTTTGAGCGTGAGAGAAAATATCGTGACTTGTTGGTAGTGGAAAAAAGCAGGTACAGTGCGTAATGATGAACTAGTTTCGACGAGCGCCTAGGATTCTGAGCAGCGATCGCGGATGAAAATTTGTAAATTGATTTTTTTTTTTGCATTGGCTCCGAGCGGTAAGCCATCAATTCAAACAATTCAACAAACCCTCCCATGGCATCTGCAATTCGTACCCGGGGGCACGCCATCTCGAATCCGTCAACCCTGTGTGGCCTCTGGAATCAAGTGTTTTTTCTATCGCACAAACGGCGAACCATTGCAAAATGAGCCACCAACATCTTCAGTGTTTGCCAGGAGATTTTGTTTACAAAAAAGCTGCTGTCTGTTTGCCCCACCATCTTCCATGTGGCTCACGTTTTCTGCGTACCACAAATCCAATCAATCGTCTCAATATCCCATTACCAGCAACTATCGTTCGAAAAAAAAGCTATTGAAATGTCCCTTTCTACAAATGGCAGCCGACGCAGAACTATATGAAAGTATACACACATCGCATACACACACGCTCGTGACCCACCGCCAACCTCCACGTCCGCCGGATCGTTGTCAGCTTTGTAGAGAAGGAGCCCAGCTCAGGAACCATTAATCTTGGCGCTCTGCGACCATTTGAACGCTGCAAATAAATCACTTGCTTGCACACCGCACAGTTTCTACTCTAACCTCTCACAGCCAATTGATGATTATTTCACCCAAAGATCAATAAATAAATCAAACATCCATCATATATATATATATATATATTTGAGCTAAAGTAAACTAATCAAATCCCAATTCAAAATGAAATCATTGAAATTACTTTTATTATCTAGTCAGTCAACTCTTTGCAGCTCTACGGCCGACCATATCCCGAGCCCAGCCGGGAGGCTTTTCCTTCCTCCACTATAATATCTCGTCCACATTCGCACAGTTATAAAGTCATCGTTCACATAAATGAATTAATTACAGATACAAACAGTCAGAGAGAAAACACATTGCAGATGGGACGAATCTGGGTCTGTGAAATGGGTGAAGGAAGGATCACACGGCGCTCGCTCTGGCGGTCCGTTGCGCTTGGCTATTCACGTTCACGGTAGATACAGACAGGTATTGTAGCTCCGTTAAAGTAAACCCGGGCATCAATTTGCCACGTAACAAGGGTCCGAGCTTGTTGTATGGTGATGCATGTCGAATTATTTTGAGTGATTTATAGCAAGTCGTTGAGACGATA
Source organism: Wyeomyia smithii (assembly GCF_029784165.1). Taxonomy (NCBI): domain Eukaryota; kingdom Metazoa; phylum Arthropoda; class Insecta; order Diptera; family Culicidae; genus Wyeomyia; species Wyeomyia smithii. The sequence goes on along the minus strand of NC_073695.1, from coordinate 187,998,476 downwards.
TGAGTTGCTGCCTTATTGGATCCAGAAATGGTCTGGAACAGTCGATTTGCTTGGTATGTGTATGAATACTGGAACGGTTATTGCTCCTATGAGAATAAGATTAGGAAAGCGTCTCATCTTTGTTTGAAATAACTGATAACAGATAAAGATCATTCTAAGCTAAAATTTAAAACTTAAAAAAACATCTATTTTCCTATATATAAAATTTCGAGCGAATTATTGATGGAATGTTTATAAATAAATGAACTCCAGACCATTTAAATCTTTATTTTTTGAATTTATTAAAAAGGCACAGACAAATATACAAATAGTACTATGATGCCCGTTTTATAACATTAATCTAATCTAAACACGATAAATGTTGGAACTTTAAAAAATAAAATAGTATTTTCCATTTGAAAGGACAAAATTATAATCAACAACTTTGCCGAAGACACTATATAGATCAAACAAATCGTTTTGGCTCTAAAAATACTTTTATCCTTTATAAGCATTCGGTTCAGTCAATTTTATTAATCTACTAGCGGAATGTACCCGGCCTTGCTCGTGTGAAAAGTTCTGCTTTTTCTACAATTTTATATATTTCCATTAATTTTTTTCAACCCATCATTTCAAATAATATTTCTAATTTAGTTATAAACTTGCTTACATACCACCTTTTTCGTTGATTAACGATCGATGCGGAGGCATTTCAGCAGGGACGAGTGAGTTCAAAAATTCCATGGGAAATTGGATTGCCTCATCAATATCTTCGACGGTATCGATTAACTTACAATAAACTCAAATTAGACTGAAATTACATAATCAATAGCCCAAGCTCACCTCTGATAGTTAAAATTATTGCTTGCTATGTCTTCTCGTTTTACTTTTTTGTGTAAACAATATCAATATCTTCCTTATAGATGAACATCAGTCTTCATGAATTAATTAACAATTCGGAAATACGGGGACTATCTCCACATTTTCCTCAAGTTTTGAATAACTTCCGATGCAAAAAAACAACCCTTACAATACCAAACGCTCGGACACCAATTTTCGGTTTTGGGGAGTCAGCTCTGACCTATGAACCTAATGTCAGGGAGTATTTGCATATTTTCCTTGAATTTGAAAATAGCGTTGGGCGCCAGTTGTTATTTTCTGAACATAGTTCTCATTGTAGGAATATTGACATTAGTTAACCATTTTACTCAGTTTTACACAGCTTGACAGAAAGCAGGAATCGAGGAACTGATTTCAAAACAACGTTTCAATATTACGTTCAAGCCTTCGTCTGTATTCTGGTAACCTTTCCAGAAAATGTAATCTGCCCTGAACGATTTAAAAATTTTGCGCCGGACATGAATATTTGGATTCTGGACGTCATTTTGATATCGAAAATATACATATTACAGAGCATATATTCGTTTTTCATAGAATTCCGAAACCGGAAGTCGCCATATTGAATTTAAAATATATCGTTGAACTTTTATTTTTGGTTTCTAAAGGTCATCCTGGTTCCGGAAATACCAATGTTTGGAGGTTTGCAAACGTTTTCTACAGTTGTATACAGCTTCACAGAAACCAAAAGTCGCTATCTTTGTTTTAGAAAAACATCGGACATCATACATCGGAGTTTTGAAGCACTTCTCTAGAAACATTTGCACGAAAGCCGATTTTCGGCTGCAAACAGACGTCATTACGTTTAAAAAAGGCCAATATTTGGAAATAGATGATCGATTTTTGTATGACGACGTCATTCCGATTCCGAAAATACCCATATTGCCAAGTATATAATTCAATTATTAGTTTTTGCAGATTTCCAGAAACCGGAAGTCGGCAACCCAAGTTTCAAAGTATCGTTAGACACCGATAACCGGTTCTTAAGAGTCATTTTTGCTCCAAAAATACCAACATTGGGGGGTTTGTGAGCGTTTTCCACAGTTATAAATGGCTTCCCAGAAACCGGAAGTCACCATCATGGATTGAAAATGGCATCGAACATCATGTTTTAGTCTTTGGACATCAACTTCTGGCCTCCAAATAAGGCCAAGAACCCGAAAATCACTAAATTTCAATTAAAGGTTTTCATTATGTATGAAAATTTATTACTTTTGACCCCCTCCTTCTTTAAGGGTGACCCCTCCCACTATCCAATATTTCTATGACCACTTCCTTTGTACAAAGAACACGTGTGCCAAGTTTGGTTGAAATCGGATCAGGCCTTCGAGATTTATGCTGGAACATACATACATACATAACTTCTCTTTTATATAAATAGATATAGAATATAGATATAGATAGATTAGCCAAAGTTCTTTACACTAATAGGAAATTTAACTTCAGAAGTATTTCCTAGGCCGAGGCAAAATTGTCGGTCACGAATTTTTACACATGATAAAACTGTGCGTTCAGTGGGTGTCGCGTTTCTTAACAATTGTTAGAAAATCCAACGTCTCAAACTTTCTACTTAAGATTTTTTTTTTGTAAAATTCTATTTATTAGTGTATATTGAAAACACTTTTTACAAGTTAGATTGATATCTTAAATAGAAAGCAAGTGCATTAACAAGTATTATACTATTATTATTTTCTTTGATGTTGGTAATAAAATTTGTGAAGGTCTTCAAAACTTCAATTCGTTGAGTTGGTTGTACATTTATTAGTACAGGACGTAACAATCCTTCGAACGAAGGCATACGTCATCCACCAAGGATCCTTACATTTTTTTTGCTGCACGAAGGCCCATGCCTGCGTCGTACGCGGGCAGTCTGAAAATTTGTGCTGGAGAGTCTCTGTCGCTGTATTGCAAAATAGACAATTTTCCCCGCCTGCTCGTTGGATTAAATGTAAGAGTTAATTACGCGTCATAGAAAGGAGTTTTTGATACGATTGGTTTTTTCCTGTAGGATCTCATTACTGCGACCAGAAACATTGATCTTTCGTGGTATCGTCTGGGTGTTTATTGTACTCCGTTGTGAGAGATTAATTTTGTAACCCTCTCCACCCCCCGCCCACCCAGCTGGTCTCGAGGTACGATACTGGCCTAACAAGCCAGTCGTCGTAGGTGACTGTTAGTGTCAGTAGGATCATAGCGCTAGCCCCGCAATTGTGCTGTACACTTAACGGTTGGCTGCGAAGTCTGTGTATAGTAAACAGAATTTTGGTCAAGAGGTATTTGTCGAGGTTTCGTAGAATTCAACGTGAAAGAATGGTTAATGGGGGGCCTGAGAACAATCACATACTGAATGCTTCGTTGACATCGAATGGTCCGATTACACAAAGATTAGAACTCACGGCCACTCGCTTGTCGAAGCGCACTCCTGAACCATGCGGCTGCGAAGCTCCCTGCGATTCGTTAACCGGTGAAGTATTGGCCGTTATTGTTTAGGATTCACTAGGAATTATATTTAAAACAATATTATGGTTTATAATTGGATTGGTTGGACGTCAAAACTAAGATTAAGCGACCGCATATGGCGAAGAAAAACGTGCTCTTTCACCAAGACAACACTTCTCTTCATTCTGCTCGCGATTCTCAACGCAGTCTTCGAAGAGCTCTCCCAAACCTTCTTTCGCTATGCTTCGCCGCTAGTAAGAAGGTTTGAGGGAAGTTATCAAATTTGTGTTGTGGATAGGCGATCGGCAACGGAGCAAATCTTCACACCATGGCAGATCCTCCAAAAGTTTCGCGAATGGAAAGTCCCCATACGACGAATAGGTCCATTTCAAGGCCGCTTACGATACTATCGACCACGTAGAGCAATGGAATATTAAAGACGAAAATCGTTTCCCTGCGAAACTAACAAAACTGATCAAGGATGGTGCACAGTGCAATGTAATGAAGGTGTTATCCTTAAAAAATCCACCCAGTTCATCTTATGCACTGACTCCACATCGTCCTCTTGGAAGGACGTTCCAAGCTGTTGCTTAACAATACACTAAGCTGAAACTATAAGCAGAAAAGGTTGGGTCGAAGGTAAATACGTCGAAGACCAATTATCTACTAACAGGAGGAACCGAACGTGAAAGATCTCGCATAGGCAGTAGCGTAGTGATTGACGGAGATGAATTCGAGGTGGTTGACGAATTTTTGTACCCCGGATCATTGGTAGCGTCAGACAACTACAGTAGAGGAACCGTAGACGTATTGTAGCTGGAAGTCGTGCATAGCCGGTAGTTCTCTACGGGTACGAAACATGGACTATACTCGAAAAGGATTTGCAAGTATTGGCCGTTTTGGAACGACGTGTGCTTATGACCATCTTCGGCGCCCAGTATCCCGAAAGACACTAAAGCTGAAAGGGTACGATGAGCGTGGCATATTGTAAGAATGCTGAACAACAATATCGCAAAAATGGTGTTCATTTCGCTACAATACGTAGAGGCGCGCAACAAGCTAGGTGGTTGCACTAAGTGGAGCAAGATTTTAGAAGTTTGGGTTCCATTCGAGCGAAAAGGTGAAGTAGGAAACAAGATTTTATTGGCGTGTGACTACGGTTTTGTTTTCTATACTAGTATGCAAACAAGCAAGCCAAGCCTTGGTGCTTCATTCCGATTCGGAACTTGACCTTCTGTTTACTATACACAGACTTCGCAGCCAACTGTTGAATGTACAGGACAATTGCGGGGCTAGCGCTACGATCCTACTGATACTAACAGTCTCTCCCAAGCCGAGACTCGAACCTACGACAACTGGCTTGTTAGGCCAGCATCGTACCTCGAGACCAGCTGGGGAGGCAGTATACTAGTATGCACATTCTGTAAAATTGGAAATGAAACTGACAAATGTTGCGTCAGATTTCAAACGATAATAACAGCATAACCACATGATGGATAACAATAACCAAAATGTTGTTGGATAGATAAAATGTTGAACAATTTTGCAATACGCTAGTTATCATTATTTTTTCATTGCAAAGCGGTAAAAAACGATAAAAAGTGTCAAGGACAAATTAACGCGAAAAATGAACCAATCACATGCGAGCATTCCTAGCACAGACGAGATGGAAAGACACTTGCCATTCCCTGTGATTTTCTTTGTGTCAATATCCAAAAAAAAATAACAGAGTCTCCCTGTCCCAATAGGTCAATTTATGTTTGCTTCCATGAACCTAGACTAATTCGATGTCTCGAATGTAAACGTTTTTCGAAAAGTTTGAAACAAGCCCTTTTCTTTTGTTAACAAGTTACGAAGAATTTCCGTTAAAATATTCCACCACGCTGCGGATCAATACATAATGGAACTCGAACGACGTAGGAAAGCTTGCACAAAGACCTGGAAAATTTAGGGTAGTCTGAATCAATGTTAGCTAAATTGCTACAAATACCTATAATCCACAATCTCTGGTGTTCTGTAAGGTTATAGGGAGAAAGGTGGTGATAACCTTTCAAGAAAACCGAAACTTGGGACCGTTAACTGAGGAGTCAAGTCTAATCCTGGCATCTCTTTGCGATATATATCAGGTTGTACACCTTTAATTTAATTAAGCATTGACAGTCGATAAAATAGGTCACATCAGAAACGTCTTATCGTAGACTGAGGCATTAGTCAACAACTACAACTAGTCAACTAACAACTAGTCATCAAACTTATTTCTTCCGATTGGCCCGTTTTGTTTTGTTGATTGCAAAAGTTGCAGTTCAAGCCGAACAGTCGTTAGCCACAAAAAAAGCGACCACTTATCAGATCAACTCAATTTATGAGAAAACTCGAGAGATTGCCAGTAAATTTCCATCCGGAAACATCTTATCCAGTTGATCTGCTTCACAAACACAAGAAACATTTGAAAATTCCATTTTATATCAATAGAATGAATAGTTTTTGTAAGGGTGGTCCACTGAAGGAAAAGGTCCACTCAAAGTGGTTCTACCCTAGGATTAAGTTCATGTTTGCTGATAAATTTCGCAAAGTACGATATGATCTGGCAACTGGATAAAACGTTTTCCGCTGGAATTTCTCTGAAAATTCAACAAATTTTCGCATAAATTCAGTTAATCTGACAAATGGTCCACTGAGCCCTCAAAAACTTTAAACAACGGCTTGAACGCAATTCTGTAATAGGGTAGAGCTGCCTTAGATGACCCACTTTCTTGAGTGGACCACCGGTCAGATTAACCTTATTTCTGCGAAAACTCGAGAGATTCTCAGGAAGCTTCCATAGGGACACATAGTAGAACTATAGAACTATCTTGGATGGACCACTTCCTTTAGTGGACCACCCTGACGAAAAACTTTTTATTCTCTTGATAAGTTTAATATACCTGTTAGGGTGGGACAAATAATAAATGTTAGCACCCATGCACTTTTTGTGTTCCTTAGGGGTCCCATAACAACTGTGTAACTTTTCAGATCGATCGGTGAAACGCCCGATTTGCGCCCGGTTTTTAAAGTTTCCATACGATTTTATATGGGAAATTGCAATTTTTCAATACTTATTCTCTAGAGATGTCAAGTTGGCTCTTTAAAAAATATCAATACATGATATTTGTAGGAAATTTTCCTGGAAAAACTATTCTGAAGACCGTAAGGCGCTACGAAGCTTGTAGAAACAGCTATTCACCTCAAACTGATTGATTGTCTAACGGACGGCTCACCATTGAAATTTTCCAGCAACACTGCTACAGCATGCTACTATTGCAAACTTGCTTAAGTATGAGAAATAATTTCGCGTGGAATTAATTTTCAAAGTGTGATTTTTGCTCATAGTATCTCCGGGGAAGCCTCCAAGATAAATTTAAGCGATATCATTTCTTATCACATGGTTGAATTTGCAACAGCAGCATGCTGCAGCAGTATTGCTAGTCAAATTCAATGGTGAACCGTTCGTCAGATATTCAATCAGTCTGGGGTGAATATCTTTTTTCAATGTGTAAGGTAGCGCCTTGCGGTCTTGAGAAGAGTTTTTCCCAGGAAAATTTCCTATAAATATTATGTATTGATATATTTTAAGGAGCCAACTGGACATCTCTATATAAAAAGTTTTGAAAAAGTGGTTTTTCCTATGTAAAATCGTATGGAAACTTTAAAAATCGGGCGCAAATCGGGCGTTTCACCGATCGATCTAAAAAGTTACACAGTTGTTATACACGAAAAGTGCATGGGAGCCAGAAAATAACACCATCGCTTTTTTTATATAACCGTGTCCCAGTCTAATACCTATAGTGGATCCCTTTTCTGTAATGGAACACTCTCTAAATTGCCTCAATTTATACGAAAATTTGGGGGACTCTCAGAAAAAAATCCATCGGGAAACGGCTCATCCAGCCAAACCTGCATCACAAACATTTATAAATTTCGATTTATGTTAAGAGAAAATGAGATGATCTGACGGGTGACTCACTATAGATTAGGGTGTCCCAAGTTCCTAGGGTGTCCAAGTAAGTAAGTAGGGTGTTCCAAAAAAATCGATGTTGAAAAAGTCAAGGAACGATTTATTAGAAAGTCAAAATGTTCTACAAAAATGCTATAAATAACATTATCTTCCAATTTAGGGCTGAGCACCTTGACTTTTTCAACATCGATTTGTTTTGGGACAGCACGATAACTTAATTTACCGTATAAATTATAGATAACAAATGTTCTTTATGATTCAGAAACAGGTAAGCAGATAAGATGTTTACCGATGGAAGTTTTCTGAAAGTTCCTCCAACTTTCGTATCAATTAAGGGGCCATCCACATACCACGTGAACAGATTTTAAACGTTTTTTCATATAAATTCTTTTTCTTTTTGTATGGACCGTGGACATTACACATACCCCCTGTTCACGTGGTATGTGGATGGCCCCTAAGACAATTTGACCGGTGGTGCACCAAAGGACGTGGTCCTCGGAGATTATTTCACCCTACTACGAAACACTAAGCTGAAGTTATCCAGTAAATTGAAGTAGAATTATTGTGAATGGACTACTTGCTTTTAGTGGACCATCTTGGCGAAAAACTTTTAATCCCCTTGACAGGCTCAATTAACCTATAGTGGGTCCTTTCCTATAGTGGACCTCCCACCAGATTAACTCAATTTATGGGAAAATTAATACGAAAATTTGAGAGATTTTTGAATCACAAATATTTATAAATTACGCTTTATGTTAAGAGAAATTGAGATAATCTGACTGGTGCACAGTGGTTCACTCTAGAGCAAATCACGGTCAAAACCTCAAACCCATTGTTAAACGATTGGTATTGTTCAATTACATATGTTTAACACCCTTGAACTTATTCTGCATCTTAGTGGACTTCATATATGTAACATTTCCGGTTTCATAGATAAATTATTTGTTATTTTTTGTTCATTTTGATGGAAAAAAAATGGACAAAACTCGTCATACGACCGCTCAAATGATTCGGAATTTTGAAGTTAGGGTAATTGTAACCAAATAATGTGCCTAGGTAGTTACTGACCAGTCCTGGACATGCCCCGGTGTTCAGTTTATTTATTTTTTTTTTTTATTAACTTAATCGAATTCCGTCATGCGACTTTTCTTTTTTTGGATTCCTCTGGAGGGTTAGTTCGCTAACACTAACCTCATCAGTTACTCAAAATGTAATGCTGTAGGGGTGCATTCAGGCAGGTTTTTATCAGATACTTCAAGCATCAAACGTGTGGAGCAAGCATGTATATTTGTGGAGCACGTGTTCTGTGGCTACTACGATTGAATGAAACGCAGAAACCTGATACGCAATGAGAATAACTTGTGGAGAAATTTGTTCTTGTTCTCTTAAGTTGGATTGAAAAAACTTGTTTTCGCTAACTCAAACCTTCACTGTTTTGAAGCTTATGAATTTACCCTTCAAATGAAACCTATTGGAAAGCGGGATCTCATGGGTAACTATAGTTTCATGGCACATTTGCCCCGAAATATGTTTATAAGACAACAATTTGACAGAATAGACAAACTTCTAATTGTTCGGAAGTTTCTGAAATCAACAGAAATGCGCCTTGGACATATGTGAACAGTTTCTCTAAAGACTTCACTCATGCACGTGTATCCTGTGAATCTACATGATGGTTTCAAGTTTGCTAATGCATACAGTGCTTATCCTCGAAAACCACGATGTATGTTCATTTCAAATGCTGTAAAAAAATCAAAACTCAACGGATTACACTCAAATTGTTGGATTTTTGTCCCGAAAGGATTAGGGAGGCCTAGAAAAATATAATTTGACATTTTGGTTCACTTTGATTGTTGAGGTTTTGGCTGCCTTAGGACCACTGTCGGGTGGTCCACGATAAGTTGATTTACCCTATAGGTTGTAAATTACAAATGGTATTCACGATTAAGATGCAGATAAACAAACAAAATGTTTCCCGATGGAAGTTTTCTTAAAGTTCCTCGAGCTTACGCATTGATTTAGTTAATCTGTCCAGTGGTCCCCTAAAGGACGTGGTTCTTGATGGTTGTTTTACCCTACTACGGAGTTTTAAGCTGAAGTTAAATATTATAAGCTGCAGTTAGCAATTCTGCAACTCAGAGTAGAATTATTGTAGATGGACCACTTCCTCCAGTGAGCCACCCTGACGAAAAACTTCTGATAGAAATTCGAATTTAGGGTGAAACTACCTCAGATGGACCGCGTTCTTTAGAGGACCACGTTCTTTAGAGGACCACGTTCTTTAGAGGACCACCCGTCAAATTAACTCAAATTAAGCGCAAACCCGAGACGCAAATCAACCATTAGTAGACTTTGTTTCTCATATTGGACCACTCGTTAGATTAACTCAACTTCTCTTAACATAAATCGGAATTTTTGAATGTTTCTCGGGATTCTGATGCAGATTGACTAAATAAGATGTTTCTCGATGAAAATTTTCTAAAAACCCCTCTAGTTTTCGCATAAATTCAGTTAATCTGGTGGGTGGTCCACTATAGGATAGAAGTCCACTATAAATTATTTTCCCCTTATCTACATAACAATCACGAGTAAAATTTACGGGGTAAAACTACGTTGGATGGACTACGTCCTTAAGTGGACAACCGGTTAGATATCAATTTATACGAAAACTCAAAGAATTTCCAGAAAACATCCATTGGAAAACATCTTAACTAGCCAATCTGCACTAGTTTTTTGTCAGGGTGGTCCATCCACGGTAGTTCTCCCCTACTAATGTTTCGCGTGATGTAGATTAGTTGAATAGGATGTTAGTTGACCGGTTGTCCAGTAAAGGACGTGGTCCTTCCAAAGAAATTTTACCCTACAGTTTTTAAGATTCTTCAGTCCCCAATTACAAGTTGTTCTTTGGATCCAGATTAATTTTAAGCCATATTTTACTTTTGGTGTGTGCATATTGGTAGCCTAAACGTCAAAGTAAATTTTTTTTTGGTGTCATTTGAAATCAAGACCGATGTTTAGTGGGAACGACAAATTTAAAATCTCGAGGACAGATTCAAAGTTTATTTACTACTGGAAGCCATTCCTATCAGAAGCAGGCAAATTTTTTTAATTAGGTCTATTAAAGAAACATTCATAGTTTTATGGCTGTGTTACATACAACCACTTATTATTCAGTAATTTTGGATTTCTTGGTAAAAATCAATCGAATTTACGAGCACAAGCGAAAAGTTGAAATCAAGCTTGTAAAATCAAATCTGCTTTGCAAAATAAAGTTGCCATCATCTTAGCTTTCTGAGCTATTCGAGCCGTACAACGATGACAGACTAAATCTTTTCTGTAATTCCTGCTCTATTCTAGAGCCAAACGAGTTCACTCCACCTCCACCCATCCCAATTGTCCATCATTTCGCTCGAATAGCGCTCATCACCGATCCGATTCATTCCGGTTGTCGACCGTCGTCAGCAGAGTAAAAACTGCATCCGTGCTTAAAGCGGACCCTCTCCGTCCCGATCCGCCCCATACAGGACAGAACTCGACGGTGCAGCAATGAGGTCGACCACCCAAAGCGAAAGTTAATTGATTTCTGATTTGTTCGTTTGTTTTCGCACTCGTTATCGTTTGCGCTGAGGCGCTCGATTTGGCTTACTTTCATTTACCCGCCATCGGTTGGATGACACTTGCGGAGATGGCAATGATTATAATTTCATTCAGTTTATCGCTGGCCGGTTGTTTTTGCCGTCTTTATTTCGGCTAGGACCAGTTGACAGACAAGTGTAGCGTTTCAAACTGGGCTCTTAAATTTGAGGATAACGACTTCCACACGATAACACTCAAACTGAAGCATTTTTGCGAGGGTGTTGAATTTGCATTAAACTGTCCCAATGGGAGGCTTTTGTGACAACACCTTCCAAGGGTAGTGGAGTAGCTTAATCAAAATTTAAGAGTGCTTTTTAAAGTGAAAAATGGAACACTCTTTCAGCTGAACAAATGCCAGCCGCCTACAGTTTATTGGCATCGACGTTCGGAGCGAAGAATTCCAAAAAGGTGCCAACGGAAAAGAGAAGAAAAATGGTCCGGATCCATAATATGGGTCCAGCTAGCTAAAGCCGAACCGAAGACTTCATTAATGAAAATTAATTTCCAACCGTCGCATAGCCGAATTGAGATCATCTTTACCGGACCCGTTCGGTTCCAAAAATTGGTTCACATTCCTCCGATCGTGCGGCTTATTTATACATAATACGACTTGTGTCATTATCGTAAAAAATCGTCGCCCTATCGTCTCTCGAATCGAGATCCGAACTGTTCCGTATGAAATCAATCGTTGAATCGAAGCTCCATCGGACCGTACCAGCGGGGGGTCGTCACACGGTCAGCAGTCGTCGTGTATTTTTTTAGGGCAGATCGAATTGATTTTGCAGCCGAGAAGCTGCCGTAACGAAGCAGAGTGGTACGGTGCTGCAGTTTCGGTAAATAAAGTGTTTAAATTACTAATATTTTCAAGATTCGGTTTGAGACCACCGAGGTTTGTCTGGTGCATCCTCTTGGAAGTAGATTGCTGGGAACATAATTTGCTTTTATTGGTTTTAATCGCTGATTTAGGAGCTTAGCGAACCTGTTCGTACCGGATTTTCGAATTGTTTTCTAATATAACAGTTTAGGGAAGGATGACTCTATTGGTAGTCGAAGTACCATTAATCATCTAATTAATAAATCGTTTAGTTGTTATTAATTGGTTATGAAAAAATGGTTATCTAAATGAGGCGGAATTCATAAGCTTCCTGGAATGCATCGCAATATATTATAAAGGTTAAAGTCTATTCGGGCACATATGCATTCCCGTGCTGCAGTCGGCAGCCATTTGCTCGGTTGCCTGTGTTGAATCAGAGCACCAATTCACGTTGAAAAACCTTTCAAATTCTGTACAAAAAATTGCTGAGCTTCATCACAACGCCATTCGTATTTCCAGAGTGGCGAAATAATTTAATTTCAGCAGCATAATAGATAATCAGTTTTTTTAATAATGGAATTATGAAATAATGTGATCCAGTTGGCAAAAAGAAATTTGGTATTTGCTATCTTAAACAAAATTCATAACTGGAGTAAAAATAGTTAGATCAGGACTTCGTTCGTGTTATATTTATTTGAATAGCGCGATGGTTTAATCAATTACCCTTTACAGTAATCACAAAAAATCTGATAACATTCCAGTAACTTAAACTTATTCCATTGAAGTAGCCCTACACTCATTCCGGTCAAAAAAAAAAAAAAAAACGAACATTACACGGCACAACATATCGTCGCTCATATGCCAGTCGCTGAGGTGAGACGAATAAAAATTGATGGTCGAAAAGGGTTCAGTGCTTACGAGCAACCAGAACATGATTGGGGTGAAGACAAGTCAAGTAGGTATGAATGGGCAAATATTTAAAAAGGTTACATATTCTTCGCCCTCCATTCCTGGGCCCTGCGGGGTAAAGCTGGAATCCTGCAACAATAAGTGTATAAGGGATTGCGGAATCCTTTTACACCTGGGACGAACATTTACATGCAACGGTTCGTATCGAATTGGATTGGACGGACCAAAAAAAAGAAGGTCAACAGCCGGTTCGTGCGGATGCTTTGTACTTTGGTGTGAGCCACTTTCAAGATGTGTATTTACGTCCTGAGAAGAAGCATTATGTCCTGTCTGCCGCTCTCAAACAAAGTCGACAAGCAAGACGAAATGATTAATTATGATGGTTATTTGGGTAATAGAAATCTGAATAAATATAATGATGCTTGAAAAATCGCTCACAATACTGCTTGGGAATATTATGTTCGGTATCGGTAACAGTTGTTTTGGTTGCAATGTATTGTATTGCAGTCATCGAGAATACAAATGATGAAACAAAACTTTGAAAAGGTACTTTATTAATCCAATGAAAATGCATTAAGGTTTGTAGCCTGCGCTCACTCCAGAAGCCAGTAACATAGCAATGTTTACATACATAGAACGGCTTTTAAGGTGGCCGCCGCTGGCCATCATCATCCTGCTTGGAGCAAACTTTTTTAGGTCAGGTTCCGGAAGAATACGCGCTATTTAGCTTCCCTCTTGTTTTGAAATGCACACCCGATGACCATCGCGCGCCTGTCGTGGCGTACCGCAAGCATTGTCCACCGTTGCACAAAAATGGATGACGTTGTCCGGCGAAAAATATTTTCCATCTCCGTGCATAGGTACCGTTCGCCGGCACGATGTCTCTCGGAGTTTTACGCCGGTTCTGCCTTCTCGGCAAAAAGTGCATTGAAGTGCGCACAACCACTTTGGTCTATGACCACAAACTTCAATTAACACAATGGCAATTATCGGTACCCGCAACCACCCGTGTCACAACGCTTTCTCCACACCCAGCGAGGACCGAACTGGCGGCGGAAGGAAACCGATTCCGTGCTCCCACAGCGTTCGGTTCAGTTCTGGGTCCCGCTGCAAGGGCCGGTTGTGCAAAACGCGGGTACAATTAGTTCCATTGAATTTTTAACCCGGGACAAATAGGCAAGTGTGCTCATCTTGCCGTATAAATATATGCACAAATTGCAACTCATTCTTTGCCGTCTACTGGTTGCCTTTTTTCCCGACCGCGGGATTTTACCGTCGTAACTGTGGACAGAGTTTTATTGCAGACGAATAGCTAAGCAATTGTGCGGTCACATACAAATACGCACACGCAGCCAAACACACATACGGGAGGATGGACGAATTTCGCACCTTCGGTTTTTTTCCCGCTGAGGATTACTCGAAGATTCAGTCTGTAAAGTGCATTTACGATTTCTATGCACCATAAATTATTATGTAATTTTCGCGTTGCACAAACCGCTTCACTGTAGCCGTATCGGGAAGCTAGTGTTTATGGCGTACTCAACGGGAAAGGGTTTACCTTTGCACCAAGTGCAGTGGTTGCCGAAATGGTCATTCGAAAGGCCACGTTTATAACGGTTATAATAGGGCTACCATCACAACTGAGAACGACAGGTTTGATGTTCCAAAGACTTACCAAAAATTTGATGATCTCATGCTTCCATGCGTCCCAATCGTGCAATTTTTAATAATAACGTTACCGCATTTTCTTAATATATTAGCAGCGGTATATTATTATAAAGCTGTAACAGCTATTAGTATATTCCATTTATTGGCCAATCACAAATGAGGGTTCTTAAAAAGATTTTACTATGTAGAAGTGACAAGGCACTCACAGTCATTCGTTTTAAAACAAAATGATGTGAGTATCCCTTTTGATTAGGTGTAATAAAATCCTGTCATTTAGGGTTGGTTTTGACAGCAATGGTGGGCGTCTTGTCTTTAGTCTATACTCTATAAGGATTTGCGATGCTACTATCATTAGTGATAATTAGCATTCATTACCTATTAGGATTTAATGGCTTTGGTAAGATTAACCATTCGCGATGGTCTACAACCACGTCAAGTAAGATTCACTTCCAAACTAACTGAACTGCCAACTAACGATCCATAAAATAGCAACAACGATCTGTTTAAAACTTCAAACCCTCCAAGAAAAAGCTTATTATTAAGAAGGAGTTACACATGTTCGCTGGTCGCAGAGTCCTCACGAGCAAAATGATGAAGATGTGTAATAATCATATGTTTAACTTCGATAAACAAGTGTTTAAAGCTTGATTAGGTAATCGCTTGTGATTCCAGAGTTTTACTCCATATTTCATCACTACATGAAGCATTTCTGGTCAAACTTAAATTTTATTTTACAGTTTATTTTTCCATCAAAACCAGAATGTTATATTATTATTGATATTTGTTGAATTTTCATTGAATACTTTCAATATTACTATTGCAAGTGAGCTTGCTATATTAATTTAGTCACGTATACGCATTCCGAACTTACTACATCAGGCCAAACCTCTACAGGTCAATTGTGAGCCTTATTGTACGAAAGAATACGTTTTTTCCGGTCTTCCTTCTTGTACTTTTCAAAATTCATAATATTTTTGTTTCACTAAACTCGCTGCAAATAATTTGTTTTTTCATGTATATAGAACTTTTATCCTGGAAAGCTGCGCTTAAACCATGCTCACGTATGTTTCGTTGTCCATAAGGATGCATCCTCATCCTGCATCCTGGTCGTGAGAAACTTATTATATAACTTTCGAGGATGTTTTGTGACCACTAAATTATGCATCCGCGTCCACTACGGTTGCTTACTGGCCAAAAGAGTAGAAATTCTTCCCACAGAAGGATCCTTATAACGTTGCGTGAAGCTGGTATATAATTTCTTGGCGTTATCAAGATCGAAAGACTCTGGTTTGCAGCTAGATCGGACTATAGTTCTACGGCGTTTGCTATGATCCTACCGATCGAAAGTGTACCACTAACGGAAATGTTTGAGAATGCTGCGCATGATTGATATAAAAAAATTCTGACTGCTTTCAAATCATTCTAGATCCAACCAATAGAAGCACTGCAATAAAATTCACAATTTAGCATCTGGACTCCATCTTTAAGGGGAAAAAGGAACATTTTTTTTAATTTTTAGCTACACTACACTAGCTACGTATTGAAAAATAGAGGAACAAAAACATTCAATCTTGTTTTTTCTCGCTTCAAGTTGTAAGTTATATCATAACTTTGAATATTTTTTGTACCATTCTGACATAAATCTTCTTCTTAGACGAATCTTCGTCCAAAATTTGTAAACAGGTCCATGAACATCATATGTTTCTGAAAATTCTGCGCCACATAGGATCTGTAAAGCTCACTGTTCTTTCCTGTCTACCTATTCAATCTTTCTATTAAATCCAATGAACTTTTTACGGAATAGACAATCAATCTCAATACCAATTTATAAACCTTGCAAAAAATCCAACATTTCAAACTATTCAAAATTGTTTTGAATAACTTATCAAAAAAATTTCATTGGAATAAAATCAAAGAATCACAACTTCACATCACGGATTTTCCAAAGCGAGGTGTGAAAACTGCTAGTTTATTTGAGTTACAAAACTGAAAAAAATAGATCATTTTTCAAAAAATATATGCACACCATTTGAGTTGTAAGCGACGAACCGCCGTAAGAGATTGTCAATAAGTCTGCCATATTATTATTATTTCTTATCGAAACAAAAATTACTCATTCTCACTCTTACGTTCGAATAAATACAAACACAGTTATCGTATGTTCGAATTTTGGCTCGGGAGAGACTGTTAATTGTCCGGCAATTGTCCTGTACACTATAGACTGTTCCGAAAATTATAAATACATCTTCTTTCTTGAATAAAACAAAAAAAACTGGATTTTTCGGGTCATTTAATTCTGAAATATAAATAATAGGTGTTTTCTTTCCAGTTTCAATTCAAGTTGGGATTATTTTTCGTAGGATACGCGAGTTCTCCAACTTTTCTCTTAACACTACTCATAAGCTTTTGCACAGTGTGTTCTCGGACCATTTTTACCACTTTAAGCCAATCTTTTTCAATTTTTTCTACATTGTCCGCTGGTTTGACAGATTTCCTCAGCTTTGCCTTGGTCAAAGCCCAGAAAGTTTCAATAGGGCGAATTTCAGGGCAGTTTGGAGGATTCATCTCCTTTGGGACACATGTGACATTATTTGTTTTATACCACTAGTGCATCCTTAGAGTAATGGCCGGAAGCAAGATCGGGCCAAAAGATTGAAGGATTGTTATGCTGCTTAACCATGGGTAACAACCTTTTCTGCAAACACTCTTTCACGTAAATTTTACCATTCATTGTTTCATTCGTAATGAATGGACGAGATATTTTTCCACATTCACAAATGGCCTGCCAAACCATTACCATCTTGCCGAATTTTTCGGTGTAAATGGCTTTCACTGGTCCAGGGACATCCTTTCCCTTCGATGATGTATAAAATTGCGGTCCAGGCAGAGTGTTATAGTCCAGTTTTTTGGAGGTTTCGTCATCCATGATAACACATCCCATTTTTTTGGTCAGAAGTTCGTCATAAAGCTCCCGAGCTGTAGGTTTCACAGATTCAGCTTGTTTTGGATTTCGTTTTGGCTGCTTCTGCTTCCAACGGGTCTGAGACCCATTCTTCCCTTGGCACGCATAACGTTACTCGCCGAGGTTCCAAGCTTTCTCACCACATCTCGTACTGATACAGAAGGATGCCGCTTGTAGTATTCCTTAACCTTTTTGTCCATTGTGGGATCAATAGGCCCGAGTTTTCTACCACGTCTTGGGGCATCAGTAAATGTGCACTCTTCACAATACTTCCGCAATGCGGTTTGAACTGCTTCGACACCTTCTTCTCTGGCTAATTTCCTTATAGAAAGACCACTCACGGTGCCCCATTCGTGCACAATTCACTTCCTTTGTTCGGGAGAAAGGTCACGCATTTTCGAAATTTCGCACTAAATGTTAGAAAATATGACAGCATCTGTTTCTTTTAGATGTAAACAACAGGACGCAGCCACCATTCTGTGCCGAACACGCATCAGTATCGGACGTGTTTGGTGATCGCTTCGATAGAATATAAAACAAAAGACGCGCGAGCAAGTGTTGGCATTGTTTGCCTGGTCGAGTGAAGGTTCAAGGTCGCCCGCCCTTGTGCAACTGTTTCGCATCGTGGCTGTTTGCTGGTGCGTAAGCCGATTTGGCTGCTAAGTGATTTGTGCTACAGCAGTGGACGAGAATCTCAACACAAAGGAGGAAAAAGAAGAAGCCAACAGTTGACAGCGAGTTGTGTCGCTGTGCTGAGTGATCGCACACCCGGCTCGCTGCTGGTGGCTGTTTGGAGCTGCTGTATTGGTGCTGCTGGCTGTAACGGCTGCAGCTTCGACCGTTCGGACGACCAACCCTGCTGAAAGGAGAAGTAAAGAGGTACGTGTTCTGTCGGCGCTAGTGCGCTAGATTTAGCGCGATGGATGTAGATCCCTCGCCTCCCGTGCCACCATCCCCGAACCCCCCGACCCTGTCCCTCCTGCCAACCCTTCCTCTGTTAATTCCCAGTCCCTCCTCGCCCCAGGCTTTACCCGGACGGATCTCAGGGCAGCTTTACTGTTTTCTTTCGGCCAAAAGCAGGACCGAAATCGAAGCCGTTAAACATCCTGCAGATTTCGAAAGACCTGACGGAGGGGTACAAGGCCGTGACCGAAATCTCCAAGGTCAGACCCAACAAGCTCCGTGTCGTGGTCAGCGACCTGGAACAGGCCAACGCTATTGCTCGCTCCGAGCTCTTCACACGCGAGTATCGCGTTTATATACCCGCACGAGACGTGGAGATCGACGGTGTCATAACCGATTCGAGTCTGTCGGTCGAGTGTATCTTGGCAAGCGGTTTTGGCTGCTTCAAAAATGCTTTGTGTCACGACGTAAAAGTAAAGATCATAGATTGCAAGCAATTGCGGTCTGTGTCTCTTGTCAACGGCACAAAAGTGTACACTCCGTCAGACTCGTTTCGTGTTGCGTTTGCCGGATCTGCTCTCCCTAGCCACGTCTCGATCGATCGGGTTCGTCTGCCTGTGCGATTGTATGTACCCCGTGTTATGAATTGCACCAATTGCAAGCAGCTAGGCCACACAGCCGCCTACTGTTGCAATAAGGCACGATGTAGCAAGTGTGGAGAAACTCATGCGGACGATTCTTGCAGTGTAAATGCTGAAAAATGTATTCACTGCGGGGAAAATCAGCATGATCTCTCCACATGCCCGGTGTACATGCAGCGCAGAGATAAAATCAAGCGGTCACTTAAGGAGCGTTCAAAGCAATCTTACGCTGAGATGCTGAAGAAGACCGTGACCACTTCTACCATAACATCGAACCCCTTTGATCTGTTGTCCTCTGATGAAACCGATTCTGACGATTCACCAGCGGGAACATCTTATGCCAATCCTGGGGCGTCTAGAAAGAGGAAAAATATTTCCTCTCCTAAACTTCCCCGAAAAGGTCCTAAGATTTCCCAAAGTGAAATGAAAGTTACAAACAAACCAAACAGTGTTGCGGAAAAACCGAAGCAAACTCCTCCTGGGCTTGCAAATTTAAAGTCCCAGAAGGAGTTCCTAGCACTGCCAGGAACATCTAAAACCCCAGTTGTTCCTTTTGCACACCCAGCTGATGAAACAAACTCTGGATTTGTGAAATTCTCTGACATTGTGGACTGGATCTTTGAAAATTTCAATATACCCGATCCAATTAAAGTTTTTCTTACAGCATTCCTCCCAACAGTTAGATCATTTTTGAAGCAGTTGACTGCCCAATGGCCCCTCCTTGCAGCGATTGTATCCTTCGATTCCTAATTCATCTGCGTATACGAAGGATTCTATCTCTGTCTTACAGTGCAATTGTAGAAGTATTTTACCAAAAATGGATTCATTTAAAGTTTTAATAAATAGAAACAAATGCGATGCATTTTCCCCTTGTGAAACTTGGCTTACTTCAAATATTGATCTCAACTTCCAAGATTTTAGTATCATTCGCCTTGATCGAGACACCCCATATGGAGGAGTACTTCTAGGGATTAAAAAGTGCTATTCTTTCTATCGTATTAACCTCCCCTCGATTCCAGGCATCGAAGTAGTCGCATGTCAAATGACAATACAAGGTAAAGAGCTTTGTATTGCCTCAATATATATTCCTCCCAAAGCACAGGTTGGGCAACGGTTGCTCTTTGATTTAATAGAACTTCTTCCCTCGCCACGTTTGATTTTGGGAGACTTCAACTCTCATGGTGTGGCTTGGGGTTCCCCTTACAATGATAACCGCTCCTCTTTAATCTATAACCTTTGCGATGACCTCGACATGACTATTTTAAACAACGGTGGAATGACACGTATCCCGAAACCTCCAGCGCGCCCAAGCGCTCTGGATCTATCCTTATGTTCGACGTCGCTACGGTTGGATTGCACATGGAAGGTAATCCTCGATCCTCACGGTAGCGACCATCTGCCTATTCTTATTTCAATTACAAACGGGTCAACTCGCATGCGACCAATTGACATTCCGTATGACCTCACACGGAATGTCGATTGGAAGTTATACGAGGAAATGATTTCAAAAGCGGTCGAGTCGATTCAACATCACCCACCACTTGAAGAATACAACCTCCTCGCGGGCTAAATCCTCGACGCCGCGTTGCAAGCCCAAACGAAGAAATATCCCGGCGTAACGATCAAAGAGCGGCCTCCAACTCCGTGGTGGGACCAAGAGTGCTCCGATGTCTACACGCAAAGATCCGACGCGTTTTTGGCCTTCCAGAAGGGAGGTATACCTGGCGACTATTTACGGTATTCGGAGCTTAATACCAAGCTTAAAAGTTTGGCTAAAGCAAAGAAACGCGGATATTGGCGTCGGTTCGTGAACGAGACGTCGAGGGAGACATCGATAAGCACTCTTTGGAACACAGCCCGAAGAATGCGGAATCGCGTAACGGTCAACAAAAGCGAGGAGTCTTCAAGTCGGTGGATATTTGATTTTGCCAGGAAAGTATGTCCGGACTCTGTTCCTGAGCAAAACATTGTTCGCGATGCGTCTCCGGGCCACGACGCGATAGAATCACCTTTTACGATGGCAGAATTTTCAGTTGCCCTCCTGTCCTGTAACAATAACGCGCCTGGGTTAGATAGAATCAAATTCAACTTGTTGAAGAATCTACCCGGCAATGCCAAGAGGCGCTTGTTGAACTTGTTCAATAAGTTCCTGGAGCAAAACATTGTACCGCAGGATTGGAGGCATGTGAAGGTGATCGCCATCCAAAAACCAGGGAAACCAGCTTCTGATCACAACTCTTATAGGCCGATTGCAATGCTATCCTGTATCCGGAAATTGATGGAAAAAATGATACTCCGTCGTTTAGACCATTGGGTCGAATCAAATGGTCTACTATCAGATACTCAATTTGGCTTCCGCCGTGCCAAAGGGACGAATGATTGTCTTGCGTTGCTTTCAACAGATATTCAGCTGGCGTATGCTCGCAAAGAACAAATGGCGTCTGCGTTCATGGACATTAAGGGGGCTTTTGATTCCGTTTCTATTGAAATTCTTTCGGGTAAACTTCACCGACAAGGATTTTCTCCAATTTTGAACAATTTTTTGCACAATTTGTTGTCCGAAAAGCACATGCATTTTACGCACGGCGATTTTGCAACTTTTCGCATTAGCTACATGGGTCTTCCCCAGGGCTCATGTTTAAGCCCCCTTCTTTACAACTTTTATGTAAATGACATCGGCGAATGTCTGGCAAATTCATGCACGATAAGACAACTTGCAGACGACAGTGTAATCTCTGTTACAGGAGCCAAAGCAACCGATTTGCAAGGACCATTGCAAGATACCTTGGACAATTTGTCTGCTTGGCTTTACAGCTAGGTATCGAATTCTCTCCGGAGAAGACTGGGGATAGTAGTTTTTTCTAGGAAGCATGAACCTGCTCAGCTTCAAACACAATTAATGGGTAAAACGATTTCTCAGGTTTTAGTACACAAATATCTTGGTATCTGGTTCGACTCTAAAGGCACCTGGGGTTGTCACGTGAGGTATCTGATGAAAAAATGTCAACAAAGAGTTAATTTTCTTCGTACAATAACCGGACAATGGTGGGGTGCCCACCCAGGAGACCTTATAAGGCTTTACCAAACAACGATACTGTCTGTTATTGAGTACGGGTGTTTCTGCTTCCGCTCCGCAGCAAACACACATTTGATCAAACTGGAGCGAATACAATATCGTTGTTTGCGTATCGCCTTGGGTTGCATGCAATCGACCCATACGATGAGTTTGGAGATCTTAGCTGGAGTACTACCATTGAAAAACCACTTCTGGAGCCTTTCTTCTCGTATTCTAATCAAATGTGAGGTCTTGAACCGTCCCGTGATTGAAAATTTTGAAAGGTTAATCGAACTTAATTCTCAAACCCGTTTTATGACATTGTATTTCAATCACATGTCCCAAAATATTAACCCTTCTTCGAATATTCCAAATCGTGTCGACTTATCAAATACTTCTGATTCTACTGTGTTTTTCGATACATCCATGATAGAAGAAACTCGTGGAATCCCGGATCATTTACGCGTGCAGCAGATCACTAAAAATTTTTCCAATAAATATCGAAACATCAACTGCGACAATATGTACTACACTGACGGATCACTTCTTGATGGGTCCACTGGCTTCGGTATCTTCAATAACAATTTAACCGTCTCCCATAAGCTCGATAATCCTGCTTCTGTTTACGTCGCAGAATTAGCTGCAATTCAGTACACCCTAGGGATTATTGAAAAAATGCCCACGGACCATTATTTCATCTTTACGGACAGTCTCAGTTCCATTGAGGCTCTCCGATCGATGAAAGATGTTAAGCACTCACCGTATTTCCTGGGGAAAATACGGGAACATCTGAGTGCTTTATCCGAAAAATCTACTCAGATTACCTTAGCGTGGGTCCCTTCTCACTGCTCGATACCGGGTAATGAGAAAGCGGACTCTTTGGCTAAGGTGGGCGCAACAAACGGTGATATTTATGAAAGATCAATTGCCTTTAATGAATTTTTCGCATTTGTACGTCAGAATACGATCATCAGTTGGCAAAATTCTTGGACCAAGGGGGAACTGGGAAGGTGGTTACATTCCATAATCCCCAAGGTATCGACGAACCCGTGGTTCAAGGGGTTGGATGTAAGTCGGGATTTCATTTGCGTGATGTCCCGGCTTATGTCCAATCACTATAGATTTGACGCGCATCTCCGTCGTGTTGGGCTCGGGGAGAGTGGTATCTGTGCCTGTGGTGAAGGTTATCACGACATAGAGCACGTTGTTTGGTCATGCCCTGTACACCGTGACGCCAGGTCTAAATTAATAGCTTCCCTGCAGGCCGAGGGTAGACAGCCGGCTGTTCCTGTTCGTGATGTCTTGGCGAGCCGTGACCTATCCTACATGTCCCTTATATACGTTTTCCTGAAATCCATCCACGCCCCAGTTTAGTCCTATCCCCTTCCGCCAACATCCAACCAAACGACAAGAACACGTTAAGACCCCGGATCCGGAAACAGCAATCAGACCCGCACGATACTCTCAAGGCCCGATTGAAACAACCCAATATGCCAGTCCGTAATATCTTGGCCCAGCAGCGGAACAAATTTAATATGCTGCTTACCTATGGCAATGAAAACCATCAAACAGCAAACCTGTGCTTTTAATGCAAAATATTCTAGCTTTAAGTTAGATTTAGTTTCAGCTCGTAGTCGGCAGCGAGGATAAAAAATTTGCTTTTAGTTATTAAGATACTTTAGAAAGTAAGCTACCAGATATAATTGGCGCCGTTAAACATTGAATTGTATTTGTGCCGTGTCAAATAAACTATAGATGAAGAAAAAAAACCCTCTAAGCCTAGTGCAGACTTTAGACGGTCTTTAGTTGAACCTCTAAAAAGCTTCAATCAATAATTAAAAAAGGTTTATGAAAATTATATCGATTTTTTCGAAGTCCGTCTGAAACTTTATTTAGACACTAGAGGATAAAGCCGAGCATTGCGCGAGAAACGGCCGCAATACTAGCAGAGGTACGGTATTCTACTACGATTCTATCGCATGACAACGATCGGCCTCATACTGCTGAAGTCTTTAAAACTTACATAGAAATGTTTAAATGGGAAGTCACATTTTACCACCCATATTCCCCAGATATAGATTTAATCCCAGCTGATCTTGAGAGATTTTTGAACGTGAAGATGCTTTTTTCTCAAAGCTGTTAATCTCACGACGAGATAAGTAGTTGTAAGTTGGGCCCTAAATGCTTATCCGGACGTTGATGGTGGGTACAAAATAGGAGCAGAAGTATACCCACGAAATCTTAGCAAGGTAATAAAATATTCACCTCTTATCTATGTACGAATGAACGAGTCGGAATTTCATCCAGTTACCTTGACTATTAGCTTAACTCAAATTAGTTTTTATTGTGGAATGAATTGGACCAATCTATAATTTTGCATCTAAATAACAATATTTATTCAATTACCCGATTCAATTATAGCAGAATTAATAGCATTTATTCATTGACTACAGCTTATTGTCTACAGGATCAATGCAAGGTAATCAAAAATTTATCTTCAATTATTATTAACCAGCACAACAAGGATGTTTTCTTGCTTTTGCATCTTTACTAAGCCATCCAACCGCGTAAATCTATCAAATCAGCCATTGTATCGCATAATGACGCCTATTATTTCCTAACAATCCGCATAAATTCATCGAGTACAAATCTCAACACCATCTGCCTTGAAAAGTGGCAGAATGTGACATGGTAATAACAGTTGAAATTATATCAAAATAGCAATACTTTAATCGCCAAGTAATTGGCTTGCAAATGATTACTAATAAACGTTCACAGTGTAACTACCTAATGGCGTCCAATTGTCCAACAATATCGGGCTAATTGGCTAGGTTCATTCGATCATATTCCACCGTATCATGGATCCGCTAATAACATAATCATTTTGGCTTTGGACCCCGGTATGCATCGGTGCGGAAAATTTCGCACGGCAAAACGTGTCCACAATAACGATGGCGGGGCCGCGAAATATACGAGCACCTGGAAAGGAAATGCTGACCTGGTTGATCGGATCGATACCATCCCAATAGAGCTCCTCGGTGGGAAATTCGGAGGTTCAATGTGAGAAGTACCTGCCCCCTACGTACGTTCACCTAGCTGGCAGAGTCCCACGCGATGGCTAAGCGTGCGCGTAATTTGTTTCCACGGCAGTCTTCTCAACGCACTCACCAGCCGACCGATCGACCGACGACGTTCCCCCGCGGGCTGAGGTGTAAATTGAGCCCGGTAACGCGATCTTGTGCGCTCCGCAGCCATTAATTAGCATATTTATCGCGAACCGACGATCGGGTGGTAGTTTGCACATGAGGTTCGAGCCTCGTGCGTGAGTGCGGTGTTAGAAATAATAAACATAATCGTATCCCGATTATGATACGGGCTGATTAATCCTATAGCTATAGGTTAAGAGAAGCTACGACGAACGTTTTTTGCACACGAATAATGGAAACCAGAACAAATCGCATAACTCAATCGGCATTGTCAGCATCAATTTGTTCCTAACAGTGTACTTAATCTTCTAATAAGTGGTTATGCTAGTTTCTTGAAGCTAGCCGCTCTAACCGGTTGTTTCCACGGTGCATTCTCCGGCAGTGAGATAAGTGATCTCGTTACAATTTTCTTCCATTCCTTAGCGCTGCATCTGAACATACGAAAAAAAACAGAGGCGTGAACATGCTTGTTCTATTGATCTGGAAACACAGTCATTATCTCGGACCAGTACATCTTCATATCCTTAGGCCAACCGCTGCGTATCTGCGCCTTCGAATCGCAGCCCCAGTCAGTGCCGCTTGCTGCTAAATTGATTTGTTAGCGAAATGCAGGACAGCCTCCTACGGCTAGTTCAACACCATTGTCACCATCACCAAGTGGCCCGGCCAGGTGCATCGCGATGCAGATGCAGAAATGAAAGCCTACAGCATGCAATAGGCGCACATCCATGCACTACGGATACGGTGACTGGAACTTGAAGTGCGGTGCGGTTTTTTATAGAACCAACAAACAGTTCTGTCTGAGGGAAAGGAGGTTAAAATAGGGTACCTGAATATTATTACTGATTTGATAATAGTATATCGTTTTGTCTCCAACCAATTAAAGAAAATCCGTGGCAGTCAACAAAAAACTATTTTTACTTTAATGACATTACAACACAAAAAAAACAATCCTTTTTAAAGTTGTTGTTAAAAGTACGCTCATCCGCGAACAGAAATTAATTATTTTTTCACCCGAAAAAAATCAAATTTTCAAATTTTATTGATTTTCGTCGACCTAATTCCACCACTTGTTTGTGCCAATTATCGACATCCGGAAAGGTCACTCCGCCCAGAGCTCTAACTTACGATCACTCACTTCATTGTGGGATAGAATTTTTTTTCAGAAACTTTTTACCTCAGAAAATCGTTCAATGTCACATGAAATTGAACCTAAGCCAGTTGAATCGATACACGAACCTACCACGGTATTTGGACCTTCATACGCTTATTTCTTATTTTGAATTGGGAGTACCGGATTGTTGCCAGAATGGCTTCATAGCCACGATGAGAATTTACCTGAAAATAAAAAACAAAATTATACTGTAATTAATGCATGACTGCAGTATAGAATAATATGAATTAGGATAATCGTTTCTATGTATATTTATCTCAACACCTATGTTCACCTCATCACATCACAAGTCATCACAAGTTTTACTTAGAGAATATGGTAAAACTTCATAGTAAATTAGACAGACAGGAGCGTAAGTTGAATATGGGTGTTAGGATAAATATAGGAGCGATTACCCTATTTTCAATGTGATGGCAAATAATTTTTTATCGTATTACTAGCAAGAAACCAAAAATAAATTAATTGTCGTACTAAACAAGAGTACGAAGTAATGATTGCAATGACTTTATTCAATATTTAAATAAAAGACGAAAGCACACGTTGAATGTAAAATTGAAGTCCCAAAGGATTATTGTTTGGTATGATGATTCAATATAATGAATCATCTCGAATACTGTGAAATCAATAACTTTATATTGTCTTAGTGTGATCTTAAACATTCATATAGGTAACTCAGTACAAGGTGTATTAACTCATTCTGAGGTACATTTAGTTATACCCAACAAAATTGAGGTTGAAATATTTCAAGGGTGTAGGATTTCAAACGCTTTAATACAATTGTACCGAAGGCAACAATTCATTATTACGTATCCTATACTATCCTATTACTACCACTTTTTTCATATTACGTAGTGCGATTAGAGGAGGAGTTTTTAGTTTGAATTGAAAAAGATGTACTGCCATATTAGAATTCGTTTCTGATATAGATGTTGATTAAAAGTTTTTATTATATCGAATTACATTTGAAACATTCATATTTATTGAAGACCCTGAGTAACACTGGTAAACACTGGAGTTCGAACTGGATATAAATGAAAGATTGCTGCTTTGGAAATCATTTCCGTGCCCCTAGCAAAGAAAAATTTTCTTACACATAAATGAGTTTTTCCATTAGCCAACGTAGAAGCGACGAACGCGACTAGCATTTACTTTGCGACCTTTTGACGCATTTCCGCATGCACCAGAGGCACTAAAATTCACATGGATTGTTAAAAAGCAATAATCTTTTAAGTCAACTATTTTGAGCTTCAGGACCACATTTTCTCGCTTTTGTCGACCAGTTTAATTTATTTGTGTATTTACATGTTAGCAGAGAAACTTTTGGCTTTATACAAATTTTTGAACAGATATTCTGAAGAGCGGTACAACCCGGTTTAGTCATCTAACTGGACAGAGATCAAAGTGACAACCCTGCTTTTTGACGTAGAACTGCATCTTTTGGCAACTTCTAATGGAGGGTTTAGGATTGAAGTTCAAGATCTGATTTCCAGAGTAATTCAGACCCCAGACGTCATTTCAAATTCCAAATTGGCAACTTTTCGAAACTCTTTTGAATAAACTGTAGACGTCATTTGAAAATGCAATATTGTAACTTCCGGTTTGCGGAAATCAGATTAAAATGACCGAGTGCCGTCCAGAATGGGTATTGCTGAATCAAAATGGTGCATAGAGGCCACAATTTTACCCTAGACGCCATTTTGAAGTCCAAGGAAAGGGACTTCCTA
Source organism: Wyeomyia smithii (assembly GCF_029784165.1). NCBI lineage: Eukaryota > Metazoa > Arthropoda > Insecta > Diptera > Culicidae > Wyeomyia > Wyeomyia smithii. The sequence continues at coordinate 187,970,475 of NC_073695.1, read as the reverse complement.
TGTCTGTAAAACAGTTATGAGCAAACATAAGGTGTCCCGTAATCTACATGAGGCCAAGAATTGGTCATATACTGCTCATTATAAGTCTTTGGATCGGGGAAGACATCTAGAAACCAGAAATCAGACCTCGGGTTTCTGGATACTTGTCTCAAATGGCCAAATACCACCCAACACGGGTGTATCTGAAACCATAATGATGTCCCTATTCCGGAAATCGACTCCAGAGACTGGAAATCGGCTCCAGACGCCATTTTATAATACAAGATGGCTAAATGAGAAGTAAAATCTAACTATGGGTCATTCCATACGAAGTGACCACGAAAAAGCACAAAATTGGACACGACCATCACAGATTTTGCTCAAAGTTGTGAGAATTATTCATCTACTGTCACTTTGGAAAAATCCCAAATTTGGTGCCGATTGGAATACCCCCCGTTCTGTGGGACCCCCCTCTTTATTGCAAAGTCACGCATTTTTTGTTCAAAATCTCTATTTTCTTTTTCTTACAATTCATAGACGTAAAATGTCCGAAAAATACTGATAGATGATTTTTGTAGAAAATAAACCAAGGAATACAGAAAAAATATGAGTTTTGACCGGAAGTGTTGCCAGATAAATTATTTTTGTATTTGAAAACTAAATTTACATTTTTCGGCAAGTGCAGCCAATTTGATTTGAAATTTGATAATTTCATCGTGTTCATTGGAAAATTTCACATAAGAAGCAACTATCATCCCGAGGTAATATGAGCCAATCTCGAGATATAACATTTTTACGAAAAAAGTTGCAAACTTCGTAATTAATTTTTTTTACAATTTATTGACGTAAGACCCGAAAAATAGAGAGAGGTGAATTTTAAAGAAAATAAACCAAGGAATCCAGTAAAATATTATATTTGACCGGAAGTGTTGCCAGATTAATTATTTTTGTATTTTAAAACTAAATTTGCAATTTTCGCCAAATGCAGCTAATTTTATTCTAAATTTGATGGTTTCATCGTATTTCTTGGAAAATTTTACGTAAGAAACACTTATTACCCCGTGGTAATATGGGCCAATCTCGAGATATAGCATTTTTACGAAAATAGTTCTGAATTTCGTAATTAATATTGCATAAAAATGTTATATCTCAAGATTGGCTCATGTTACCACGGAGTAGTAAGTGCTTCTTACGTAAAATTTTCCGATAAACACGATGAAACCATCAAATTTAAAATAAAACAAGATGCATTGGCCGAAAAATACAAATTTATTTTAAAATACAAAAATAATCTATCTGGCAACACTTCCGGTCAAAAACAATATTTTTCTGGATTCCTTGGTTTATTTTCATTCACCTATCACTTTTTTTCGGGTGTCTCACGTCTATAAATTATAGAATAAAATAATTACGAAGTTTACAACTTTTTTCGTAAAAATGTTATATCTCGAGATTGGCTCATATTACCTCGAGATGATAGTTGGTTTCTTATGTGAAGTTTTCCAAGGAACACGATAAAATTATCCAATTTTAAATTAAAATGGCTGCATTTGCCGAAAAATGTAAATTTAGTTTTCAAATACGAAAATAATTTCTCTGGCAATACTTCCGGTCAAAACTTATATTTTTTCTGGATTCCTTGATTTATTTTCTTCAAAAATCATCTATCAGTATCCTTCGGATATCTCACGTCTATGAATTGTAAGAAAAAGAAAAAAAGAGATTTTTGACAATAATTGTGCGACTTTGCAATAAAGAGGGGGGTCCTAGAGAGCGGGGGGTATTCCAATCGACACCAAATTTGTGATTTTTCCAAAGAGACAGTAGATGAATAATTCCCCCAATTTTGAGCAAAATATGTGATGGTCGTGTCCAAGTGGCATGTACACTTCATATGGAATGACCCATATTCATTTCAAGCGCCGTTTTTCTGGATTTCGTAGGATCTGTTCCCTGGCCACAATGGCCACCGCTGAAGCTCTCACACTCCAACTTTACCCGGTTTCTCCTCTTTACACCTTTCTACCAGTCTTTTTTAAACGATTGATGGCCCTATACACAAATAATCTGTCGAATTCTTTGCTGTCTGCCTTCTTTTGATATGTATGTTACTCATTCCAACAAGGTGCAAGTTTTTGATTTGTTGGTTACTAGAATTCATTGTAATTTTTTTCCGAAAAGAGGCCAACACTGGCTTTGTCGCTTCCAGGAAAACTATAAGCATTAATCGGAATAAAAACAAACACAACTGATTGATGAGAAACGGCAGAATGCGCTCTCAAATAACCTCAATGTCTAATTAGAAACACTACTGTTTCGTTCCCCAGCAGCGTTGCCACTAAGTTTTGAATAAAATCTGGCAAAACCAAAATAAAAAGTCTGGCAAAAATCTATCACTCATTTTTGGATAAAATTCCTGCCAGAATTGAAAGCGATGACTTTTTTTTGCTCTTGTCGGTTGTAAGTAGGTAAAGGCCATGCATGGCCCATCTCGCAGTGATGACCTTTTTGCGAGACGCCGCGGATGAAATCTAGCAAATATCTGGCTCTTTTACAAATATCTGGCAGATTCTGAGGTTTATCTGTTTGTCTGGCGCGCAAACAAAAATCTGGCAAAATTCAGATTTATCTGGCATACTGGAAACGTTGTTCCCCAGTGTTTACTTGAAATGAAAATATGCAATACCGTGAGCCCAGAGTTGCGAATGTTGTTCGGGATGTGCACGAGTTTTGTATCTTCAAACAGGTCCAAATGAGTTTCTATGGAGCACACTCATTGCGTGTTTTAGATAGCTTGCATAAAGGCGAAAGTTTGTATTTTTCTCCGACGCAGTTTACAAATCGTGATGTGATTCCAAGACGCATTTAAGTCTTTGAAATCATCAGAGTTTGCATACTGTATGACGGGAAAAAAAAAAGCTGCTGGGCAACTCTTGTCATGCGGGGGCCTAGTGTGGTTGGTAACGTCTCCGCCAACCACGCTCGACGCCTGGGTTCGAATCCCACCGCCGACATAGGTGTCGATGGTTGTGAGGTGGCGTGATCCACTCACAACCAACCCAACTGGTCTAGATTCAATCCTAGCCGACACCGGGAGATTTTCTGAGGCGAAAAATCTCTGGGATCACGCCTTCCATCGCATGAGGAAGTAAAGCCGTTGGCGCCGGTCCGTTAATAAACGGGTCGTGAGTTAGGGTCCTGGGTGTGGAGTCGCCTTCCTGGGCGTCGGTGATTGGCCACAACAGTGGCGGAACTAGACCGACGGAAAATGAGCGAGAATAAAAAAAAAAAACTCTTGTCATATTATTGCTTTATTCCGTATGCCTACGAAAAACTAATACACGCACACCGGATGAATTGGAAATAGAAGGAACAGCTTGAGTTGCGATGACGGTTATTAGATAGTCGTACTCCCGTAACACGTGCTAAATATGGGACAGTATGTGTTGTTACTTGACTGGAGATGAATTTTCTTGCTTTTTAAGTAATAGATAGAAGAAGAAAATGGACGAAAATTGCCGATTTTTCATGGGTTTACCTTCACACGCACTGACGTGTGATATTAACTCATGAGTCAGCAGAAAAAAATTGATAGCTCTATTAGTCGAACTCTAACCGTGATAGCGAAAGCAGTAAAGCTACTCCGTTCAGAAGTGTGCGCGTTCAAAGAACGGTACCCCGTTGCATCGAAAAAGGATATCGTGCGGCAGTTCGTGGACACCGGGTACGCCCGTTCCGGCATCTGCAACATCTTGGCACTATTGGACTACAATCAGAGCATTGAAAGATATCCCGGTTTCGGACGACCGGCAACCCTCCAAAGGATGCTGAAGAGTAAGACCGAGGGAAAAGTGGCTACATCGCTGCGTGCGCTTGGCTAGGTGCCTGGCGAATATAGACGTACATATAAGGAAGTCTCGTCAGCAGTCTCGTTCACTAATCTAAGAGCTGTAGACAATGACGCAGTGGCAGCGTCTGAATAAGATTATCAAATTGATTTTCCAGGCAAATCATGCCGAGACGGTGGTGATGGACGACGAAACCTGTCTCATCCTGGATGGCAACAACTGGCGGGGCACTTTATATTTTACTTCCCCCGCGAAGGAAGTAAGCACCAAGGTGAACTTTCTTTCACACACCAAGCCCCCTAAGAAAGTGCGGCTGTGGCCTGCCGGAAGTTGCGTTGCTCATCAAGAAATACCATAAGGCCGAGTACGCGGTCTTTTGGCCGGATCTGGCGTCGGCTCACTATTCGAGGCGATCGTTTAAGGAGATGAAGCTGCTGAATTTCGATGTGGTACCCAAGTTGGCGAACCTGCCCAGCGTCCCAAGTTGCGTCCCAACGAGGATTTCTGGGCAAGCTTGTAGCGTAAGATCTACTCCAACAATTTTGCCGCGAAAACTGAGGAGACATTGATAAATAAAACGAAGGAAGAATTAAAATACATGCTTACACGCATATTTTCGTCCGCCATCGCGAATGTTCCGGTAACTGCCGGAAGGCCGCACGCAAGATTGTAGAATTTTTTTGCGAGTAAGCTAACATAATTACCTTCCATGGAAAAATTATTAAACTCACTTATCTGTATCCATTTTTCAACGCATGAGTTTGTTACGTGTTTACGTATAGAGAAAAAATATGACAAAGGCAACCAGACAAATTTTTTTCTACATCACACAGTCTTTGCTTCTTAAAAGGATGCGAAACGATTCATCACTCGTGGTTATTTATAAAACCCACTTTCAATAGATTTTTACCCTGCTTTTTAACCGTAGACCTACGTTAAAAAAAATCTTACGTTGGTGGGTCGTTTTCGACTCATGTATATTTTGCATCTCCCAGATGGTCTTGAGATACGATGCTGGCCCAAGTAACCAGTCATCGTAGGTTAGAGTATGGACTTGGGAGAGACTGTTAGTGTCAGTAGGATCGTAGCGCTAGCCCCGCAATTGTCCTGTACACTAAAACAGTCGGCTGCGAAGTCTGTGTACAAAAAACAGAAGGTCAATCTCCGAATCGGAATGTAGCACCAAGGCTTTGCTTTGCTTTTATATTTTGTATAGCAACGTGTGGCGAAATTGATGAAATATGGGAAACACATATTATTCTCATCGTCTCCTCCATAAAACTTCACAGTTTCTTTATTTTATATTTCAATTTTGGGAACATATTCGTTATTACTACCAGCTTAAAAGTCTTTATCATGCGACTTTTCTGAGAAGCAACGAACTTCTTCATACGATATTGTTTTCATCCGACAAGATATTTCAACGAAATAATTGCTTTTTCTTCGTTCGAAATAGTGTTAATAATAATTCGACCTCACGTAGGTCTACGGGTAATGATTTTACAATAATCTCCGGAAACTTTGGTCACAATCTCGAATAAAGTCTCACTAACACATGTATTGCGGCACTTGGTTTCAGATGGATGGCATGAAAGCGTGTAGCTGTCAATTTTTTTACATTTAGTTATAGCTTTGTTGTCCAATGCGCGGTTATAAAACACAAAAATTAATAGAAATTTGCTCAAAAGCAACAAAATCTTTTCCGTTTGTTTTGGGTGTACCCAAATGATTACTTCATAAATTTTATGAATCAATTACAATACGCTTACGTTATGAGTAACATCATACAAGAAAAAATATCCTTATTAAAATTAAAAATCTAATTGGCAACTTTTTCATAATAGACATAATAATGACACTGTAAACTCTATTGCCCTAATTGGCTGCCAGCTATTAACACCCGGGAAATGAATGAACACTCGCCCTGCTCACCTATGCAAATACATAATCAGTGCTCATGCAGCTCAATCATTCTGCTCACGGCACATGCTCGTGTAATTTCAATAAAAGCCTATACTTAATACAGATTAAATTACAATTATTAATTATCCCCACCCGGATCGAATTTACGCGCCGCCTTGGGATGCGTGCTGCACCTCGGTGTAGTTGCTTCACTCTAGCGCTTCAACACTGTAGTGCCTTAATTTATTTGCGTTTATGTTTTATGCATACCATGTTGTTGTGGTGACTGCTGCGACCAAAGACGTCGACCACGGCGACGACGACGGTCGGCATCAGGCCTTTCGTTCTTTGAACACACGTTTGGAGGGTCTTGCCATCGGTCGCATCCAGAGCAGTACGAGCCTCATCTAAGCTAGAGCAGCACCACCAGCAGCACGCAGGGTCTATTCTTTGGGAACAATGAATGTGAGAAGCAGTGAAACATTAAACGGTGTAAAGGCGATGATAAATTACTGGAAGCCCTTGCTTCGTGCAAAACAACCCACACCACATCACCGGTTGTTTCGTTCCCGAATAAGCCGAAGGCTTAAGCAAATTGCATAAGTTAGAAAGGCGACTAGCCGCATCCGAAGCGAGGTGCGCGTAGGAAAAATGTGGAAAGTGGAGCACCAGCCGGCCCGGGCAACGACAACCGGATCAACCGCGTACCGAAGGGGAGGAGAATTTACGGATTTTTATTAATGGAGCTGACGAAGGTGTTGACTTAATAATTGATGTGATTAGTTTCGCACTGGATGTGCGACAAAGGGTGGCGCGTATTGAAGGGCCAGAGGCAAACTTGATTCTGGAGGTGTTGTGATAAAGTGGGCGAATAAAAACACGCGTGTGAAATTCAGCTAGGGGATGTGTTAAATATTTAATTTAATTAATAATAAGTGCGGAAAATTTCAAAGACTCAAAAACAAAGACTGTTTGCATGAAAAATAAACTGAAAATTCTAATTCCACCATTTCCACTTACGAAAAAAGAGATCAAACCGTCAATGGAACTCAAATTGGATAAACCTTGTTTCTCCATAGTGCAATTATAATATAGTTGGAAACTATAATTATTGATACTGGTTCGTGGGGTTTTTTTTTTTTTTTTCATTACCCGCTAGAAGTTTTTTTGCAACTTTACCTATTTTTCATTTCCCAGCTGTTAGTATTTAATCAACTGCAAACCAATGCCGTGTATTTTACAGATGGTCGATGATATTCCATTCAACAACCTAATGGTGCTGGCACTCAGCATTAGGAGCACCAAGGAAAAAAAACTTGACCGTTCACTTAACCGCTGTCAGTCCAGTTCATAAACATCAAAATCAAATACATAACCATATAACTGCATCGTGTCTTGGAAACACTTGAACTTGATCATCTCGGGCCACGCTAAACGTCGTGAGGTTGGCGAATCGTTACTTTGTATGTCCACCACTTACCGGAGGAATTTCAAACATCTTAATTTCTCCGCAATCGCCGTTTAATTCCGCCTGCAGAATGCTCCCATCAGCGAAGAACAAACATTGGCGAAAATAATATTTTATGGCACCATAAAAATCATCAAAATAACTAGCCAAAACCCATTATCGCACATTGAAGCATAATTTCTTCCCATTCAGTGCGGCAATCTGCCATCTGTGGCTCCGGGCGGCTCGTCTGAAAAGCGCAGGTAATTTAGCGCCAACCGATTAGATTTATCTGCTGCATGCAATCAGCGTGCTCTCTCTATCTATCTCTCTCTGGCAGAATCATCGCAATACTCATCAGCAGCATCAAACCGACCCTACTTATCCGTAGCAGGTTGTAGGAAGTGTTAAGATAAACCGCTCCGTTCGAAGGGAAGGGGTGTAGCAATGGAGGCTCACGACACGCATCCCTTTCGACTATCCGTCCGGCGTGATCGCACAACCTGCCCGCCTGCGGAGCTTCATCACAGAATTCCCATCAATCTCGGCTCCGGTTGCCGCACCGTTGTACAACAGTCGTTTGAGATATTGAAAGGTCCTTCTGTTTGGCAAGTGAAGGTCTTAACGAGCGAGATGAGCTCATCGTAGATAAATCGAGAAGTGCACGGGACTGCACTGCAAAACGGCAATGGCATCGAATTGAGCGATAAAGTTTACTTAAGGTTTATGTGTGGATTTGATTGCACTCGAAGGCAGAGGTCTACCGTTTTGAAGCATAAGCGAACGGTGCGAGGGCATTTTCGGGACCCCAGGTGGACCCAATAGTGAATGTCTTTATTAGAATACGTGCGCCTGAAGAAGGAATGATTGATGGACATTGCACCGTGAAACCTCTCAGTGTACGGCATCCTGGCACGACTTGAACTGCCTTGCAGAACGGTCGAATTTTACCAACAGCTCGAGGCTTGTCTTAGACTACCGAGAGATATTGGAAATTTTCCGCTTCCAATAGGTAATCTTTTTTAGAGAGTATCTGTTGAATCGCAAAGTATTGAATTTGTTTTTAACGTTTAACGAATAACTAATGTGTAAATTTGTGTTGACAAAATTTGTGTAAAGTGATAGTGAAGTGAATTTTGTCCTGAAATGCCAGGACGAACCAAAAAAATTTGCTTTGATGCGACTACGAGGAAACGTGAGGCTTCTTCCCCGAGTGATTCAGACAGCAATAGGTATGAAATTTATTCTACTATAGGGGATCAAGAATTGGAAATTTCTCATTCTGAGAAAAATGCCGGTATGAAGAAAGCTTAAGTTCCACCTATTGTGGTAAGAGTTGCAAATTTGAAAAGCTTTTCCTTCAGAACTTTCATCATTTATTTCTGATGTGAAAGTTAATTTTCAAATTGGCCAGCGAGGTGAAATTCGTATTTTGGCCGAATCGTTTTAAGGCCATAAACATTTATTACAGTATTTGACTGAAAAGATGTACAAATTTTATACATATGATGCCAAAAACGACAGACCGTTCAAGGCTCCCGGACGAACACATACGATTCGCATAGATTCTCTAGGATTCCTCACATTGGATTCGTGAGCGCCCTTGAAAAGGATTCCTGAAAAGAGAATCCCCAGGAATGCCCTGTATATGGCTCTAGGATTCTTGAATAAAAATCCTGAGTGGGAATCCTCCGGATCGTGTTTGCGATTCCTTTCACGATTCCGTCACCGAGTTAAAGGTTTCCTGGGGATTCTTACTCAGGATTCTTTGCGTGTTAATAAGGGCTGTTTTGAAATGTCTTTCAAATGACCAAACTATTGATGAAATTGAAAATTGTTTGACAGAATTACTTGGTTATTCCCCCAACCGAGTAATTTCGATGGAACGCAAGTCAAATGCAAAAAATAATAATATTGGAATACACCAGGAAAATTACTTGGTACATTTTGATCGTACCAAAGTAAGTAATTTAAAATTTTTAGAAAAAGCACGTGTTTTATTCAATGTGCGAATAAAGTGGGAAAACTTCAAGAGACATGGAGGCATCCATAATCTCACGCAATGCCGGAATTGTCAAGCCTATGGCCATGGAACTCGCAACTGCCATATGACAACAAAATGTATGATTTGTGGTGACTCATCTCACACAAAGGGCATCTGTCCTGTGAAAGAGACCACTGATAATTTCAAATGTGTAAATTGTGGGGGTAAACACAAATCAAATTTCTTTGACTGTCCTGTTAGGTCAAAAATTATTACTTCCAGACAGCGTAGGTATTCAAAACAACCTGCTGTCAATAATATTCTAGTGAGTAATCAAAAAACTTTCAATACTGCTCAGGCATCACCAGCCTTTCCTGTAGCTAGTGCGTCTGTAGGTGATATTTCAAATTTAAAAAACAACAAATTGAAAACAAATAATTCTGTTCAGGCACCACCAGGCATTTCATATGCCAGTGTCCTTTTCGGTAAAATTTTGAATTCAAACAGCAACAAGCCTTTCGTGATTGAAAAGTCAGCCAGTATTGATTTAGGTATTCCAACTCCCGAGAAGATTGACTACCTACAACAATCAGTGCTGCAGCTAATGTCCGCTTTGTTGAACTGTAACTCGATGTACGAGGCTGTTCAAGAAGGAATATAATTTAAAACTAATATTGTTATGAAATTGAAATTCAGCAATGTATTTAAATAATGCTGTTAAATTTCTAAATTGGAATGCTCGCTCTTTAAAAGCGAAGGAAGAAGATTTTTTTTAATTTTTAACAGTCCAAGGCGTACATATTGCAGTTGTGACTGAAACACTTTTAAAGCCTAACATTAAACCAAAAAGAAACCCCAGCTATATAGTTCACAGATTCGATAGAATTGATGTTGCCGGAGGTGGAGTTGCAATAGTAATCCACAGTCGAATAAAACATCGTGTTATGCCCCATCTTGAAACGAAGGCTATTGAAAGTTTGGGAATTGAAATCGAAACTGATATTGGTATTATATTTATAGCCGCAGTGTATTTACCTTTTCAACGCACTGGTGAGCAGAAAATTATTTCAAGGGAGATTTACAAAAACACACGAGAAATAAATCTATGTTTTTTATCATCGGTGATTTTAATGCAAAACATCCATCGTGGGATAATTCACAAAACAATTCCAATGGAAAAATATTGTTTAACGATTGCTCGGCTGGATTTTGGATTTTATTAAGTTTTATTTCCAAATGCTCCTAGGGGTAAGCGGGGTAAGACCGCCCCCTTAAGCAATTCTGTTTATAGAAAAAAAAGTTGCGGCTGCAATTTCATTTTTTCTTCGCTAAGAGGTTCTATTCAATACCCGCATTTAAAAAATAAGAACTGAAATATTTTTGTTTATTTTCCAGCTTTTTTTTTAATTTTAAAAATTCATTGAAAATTTTGCAGATCTTTTTCATGCGGGGTAAGCCCGCCCACCAGCGGGGTAAGATCGCCCACCATTTTTTAAGGATAAACAATATTTTTAGGGCCGAAACGGTTGATTCTATCGGTATAGTGTCTCTGACAAAGTTGTAGATGGTATTTTTTTTTTCTTTTTAAATAAAATATACACTGTGAAAAATCTGAAAAAAAAAATTTTCTAAGTTTTAACTTATTTTGTTTTCTGATTATTCAAGTTCAAATCAATGTTTAGGTAACTTTTTTGGTTTTCAAAATAAATATTGGGGTTTTTCAAGATATTGAATACATAATATACCTATCTTTAAGCTAAAATTTGAAACTCATTAAACCTATCTGTATGATTCTTTTGAAGACTTATTATGTATAGAAAAATACTAATAATTATTATTTCTTTTATTTATATTTTCAATTTTCTATGTTTTTTTAAGAACAAAATTACCAACGACTCTATACACCAAATAAACCGTCAAACAAAAATTCTTCACAAAAATTGAGCTATTCATATTTCTATTACTCCATGATCCAACAACCATAAAATTTTAGCTTACCTTTTGTAGATTTCACAGGCAAAACATGTTTTTTTCAAAAAAAATTGAAAAAACACATATTATTGATATTAAGCAATTTATAAGAATTGTAACCTCATTTTTCTGTCTTTTTAGGGATATTTTAGATTTTCGCAATAAAGTGCCAGTATTGAATACAACTGACGATATGACCATGTGTATACCATGTAAGATAAAAAAAAAATATTATAAAATAAGAAGCTGAAATTTTTAACATAGAACAAACAAAAAATATCAAGAAAAGTTTCTAAAGACTTATGGAAATTGTCCGTTGGGCTAATTCACTGTCAATAGTGGTTGTGACTAAATTACTAACATGATGTGAAAAAACTGAAACCATAACGGTTTATTTGATTGCTTGATTGAACTTCGGCAAAATTGTAGACAAAAATTTGCTCCTTCTAGAAAAAAATACACCGTTAGACAAAAAAAAAACAATAAGAAAACTGTACAAAAACACAATTATGAAATTAAAGTCTGGTTTTTTTCTACGCAAACAAGACAGTATGAGCAAAACTTTGATAATGGTTTTAACTTAGAGAAATAAAACATATAAATTAGATGCTTGTATCCAACACACGACCGCATAACTGACGTAGAAAATGCAAACTTTCTGACAAACAATTTCGTATATTTATAGCTTGTAAAGCTGCCATCAAACGAATTTCGGCTGAACTTCAACCTCATAAACTGTTATATAACACAATTGTTCGTTGGGTTGGTACTAACAAATGCTTTGTGGTGTGTGTTTCATTAATAAGTCTCCTATTATTTGTTTAAAACAAGTAACTCTTCATTGAATAGCTCACAGGGATTTTGATTCGGGCAGCTCGAAACTGTTCAAGAACGCAACTGATGCACATTTCTCAACAGCCCAATTTGCGAACAAACATCACCAATAAGCGCTTTTATATTTTTAATCTATAAAATCCCACCTGCTGAACTATATTTTTCGTGGTTTCTACTATCATATTTCTCAGTTAATTTAATTTCATACCTCCATCGCTACATGTGCTCCAAAAAAATATAGATTCGAATCTTCACCATAACCAAGCTATCCGCTGACAAAAGGACTTTAAAGTATGGGTTTATTCTCAGGCTCTTCCACACAAAACTCCCCTTCAGACTTAAAAACCACTGGTTTAAAACTTCGATAATATCATAGACTAAAAGGTCGATAAGGAAGGAAGTAGTTTACTAAGTCTTAAAAAGAAGCCAAAAGCACTATAACACGAAGCAGGTTATTTCTCAATAAGTATCACTGCAAAAAGTTAAAAAAAAAAACAAAAATGTGCGAACAGCGAAAACGTCCATACAAAAAAAAAATATTTCTCTAGCAGCGTTCCCCACCAGTTCCAACACTGCCGCAGCCGCCAGATCGGTAGGTACTCCTGTATCAGCCCGCATACTTTACGGGTACTGGCCTTAGAACTGGCTGGTAACGTAATCACGAGAAACACGAAGAATGAATGTGAACTGGAACCGATTTTAAAATATAAACCAAAATCGTGCGCGAATCAGTGACGATGGGATGCGATTTCTTTGAATGCATACGAAAAGAGCTAACGCGACAAGTGGGCGGGGTCACGCACACAGCATTATGGAAGAAAGTTAAGAAAGGTTTAGCTGCGCTGCGGGTTGTTATTCTAGGTATAGAAATGAACGTTGCGCGCGAAGTACATAAGTTTTTCGTCAACTGTTAAGCCGTCAAAAAACTCATCATTAAAAAGGCATCGAAGACACAAGTGGCCCACGGACCAGCGCACAGTGGTCCAATAAGGCAAAAAGTGGAACTTAATTCCATACCGCCCTTCACATTCATCCTAGCTTAACAGTGTCTCCGGAACAATTATTTGTATAAATGTTCCGCATAATCGCAAATTATTAAAATTTATGCAAAGTTCACCATAATTAAAATAAGAAAACTAACTTTTTTGTGTTAAGAGATAGAGGAATAGTTTATTCAGAAAAGTTATAGAAGATTTAAAAATATAAAACCTTGTTGAACAAATGAAAATGTTATCTTCATTAGGTACGGAGTTATAAAGTACATTATATGGCACTTACTTGAAACTTAGTTTTTTTACTAGCTTTGTAAGAAAAAGTCCTAACGATGTGTGCTCTTCAACAAAAACGCGTGTTGTATATGACCAAATGCTTCTTTAGAACAACGTTTTCTCGTAAAATGTAACTAACAAAAGTTAAGTACAAAGAACTAACTTTTAAGTAACTTTTACATAAATTACTCTGTAACTCTGTTCCCAACGAAGATAGGATTTCCGTTTGATTACCAAAATTTCATATTTTTCCAAGTTCTAAAACTTTGCCAAAAAAATCATGCCTCTATCTCTTAACACAAAAAAGATAGTATTTTTATTATATGAAAACCTACTGTAGCATTTGCTCGCCGTACTCTAATATGGGTGGATTAAGACAAATGGAACATACAAGAGTTTTTAGTGCTTGAGCTTAACTTCAAGGGAAAGTATTGACACCATAATTCCGCTTGCCCTTTTTTAACTTATACGTTCTTGGAAATATCGAGAAAGTAAGCTTAAATATGATATAATTTTATAAGTAAAAGTCCTACAGATGTATGGTCTTAGGCAAAAATGTGTGTTTTGTGTGCCCTAAAAATTCCCCCGAACAACACTTTCGTGTAAAATGCAAGTAACAAAAGTTAAGTAAAAAAACTAAGTTTTAAGTAAGTTCCATATAATATACTTTATAACTTCGTACCTAATGAAGATAGGACTTTTATTTGTTGAACAAAGTTTCATGTTTTTGAATCTTCTATAACTTTCCTGAATAAACCATTCCTCTATCTCTTAACACAAAAAAGTTAGTTTTTTATTTTTAGTATGGTAAACTTGTCATATTTTTTGACAATTTGGACCACTGTGCAGCGGCAGAGCAGCCAAGGATAGCCTTTCGTAATATTGTAATTACCAGCCAAGTACGCTGGGTCCGAAGCTAAAGTAATTACAAAATACTCTAGCTCAAAGTGAATTGTTTCGTTCCCCTTGTCAAGTACAAATTACAATTCTCCTTTCTCAAGGCCACAAACACGTTCTTGAAGCAATGCTGAATTTTCTTACCATGCAAATTATGAAATAAGCAGTTCTACTTTTATTTCAAACGATTAAAAAGTTACGTTAAAATTGTTTTTAACTAAATTCGATCATATTTTAACTATCTAGCAGGTTTGAATTATGTTTGAAATTTGTTTGTTGTTGTTATTGAATCTTTTAGTGTAAGTAATACAAATCAAACAGCTGGATTTAAGCAACTACACAACTCTAAAAAATTATTCAATTTAATAAATAACAAAAACAAATAAGTTGAAAAATTGTTGTCTTGGAAATGATGAAGAAATTAAAACATTTTCGATCGTTGCTTTTGACGTCTGTGGTCAAAAAATGAACACTAAGAAGAAAACCGAGATTTCAAAGTTTTTATCACTATAAGCAACGTTCTGACGACTGGCAGAAAAACAATACCCACTTCAACCGAATAATTCAAATCGTCGCCTGCTGCGCTGCGAAAAGTCTGCTTGCTACTGGCCGATACAGTTTTCAGTAAATCGTCCTTTTGCTACAGGGATCGGATGAACAATGAAGACAAAATTGGTGTATGCTAGCTTTCATATGTGACTAATGACAGTTATACTTCCGGTGGACATGTCGTTCTGCGCTCGAGCGAATAAGGCAACAACCACAACAACAGCAACAAATCGTTTACAAATTCAAATCGTTCCTTACTTCAGTGTCAATTCGGCAATAAATTTTAACTTCTTTACTTTGAGAAAATGTTTCGATAACACTGTGCTACAGCGATTTAGAACTTCTGAAGTGACCAAGTGTAGGTTATAGGTCTTGTTGCGTGTAACATTCGCTCATACTAGAAATTTTCCAAACACCCTTAAAATCTGAAGTTATGGTCAAAATACGGTTTTTTGGACCTCAGCGCACATAATATTTTTTAACTCAGTCATTTATAAACCGATTTTCAATATTTAAGCAGTTTTAGAAAGGGGACAAATAGAGCTTTCAAAATATATACAGGTTTTTACTAATATCAATAAAATATGTTGAGTTATTTGAGTTTAAATCTTATTAGATATATTCACGCTATTTTTCAATTTATTTGAAATTTGCCGTCTATTTTTGTAAGAAACATACCACAAATATACAACAATTTTGAAAGTTTATTCGATTTTGAATCAAACGAAAGTAGTTTTGTTGAAATCGGTTGATATTTGGCCTAGTTATATATTTTTTAGGAAAACCAGAATTTCTGGCTTCTATCGCATAATTATTTCACGGAGCTACAAATGATGTAAAAATACAAGAGCTTTTGATGTGACTTAGTGTGGGTTGTAACTTTAGTCAAGTGTTACTTGAAAATAACATAAACCATCTTATTTATTTTAAAACTATTCATCACATATGAGTAAACTTTTTAGACATATTTATATGTTTCAAAAGCTCTCTTTTCCGTCTTTCCAAAATAGCCAAAAATAAAAAATCGGTTGAAAAATAACCGTATTAAACATAACAATGTGAGCTAAGGTAAAAACAGGGTTTTGACTATGACTTATAATTTTCGGGGTATTTGAACAACTTCAAGTAAACGCGCAAGTAACACTTGACTAAAGCTACAACCCACACTTAGTCACATCAAAAGTTCTTGCATTTTTGCATCATTTGTAGCACCGTGAAATAACTGTGCGATAGAAGCCAAATATTCTGGTTTTCTAAAAAAATATATAACTTAGTCAAAAGTCAACCGATTTCCACAAAATTACTTTCGTTTGCTTCAGAATTGAATATACTTTCAAAATTATTGTATATTTGTGGTATGTTTCTTAAAAAAAGGCAAATTTCAAATTAAATTGAAAAATTGCGTGAAAATATCTAAAAAATTAGATTTAAACTCAAATAACTCAACATATTTTATTGATATTAGTAAAAAACTGCATATATTTTGAAAGCTCTATTTGTTTCCTTTCTAAAACTGCTTAAATATTGAAAATCGGTTTATAAATGACTGAGTTAAAAAATATTATATGCACTGAGGACCAAAACCCGTTTTTTGACCATAACTTCAGATTTTGGGGGTGTTTGGAAAATTTCTAGTATGAAAAAATGTTACACTCAACAAGACCTACAACCTACACTAGGTCACTTCAGAAAGTCTTGCATTTTTTTTTCATTTGTGGCACAGTGTATTTGTTTTCAAAAACTAGAGAAATTTGTTCTCTGTTCAAGGAGATATCAATGACTGAAATCCGTTCAGTGGTAACAAAGTTGTAAGAATTTGAAATCTTTCGGTTTTGCCGTTCCACTCTATTTTCGGTATTTCGGAATGGCACCCTACTCAAGTAAAACGTATTTTACGTCAAAACACCGCGGTGGAATCTGAAATATGTCTCTAGAGAGATAATAAACTGGTGCGATCTTTCTCACACGTAAGAGGTTTACCCTAAATAACTACACAACAGAGCTCACTGCAGTGCTTTTACTATGTGTCTCTAAACATATATCAAATGAGGAGATCATCTGGGTGGGAAAGTATATTGCGTAGTTTGCTTTACATCTCGAAACTAAAAAAAAATCCAGCTATCCGTCACGCATGTTTGCTCTTCGAATGCTATCGAATTTATCTCAGTATTGGTGTACTTTTGTGTATTCTCACTGAACCACTCTTGTTTTGCTCAGCTATGAAGTAAGCAGCAAGTGTGTTATTTTTCTGTGGGCAACAGAAACACAGCACAAAGCAGAATGAAGAAGTTTGGTGCACAAAATTGCTATTCGTAGCGCTCATGCTGGGCAAGAAATTGAAATTGAAAATGTATGTATATATTTCTGAGAAAAAAAAAGGATTATTTTGTTTCACGGTGTATATTTTTTTCTGGAAGAATAAAACTACTGTCTGCAACTTTGCATAAGACGTTATACCAATTCTGGCTGTAATTTTTATTACTATTTTTTTTATTTTAAATGTTTTGTTTCTCAGATAACCACCAATCAAATCAATGAATTAGGGGACAAGGTTTGAAAGGTGATTTCAAAAAACACTTTGAACTTTGAAGCTATAAGCAATCAAGGATCAATCCAAAAGCAACCGAAAGTGTCAGCACGCTTATGGACCGCACGGTTTCATCAGTATCTAATTTAATATTTTAATATTTTAGTATTTGACATCGTAGGGCGTAAAAAATATCCTAAGGATTAAATTGAGTAAATCGAGAAATTATAGTTGCAATTTATGATAATCTCTCTAAGCCACTTTTTCTCATCAGCAGGCTTTCGAATTATGCACATTCCTCAACGAATACTAATATTTTCACTACCGTTTCAAAGCAGTGTTTTGTGAAAAAAAATATTACTATTCAACATAACTCATCATAACCACCTTTCGTAGTCACCATCTATAAATCCTATTTAGCTAGCGACTTAATTCCTCCTCCATCGATATCACTTCCTTCTCTGAGCTCTTATAACATATAATGTTAACACAATCAAATCGTCGATCAGTAGTTCAGTAGTCATTATAGTGCACACTCTTGCCCCGGCGATGAAAAAAAAAACACCCGAGCCCCCGATCACCCCCACCGATGGGAAGTTACTCCCGGATCTGCGCGTGCGGCTCTAGCGACACTCGCTACCGCTCTACAGTAACAGCTCCACAGAACCGGTCTGCTATAGTTTCCACGATCGCGACGATGATGACTGGATAATCGGACACCTCAAGTTCGGCCCATTTACATATTTTATTAAAACAGAGCCCCGGTCCGGCCGGCAAGCTGTGCAATTGTCGTTGCTCTTTCGCGAGCTAAACTAAGCGAGCTTCCTAGGATCCCCCGACGATACGCGAGCCATCGGTGTGACATGTTTACTATCGACGTTGAATGAATGAATCCTAAGAAGCAGCGCAGACCATAAGGTGTTTCGAAAGTGATTCGACGTTGAATAGAAACTATATTTGTTATGATCGTTCTGTCACCTATTTTAACTGACGGTGAGCGGTGGGGTTTTGTTGCGACGTGTGTAAAGCTAATTTGTAAAGGTTACTCACCTAAATATAAACCTATTCGAAATCAAAAACCGATATTCACACTGAACAACTTACGCAATTGAATTCTCCTCTCGTTGTTTCCAGGAGATTTAAATCGTTTTGTTTGCGAAGTTGGGCCCAATAAAACCAACACCAGGCGCTACTTTTTTCCGAATCTCTACTGCGTATCGTGTGTGTGCACACCGCGAAGCAAACGGTGCACAATTCGAACGAATTTCATGTCGATAATTTGCCATTTTTCCGTTTTATCGGAAATTAATCTTCAGTTACGATCTTAACGACAGCCCACTGACGGCCGGTTCTGCGGGGCCGATCCAAAAGGTCTCGGGAAATTAAAACACCCGAAATTGGAATCAAATTTTACGATCGTGAGCAAGGTTTGGATGCCTAATAAAACTATAAAACTCAAGATGCGAAAGCTTCCTCTCGAATTACTCCGATGGAAAGCTGCGTATAATTATATTGGACACGTCCTGCTCCAAGCTCTGCCAGTTTCACTTGCCGTTCCAGTCGTGCCTGGATAGCGTGCTCTGTGCAAACTCATTACGCGCAACGATCGATTGGTACCTCCCAGGATATTGCTCGTTACCAATTTGCATAATGATCACCTGGAATGGCATCGTTAAGCCGCTCTGAATTAGTTCTTTAAAAATACATTTTCCCCTCTTGAAACACTGACCAAAAACAACGATCGTTTGCGCATTTGTGGTGCCATTTTATAATACCTCCTAAGGACGCCATAACAACTGACGCGCTCGCGCGGAGGACGAAGGAAAGTGGAATAACTGGCCATAGGGGGAAGGCTATTATCGTCGTCTCTTCACTTTTATTTAGGGATTGGTCAAATTTTCTTCCGCACCGCGATCTATAAAAATCGGAAAATTATTAATCGTAAAAATGTAAATAAATTGTTGCTTCTCCACTCGTCTTTAGTGACACACCTAGTAAACAGGTTCGCTTTCGGGTTCGGAAATTCGTCGAGCTGATTGAGAGAGGTCACGCGTCGGAAACGCACATTTGAAGACGGTTGTAATTATTTCAGCTTCTTTCGATATCTTAAACTGGCAACTATGCTTTGGTTCAATCAAAGAAAGTATAATTTGTGAAAATTTGGTGTGCAAAAAATACCTCAACACCAAAAGCCATTCACATCAATATGCAAGTCGTACGTCAACCTTTATAACCTAGTCACCGTTTTTTTCACGTGTTTCCACTTTTGTATTATGCAAATCTACCGAACCGTCTTAGATTTGCCGCAGCAAGTTAAATGTCTCCTTCCTAAACCCAAGACCATTTGTAGCATGAATCAACCAGCCCCGGTGGTGACAGAGTCCAGACATACTGAAATTAATATTGCCTCCATTTACTCACGATCATTGGCCACGGTCATGGCCAAGGCCCATCGTGGAGGAGATTGAAACATGAGCCCTCTAGTCGCTAGTCGCGATCTTGCACCCGCATCCCGAAAGGCACGACGTTTGTTGTCTGCAGCTGCTTGCGAAGGGTAGGGAGTCTGTGAAATATCTTTCCAATTCAATTCTTGTGTCACACAATAAAAACCAATTCTCCAACCGATGATGACGGAAGAAATTCAGTAGCCACGGAAACTGAGGCGACAGCCAGCTTCCATTCAGCATCAAAACATGACTACTGTTTATGATAATTTGCTACAAAAACATTCGCCATTCGGTGACTGCTGGTTTTGCCATGCTCAACTTGGTAGCCAGAAGTTCTCTGAAATTGCGGGTCTTCGAAGGACATAAAAAAACTACATACATTCGAATATATTTGTAGCGAATACATGATCACGAAACGGTAATGTACGGGGAGCGCAGAGGTATAGAACATGAACCTTCATGATGCTCACTAGATTGCACCGGCTTCTGGTTCTCCGTGAGGCTATCGGTCTCTCATTCCGTGGACCCTGCGCTGATGTCATTCTCCGTCGTCGAACGCGCACCATTTGGTTCAATTATGATCCAGGTAATATTTGGCCCAATATCGTAACTCTCAATTAATCGCAAAATTATGCAACCAGTTACGATGCAAATATAAAAATATATGTAATCGTTTTTTCATTGTCTACCCCGGCTCTCGACAACGGTAGCGCGGTAGAGCTCTGGCTGGTGGCGTGGCGCTACAAGTAGTACATGCTCACTGTGCCGCCGGCGGCCGATGTCGCTCACTAGCGTGCGGTTCCTTCCTCCGGAGGAGGGAGGTTTGCAGGTCCCCCCCGAATGGACGCAAACGAAACCTGAAAGTAATTGTACAGCACGATTCGAGCATTTTACCTGTCCGCCGTCAACACCGGCGTCGTCGGTCGTCGCCGCGCCGTCAACATCCGCAGTTTTGGACTAGTTTATCGAAATCGTTGCCAGCTCAGGAACACAGGTAATGTGCCTCGGATGATAACTATTGCGCCAGAAAATATGTGTGAAAATGTACTCGTTAGTAAGAGGACACTCTTCTGCCGATGGAATACTACGGGGGTCGAGTGTATTGCTTGCATTTTGAAGTGGAGCATTCAAAGAGGTGAAATCGTTTTGTTATTTGCTTTTTCTGGACTATATTTAACAAGACTGCTTAAGATTATGATGAAATCAACAGGATGATGTATTGCTATGCATTTTAACCTTAATTCGAATAATTCAAATTTAAACACACAACCAGCTGCTTAGACCTACATCGAAGTGTTCTTGTGTCATAAATAGTAATAAATTATGCAAATTTCTGACTGTTAATGTCCTGTGAACATGAGTCTTCAAACTGTGTTTTTTAATTAATTAGCGCATAACATAATTTGCAAATTAGGTTTATTAATTATTAATGCATTGGAGCGTGTGACTTGCAAAGATTTTTCGTCTCAGAAAATGTGGAACGTTTTTAAAAAAAAAAAAGATAAAACACCTGTTGCTAATGGATCAAAAATATTTTTTCACTAATTGTTGTCAGATTCACAGGTATTTTATTTCTGTTTACAAAATTGTGATAAAGAAGAAAGGTAGAGATTGACAAGTTTGTTTCTTATTGAAATTAAGGTACCCGATGTTTTTAAAACAATTTTGTTATAAAAAATGGAAGCTAGTTGTTGATCACTGATTATTTGGCTCGATATGGCTGAATTTTTATACCCTTCGATACGTTCATGCAACTACGAAGGAACCTGGAGTAACTTATCGGCGCTACATTATGCCACGCTACGTCGGAATGCGTTAATGTGAAATTTGCATTACATGTGTGTATATAATAGGGCGGCAATGACTTGAATGAAAATAAATTAACCTTCAAATTTTGCTTAGAAAGGGCTCAGAAGTTTCGTCTTCCCGAAAAAAGTACCCATTCGAAATTTCAGCTTAATCGGACCTCCATGTACGTGCCTCAAAGCGGTCGAAGTTTCACTTTTTCGACTAATGAAGACTTGTAAGCGAAATTTGAAAAGTCGATTTTCATTGCCACCCTGATATGTGTAAGTTCAAAAGTTCGGGTTATACGACACGTCTTTGAAATGTATACTACACATTCCCCCTTCAGGAGAATAGTGTAACCATGTTTTAAAATGTTGTTGCAAGAATATTGTACAATATGGCTCACGAGCCAAATGTTCAATTTGTTTTCCAAATTAACATTCCTCGCGGATGGAAAATGATTTTAAACGCAGAAGCAATTATCTAAATAGGCATATTTATACTGGAACTGGTTTTATAAATAGCATTGTAGCTCAGAAACCTTTAGTTGTACAGATGAGCTGTCTAGAAATGAATTGTAGGGGACGAATGCTGTCTTGTAAAAAAATACATTGAAAAAAAATCTTTTACTTCATATTGGAAATATAAATTACACGTTTTTAAATTTAATAATATTCTACAACTTTCTACAAAATTACCACACTGCACTAAATTTCGAACACTTCAGCTATGATGTAATTTTGCACTAAAAATCAAAGAAAAATGAAAAACGATCGTCAATCTAAAAGATTTAACACGTTGGTTATTTCATTGTTGTTGCGATTAAGTGCCATTTATGCCGATTCAATTGGTATTTAAAAATAACGAGAATTCAGAACACGGCTTTGATTCAAATTCCGAACATTTCAAAGCAATTCGCTGAGAGATAGATGGGTGAACCGTCTTGACACTGATTGTCACTTTTTTCAACGCCTGCTGGTTCCTGTAAGTGGTCCTACAGTAAAAAGCTATACATCACTGGGTGAAGGACATTCCTAGGAACGAAATGGTATAAAAAAATCAAACTTTTGATTAAACTAGATATAATAATTCGATTTTTATTCTGAAGTGTTCAAAGTTTGAATCAAAATGGTACTAGGTGGAGAAACGTAAGAAAAAACTTCTACTACAAAGTTAGTTTTCAATGTTTTTTTTCAATTTCAAGAGCGTTTAAGGTAAAAAGGGGCAAGTGGAACCATGATGTGTATTCTTTTCCTCAAAGTTTAGCTCAAGTACTAAAAACTGTTATAAATTCCATTTGTCCCAATTCACCCACTTTTTTGCGTATTTTCATGACATTTGACATGATATCGCTCTTTGACACTGGTCAACAACAGTGAAAAAGTGGCCCAAAAGTTCGAACAAGGCGCACAGAAAGGTTATAGCTTTTGATTCATTCCTATGAATTTTGATGCCCTGAGTGAATGCAGAAGTGCATCTAAAAACGGCAGAATAATTGCTCAACCGCTGCTGGCTTACGGAAAACTTATTTAAGTCTCTGAAATAGTTATCTTTGCTAGAGGATCCAAAATTCTCAGGAATAGTTAAAAAGCTATAGGCTATATGGGTCATTCCATACGAAATGACCACGAAAAAGCACGACCTTGGCATCGACCACCACGGATTTGCTTCAAAGTTGTGAGAACTATTCATCTAAATTCACTTTTAAAAAATCCCATTTTGGTGGTGGGCCCCCTGCTCTGTGGGACCCCCTTGTCCAAAACCCCTTTTTCCTTTTTCTTACAGTTCATACACGTATATGTCCGAAAATTACTGATATATATTTTTTTAAGAAAATAAAACAGGAAAATCAGAAAAACTATAAGTTTTGACCGGAAGCGTTGCCAGATAGATTATTTTTGTATTTGAAAATTAAATTTGCATTTTTCGGCAATTTTAGCCACTTTTATTTTGAATTTGACAGTTTCATCGTGTTCCTCGGAAAGTTTTTCGTAAGAAACAATAAGGTTTGCAATCCCGGGAACGATTTCCCGGGAAATACCTTTTCCCGGATCCCGGAAACAGAAATATGGATTCCCGGGATCCCAGGATCCCGAGTCTCTTGAAAAATTCCGCAAATTCCCGGGATCCGAGTCCCTTGAAAAATTCCGCAGAGTTTACTGCAGTTTTCCATGCAAAAGTGCAATAAAACTAAATACTCTCTCAATACCACGAAACTGACGTCGCCAAACTGTATAGCAGCACTAGGGTGGGCATTACACGAAGCAAACATTTGCTTGAAATGACGGTCAATATTTGTTCGCCTTGTAATATTGAGTTAATTTCTCAAATTTTTTTTGTCATTAATATTTGCTGTTTTATTCAGAAACCGAAAAATCAGGCAATTATTTGCTTTCTAATGTCTTTCTTTGTTAGTAAATGAGCAAATTTTTAAATTGATAAAAAAATATACCTGTAAAATGATAAACAAATTTGAAACCCATAGAAAACCAGGAAACAGCGATATAACGTTGCATTTATTCAATCCAAATTTTCACACGGAACCCTACTCTCTAATCAATGGTGAGAGCAACTTTAAAAAAATTTGAATGTGCGAAGAGGCTTTGCTAATTTTCAAGCAAATAAAGCTTTGATCAGATATTTGTAACAGTGTAAGAGTATTGCAAATATTATCCCGAAGGAATATTTTGCCCAAAAGATGCCGTATCAAATATAGCGAATAATTACACCAGCTGCCTGCCTGCCTAACACTAAGTTTTCTCTTCAACAAAGTGAAAGAATTGGACACTTCAGTTTTTTATAAAACGTAGCAAGAGCTGAAATACATTGCACTTTTAGGCAGATTAATCAAAAATCTATTTGCATCAAAAGTTTCCCCTCAAGATGAACAAAAACTTTGTCGAATACACTATAGCATTAACACACTCGAAAGGTTGACGATCACGTTTTTCACGTTTTAAACTAGTGTGCAAAGTGCAATTTTAGACCACCCTTATGTGTAAAGAAAAGTAAGTTCAAGCGGTCATTTTTAAATTCAATGAAAAAAATGCAGATTCCGAAATCCTGAAGGACGAGGAAATTATTGAAAAAGTTGCCAACTCGTAAGCATATATTCGTGGTTCTTATACAGCGGACCAAAAAATAAATAACAACGATAAGATAAAAAGAAGCAGTGTCAATAAAAAGTCTGTATGAACGTGAATAAATGTTCAAAAAAAAATAGTGATAATAACGTAAAGGCTTGATTTTTTTCTGTTTTTCTAAATGACATACTTTTTGGAAATAAACTATCACACGCGGCTAAAGGTCTTCTAAAAACCAAAAAAAACTATGTGTTTTAAATTGTACTTTAAACAAGTTGATTAACACTTATAGTTGGATTCTATTTCCAAAATAAACTATACGTAGACAAATGACAACAAATTAAAGTATTTGAAGCCCTATTTTTGAAAATGTTTCATGATTCGATATAAGGTACAATTCGATATAAAGTACAACTTAAAAATCGAAATGTATTTTATATCGAAGTTTGCCTCTATAAAATAAATATGTTTCAAATACATCACGCGAAAAATCCAGATGACTACTCCTGGTTACCGGAATACATCCTAGGATGGCCAAATTCTGCCTAATCTGGGTATTGGCGATGGCGAAGATGCCGACCAGTTTCTGGGAAACAGCTTAAAGTGACCAAATATCATCCATTATGAGTATTGCGGATTTCTAGATAATAGTTCCGATTTATGGAAAATAACCTAAAAAGGACAAATATTGCCCAATATTTTTCAGGAACCGGGATAATGCTCGGAAGCCGGGGTGAACTCTATACTTCACTTTGAAACCCAATTTGCAGCTTCTGGTTTCTGGAAAACATCCCTAAATTGTCAAATACAACCCAATGAAGGTATATCTATTCTTTGGGTTCTAGAATATTGATGTTGATGTATAAAGTAATAATTTAAGTATGTTTGAGACTAATTTGGTAAAAATCGGTCCAACTATTCTTAAAAAATTTAGTGAGCTTTGGAAAATGTTTCTTTTCAAAAGGTGATTTTCTTCTTTCATACATAACGGACAAAGTTATAGTCCAATTACAATAAAATTCAATAGGGTCTTGTAGGGTAACTAGACCTTCAATACAACACTAATTTTGAAAAAAAGAGTATGTAGACACATCAATATGACGTATGGGTCGTACCCCAAATTTCGCCTTCATTGAAGTTTTGATTTGAAGCTACAATTAGTGTTAAAATCTCATGTTAACTTTAACTAATTCAATAGGGGCGAAATGGTCACCTTTAGGTGGGGTGAAATGAGCACACCTTGTCACATAAACTTACCTAAAATTCATCTCAGTAGACTTGTGAGTTTGTCTGTTTCCATAGTCAGTGTTTGTTTACAGTGATGGTGCGAACATATATTAGAAAATCTTTGAGACCGAATCGGTCAGAAAAAGGGACTGCAGGCAGAATTGGCCACCATAAGGCGCGACGGGACATTCACGAAACAAGCCGCCAAGTATCACGGCATCTCGCAACAAACGTTGGCCTATTATGTAGTTGTGCTTCTACACAGTTTCAAGATATGTTCTATAAGAGTGCTCATAATACCCCGTGGGTGCTCATTATGCCCCAGTGGCGTGTTCATTGTGCCCCACACATCGACTGATTGCTAGTTTTTGATGCATGAATCTAAGTTGTGTTTTTCAACATTGTACGATAAACTTTTCAATTTGTGAATAGTGTACCTTTAATTATAGATAATTGATTCCAGTTTTGCACCGAAGACAGCTTGAAATTTTTGTCGTTTTCCATGCTTAAATCAGCAACCAAGTTAGGGTGCTCATTATGCCCCTATTCCCCCTACAATTAAACTATTATAAGGCCACTAGATTTTTCATTTGCAACTGATTTTGAAAAATCGGTCTAACCATCTCCGAGAAAAGTGAGTGAGTTTCAGCAGCCTTTGGTATAAGGTACACACACAGACACACACAGATACACACAGACACACACACACACACACACACACACACACACACACAGAAACACACAAAAACACACACACACACACACAGACACACACACACATTGCTATACCTTCCTAGGAGAAAGACAAAAACCATCCAAAAATAATATTATTTTTGACCGGAAGTGTTGCCAGATAAATAAATTTTGTATTTGAAAACTAAATTTGCATTTTTTTGGCAAATGCAACTGATTGCATTTTAAATTATTATTTCAACGTGTACCCCGAAAAATTTTACGTGAAAATCACGTATCACTCCGAAGCCAATCTCGAGTTGAAACATTTTTAAGAAAATCGTTCTTTGTTACCTAAATGATAATTCTTACAATTTATAGACGCAAGGCGTCCGAAAAGTACTGGTAGGTGACTTTTGAAGAAAAAAACAAGGAATCAAAAAAAAATTTTTGACCGGAAGTGTTGCCAGATAGATTATTTTTTTGTATTTGCAGACCAAATGTGTGCTTTCCGATTAATTCAGCTAATTTTATTTTAAATTTACTAGTTTTATCGTGCTCCTCGAAAAACTTTACGTGAGAAACACATCACCCCGAAGCAATATGATGTATCATTTTTATGAAAATAGTTTTATTTTTTTAAATTTCCAATATTACCACAGGGTGATATGTGTTTATTACGTAAAATATTCCCAGAGATACGTTGGAACTATTAAATTTAAAATAATATCAGCTGCATTTGCCGAAAAATGCTGATTTAGTTTTTATATACAATACTAGTCTCTCTGGCAACACTTCCGGTCAAAAATATCATACTTTTTTTTGGTTTCCTTAGTTTATTTGCTTCAAAAGTCACCTACCAGTATTTTTCGGACAACTCACATCTATGAATTGTAGGATAAATTAATTTATATTTTAAATTATTTTCTTTAAAATGTTGTTGGGCGTTTTTTGTTGATAATCAGCGTTTTCTAAAATTGTCGATTATTGGTTCACAAATGACTCTTTACTTATTCCATTTGTTAGCAATATGTTAAGCTTACTATTATTATTTGTTGTATTTTCAGATTATATTATTTTATGATTGTTGGCGGTCTGATACATAAAGCTTGTTTACTAACTCTATATCTAACGGTATGTTTATTTCTTGTTGACGTCAAGACAAACCTGACCGCAGATATTTTTTATTTATAATAGTTGGAAGAAAAAAAAATCGATCCAGTGTCGTACTTAGACACCAAATGAGTGCTCATACGACGCGACGCTAGACGAGACACAACACTTTACGTTCTTACTACATTAAAACATGTTGAAAATTTACCTTTAAACTCGACTGGTTTCGGGAGTCTTTAGGAAAATAGTCCGTCCGATATTAGTTCTTACGTTGCACGAAAATACCAAATATTGAAACCAAATGACTGGTTACTGAAAACACAATCAGCAATTATGAACCCGCTTTATCACGCCATTCCGATAAGGATCATCATAAGTTCAAATACTGGTTTCTACCTGACCGAAATGTCAATACCATGGAACGCGGTAAAATTGATCAATTTTTATAACAATTTCCAATTAAGGCCGTTACAAATTTTATTTTCATTTTATATCAACCCCCCCCCCCCTCTTCAAAAATCTTTAATATTGGAAGGAGAAGAAAAAAAAGCTCAAACCGTTTTGTTCATTACATTGGTTTTCCGACAGCATAAATGCCTAATTTAGCAACAAACAAGTCAGGTGACAGCGAGAGTGTCGTCTAAAGGCAAGCGAAATAAATAATAATGATAATAAAGTGTTATTTTTCAACATTTATTTGAGTGCGAGTTACAAACGTCATAACTTGCACACAAACTTTGATCAAAGATTTTTTTCTTTTTCGTCTCGGTGTTATTTATTTTTTGCCACACCCTCTGCTAACTTTGATAACCTTGGACATAAAAAAAATTCGAAATTTGGATCAGCCTAACTAGCTTCATTTACATTTTCCCAGAAATAGTATAATTTTAAAACATATACTGGTATGTGCTACAGTAAACATCTTTGGTTATTGGTGAAATTTCTATCGTCTACTTCATGGAATAAATTCGATAATTCTATAAGGTACTATGAGGTAAATTGGGGTGAAATTGATCACCATTGAAATCCATACATTCTTTTGGCAATGTGCTTTTTTTCGATATACTAAAAATAAATGATGATTTCTGTGCTGAGAAATATCATTTACAGCTAGTTTGGAAACGAAAATAACAATATTTCAGGTAAAAATTTGTTTATTTTGGTTCACGAGCTGTTTGTTGCTAAATTTGCTCTTATTTAATCGTCGTTTGACCGATTTCAATTCGGTTTGTTGCAAAAGCTCAAAAACTAGTTTTGAAATTAAAATCTTTGTGGTTTCCTGCGAATTCATCAGTATTTTTGTAAATGGTATGGAGTGACCATTGTTGAAAATTACATTTTTTGAGCTTTCAACAAACTTTACTCACTTCTCCAAATTTACCAGAATCAACCCTCAACTAAGATTACTTTATGTAAATTCAATACTTTTTTAATATTGTTATCTTATATATATTTAAAGGTTTTTCAAATCGTTGGAATTCTACCTAGTTGACAGACAACTCTGTGTACGGATTGGAAATTTTCTGGCGTACCACAGGGTAGTAACCTAGACCTATTATTGTTCTCAATATTTTTCATCGATGCGGCAATTGTTCTCAATCGGGGCGTTAGATTGTTTTTCTTTGCCGATGACTTTAAAATGTTTCTAGTTATCCGCCGACTCGAGGATTGCAGAAAATTGCAGAACCTATTGAATCTGTTTTACAAATAGTGTATGAGGAATCGATTGATATTAAGTATTGATAAATGCTTCGACATTAGTTACCAACACACTCATAACGTAGTCCTATTTGACTATGATATAGCTGGAACTAAGTTAACCAGAGTCAATGAGATGAGAAGCTATCGTTCAAACCTCGTCTATCTTCGACAATTGATGTTCGATGATCCGTTTTGCTTTAAAACACTATATTGTTCGCTAGTCCGCTCGAAGTTGGAGTTTGCTAGTGTAGTCTAGAATCAGTATCAGGCTAGTTGAATTGGTAAATTGAAAAGCATTCAGCGAAATTCAATCCACTATGCGCTATGACATCTCCTCTGGAATGATCTGCAAAATCTGCCACCTTAAGAAAACCGCTGTCACCTCCTAGGAATTAAAACACTAGCTCTACGTAGACGTGCAACACAAGCTGTATTTATTGCGAAGTTGATTACTGTTGAAGTCGGTGCGCCCGAATTATCAGCTCAAATTGAATTATGTGCATCTTCAAGAGTCCTACGATCAAGAACTGAGCTGCAAATTGAATATCTGTCGACGCAATATGCTGCTCATACTCCAATTTCGGTTCAGCCAGTAAATCAATATAGTGATATATTTGATTTTAATATTCCTTGCTTTGTGTTCCACCGTAGAATCTTGAGGAGTTTTTTTGTGATTGTCAAACAATTAAAAATAAGCACTCATTGATATTATTGTATTATCCAAAAGAAGATGAAGTTTTTACGCACATTTGACGAAGGTTAACTAGTGACCACCTCCCATGAGCTTTTCTCCATCCACATCACATTTCATGCAGATAATTGTTGATCAGATGGAATATATGAATAAATAATAATAATAATTATAATCACAATAATAATATTTTCTTCAAAGAATCATAGCCCAGATTGTTTTCAACAAGATATAAAGACTGTCAAGGCTGCAATTACTTTGCGTTTTCACAAGGAATAGTCAAGTTTTCAAACTGACGTCAACATGACGTTTATTAATCGGTGCGGGTTAAACCGACACCCCATGGGAGTTTCATCAGAACCTGAATTTGTCCATAAATTAACTGAACCAATTTGAATGCGGAATCAACTGAACCAATTTGCATGCGGAGACCGCTAGACGGAAGATATTAGATTTCTATACGTTACTATTGAACTTGATTATTTTCATCAGAGCATATTCCAGATACCACCCGGTAAGCGAAGAGTTTTGTAACTTGATTCAGGACACTGTCAATTACACTAGTATTCATTCGCAAACCTCAAAAGAGCTTGAGATTTGAGTCAATTATGTATTTATTTATTCAGTAACAACGCATATGTAAAAGATGAAAAATATGTGTAAGTAGCATCCAAATAACCTGATACCATGCCGGGCTTGCCCTACTCACTGGATGACGGCCTTACCCCAACAGCACCCATTCCTTTTAAAGAGGGTATATCTATTGGTTTAGCCTATTCATTAACCTCAAATAGAATTCTTGTGACTGGTAAAAATTCACGTGATAAAATGCATATTTAAAAACACAATTCATTGGTGTTTTCCAGTAAAACACAAGAGGTGCTGGGTGTACCCCCAGTACCCCTACGGTAAACATCAAAATCTGGGGAAGTTGAATATATCAGGTTCAACAAATAACACCGATGCTGCTCTTTTGTTTTCGTCAGTACTGACGTAATTGAAAATTGCTAGTGTGTTCAAAAATGTGAAGGCGACCAAACGTCAATATCACCCACAACGATGACCACCACCGGTATCGTAACCAAGAACATATCTACCAGCCGCAGGTATCGTAATGCTGAACGTGTGATGAGCTGACTAATCATGATGCTGCAGATGTTTCGATGGCTATTGAGCTATTTTCAGCGCGTGATTTAATTCGAGCTGTTTATTTTCGGCTTTCCGTTCAGCGTTCCTCACCTAGCGGCATAACTAATTAGATTCGTTGGTTAAAGCATTGAAAACAATATACGCCGCGCATCAACCACATCGTATCGCGCTTTGTTACATTTTCTGTATGTTAACGGCGACATTTCCTTCGTCGGTTTTCACCCCTCGACTTTGGTGAAGAACCCCGCTCTGTAGATCGACAGTGTATCGACAGTGCGGCCCAACGCTCTCCCTCTCTGATCGCTTTGACGTTGCTTTCACGCTCGCGCGTCGCCTGCATATACAATGCGGCTGCTCAGTCAACAATGGGCGGAGTTTTGCGGAGGTAACATTGCTTCCATTTCGCTCTCCCACTACCACCCAAAGCTACGTTGAAATCACTATCGCACTGAGTGACGAACCCTTAAATGAATAATAGTGTCAGCCGGTGAACTGCTCGTGTTTCTAACTAATCTTCGCTCAGCGTTATTAACCAGCCATAATGTCACAGTAAATTATCATCCAACCTTTTGGGCTTGAAAAGCGCTTGCAGCTGAAGAGTCTCAACGTTGTTTGAAAAGTAAATATCGCTCTGCTAGTGCAATGTCACGTTACTGAAATCTGCCCCGATTATCTACGGTGATTGAAATAGAGAGTCAAAGAGACTCGCAGTTGATCTTGTCGTATCGAGGTGATACATCTCCAGCAACCAGAGGACGTTCTGCTTTCGAAAGTGTAAATGTCACACAGCCAGTGGTTGCGCTGTGTAAAACTCAAATCTACGACCAAGAGAATCCGTCTCACGACATTTTGATCTTGTTATGCGTGCGTCGTCAATCGGCCTAGCCGTCGTCGTCGTCATCTTCGTTGCGAACGAGCTTTTTTTTTCTTGCCTGCCGTGAGTACGTTACAGGAATTTACTATTTGAAAGTTAAACAAAATCGGCTTTTTCTAGCCGTAGCGCTAATCTGGCCTAGTAGGATTGATTGTGAGAAACACGGGTTTCGCTGGTCCCCTGCAGGTGATCGCACGCCTTTGATAATGCGGCATCCTTTCGAATCTTCAATAATGCGGGGCAAAAGCTGGGTATCTACGCGCCTGAGTAAAAGTGAACTGCTTTCAGTTACTGGATTGGCGCAGCGACCAGCGTGGTATCGTGGTACGGAAAAAAATCACAGCTCTTATCCGTTCTGATGAAACTGGCGAAGTTGGAGTAAAATCTTCGTAACTTTTTCAAATTTCATACTACGCGTTCTTCTGGCCAAAAAAGCAGTATTAGGTATAATTATAATGCAATTCCGAATATAAGTAGTGAAAATTGTGGCCAACCGTCCTATAAATCCCAGACTGTCTTGCATCGGTGTAGTTCAATACAATGTGTGTCATTTAACGTCGGAAGGATAAAATGCTGCATTTGGAAATGCTAACAGTCATGCAATTTCGAGAACACCGGTCTTCAAAACAGTCCACCATCCTTTGAATTTAAACATAGTCTACAAGGCTCTTGATTATCATATAAATTTTGACTTCATTCGCGTCAATCATCCGGCAATCAGATGGAAACATTATGCCAATATCGTTGGAAAAAGTACAAACAGTATTGGTCCAAGATTACATCTTTGAGGCATTTCAGAAGGATCGATAAATATCTTGGATTGGGCAGAACCAGATGACACAAGCGGTTTTCTTCAACCTTGCTAATAGAATGCCTTGATCCACTCCATCAAACGCTGCTTCGACATCTGTTTAAACAGCGCCAACTTGGGCATCAGCATTCAGGTTTTTGAATCACGTGGAGTGGAATTGATCGAGGTTGGTTGAGATAGACAGCTGTGGAAAGAATCCATGCTTATCAATGGAGACATAGTACGGGCTACTAACAAAAAGAGCATCTTTGTATAAAAAATGTGGAATTTTATTAGAGGCGATCCATATTCCACATGGACAGTTTTAGGAGAGGTGGTATGGAATGCCCAGGGTCTACACAAAATTTAGATGGTTGTCAGCGGAAGTGGAAGGGGGTGAAAAATCACTTCAAGCGAGATGTGGATGGCCCCTAACGCAGTTGATCTTAATAATATTGTTTCATTCGTTTCTGAGGTATATTCAACTGTGGAGTATTCAAATACCTCCCAATATTGATCAACTTATCTCCAGGACGCCGGGAATATTCAACTAGCTCATAATAATCTCGGACATCTTCGAGCCAGCATCAAGCGAAGTAATGCCATGATAATGTCATCGTCGATTGCATCTAATTAAAGTCGAACAACATACGAACAACTATGAGGATTACCCTTTATGTAACCCGAAACATGGATTGTTAAAGGTAGCTGTTCCGGTGCTAGAGACAATCAAAAACGATATTTCCAAAAACCATGTCGCTCGAGTGTATGGAATTCCAAAGAAAACCATTTCGCCATTATTTATTAGATGACAAATGAGCCGAAGAATCTGACGAATGAATAAGGGTTTAAATATTGTGATCAGTATATGACATTGGTTTTACTCGCTTTTGTTAATTGGTGCGTTTTACCTCAGGAATCCTTATCCATTATTAGGGCAAATGAGAAGAACACACTTCAACAACGATGAAAAATTTTTTATCAATTTTAATATCTATTAACACTTCATCAGAGTTAAATAGTAGTAATAAAATATTAAAACTCGAATTTGGAAAACTTTATCATAAATTGAAAAAGTCTTAGCGCGTAGTTTTCGAAAGTCGATCTGGATTTTACTACTTAATTGCCAGGGCTGAAAAAGCATGAATTGATCAGAATTTTTGCATGAAAGTTAGTGTTAGTGTAAGTTGGTGATGAAATATTTCACTGCCAAGCAATGTTGATTCTCTTTTTCTTCGTTTTTTTTTTTTTTTCATTATTCGTAAGAAAAAGTCAAGTTATTCATTTGTCGCAGTGAAAACGTATTCGTTTGATTTTCACCGTTGCAAATCATCTGAATTTTTGTTACTCTGAGCTTCATTGTATCAGGGGCGACTTGTCCATAGGTGCAACCTGTACATTGCACACGGGGACGCAAGGCAAAAAATATATTTCAAAAGCAAATTTATATTTCATTGATTTTTAGTTTCACTTTCTAAAAGTAACAAATAGAATGGCTTGCGTGATTACGCGGACATAATTGTGATTACTTTCTTGAACTGCGATTTTCAGAATTTGTAGTTGAACAGGCAGATTCAAAAGCCGCGAGTCGCCCATTTCAAAGGCCGAGTCATGGCACCCCATGATGAACACGAAGTAAACCGTTTAATATATTTTCTCATTGTTAATATTATTCCCCGCACAAGAAAAAAGTGTTTCGCACTATCTTGCTTGCATTATAGACCATCTCACCGTATCTTTTTTAACCTCCCTTTTCTAACTGTTGGTGGTAACGTTTTGGACTTTGTGTTTTTTCTGGTGGAGCAATCGTGTGCGTAGTGGAAATGTTGCTGAATTTAGAATTGTTCTTAAGGCTGGATTACACTCTTTGACCAAGCGTCAAATATTTATCTCTTTTTGACAGATAAAAATTTGGTCAGAGATAATTGTTTGTCACTCTCCAATTTTTACATGTGGCAAACACGGGCAAACAACAATCATTGTATCAAACAAATTTGACCATTATGTCAGAAGGTCAAATATTTGACCATTATTGGTCAAAGAGTGTAATACAGGCTTTAATATGCTGGCACCTCACGAACAACGTTTAAAGGACGTTTTGGTCACAATTGAAATGATCTGCTATAATTGAGAACTAAACTACTTCGCCTGGAGGTAAACAAAGGAAGGATTCCGTGCTGTATAGGCTGTCATAAGCGACAGCTTGGAAAAACCAACAGACATAAGGAGATTAAAAATAACAGCCCGTTTGGTATTGTATGTGTGTGCTGTCGTCAGTTGCTGTCAGACTGTTTACCGAACGTATTGGGAGCAGGGAGAGCTGTGCAATACAATGGAAACCGAATTAGTTTAAAACTTGCTGTCACTGTCTTACGATAATAGTGGACAATAATATCCGGTATTTCATGGGTTTACCTTCACACGCACTGAAGAAACTACCCATGCAGCATAAATCATAGTAACCCATAAGTCAGCAGAAAAAAATTGACAGCTCTATCAGTCAAACTCTAACCGTGATGGCGTAAACAGTGGAAGCAGAAGTTCCAGTGGAAGTAGAAGTTTCGAAGTAGAGTTTCGAAAAGTGCGTGTTAAAAAACGGTACTCCGCCGCGTCGAAAACAGCCATCGTAAGGTACTTTGTGAATGCCGGACAGGACCGTTTCAGCATCTACAACATCTTGGCACTATTGGACAACAATCAGAGCATCGAAAGAAAGCCCGATTCCGGACGGCCGACAACCATGAGCGACAAGAAACTTCAAAGGACGCTGAAGAGGAAGACCTAGGGAAAAGTGGCTACATCGCTGCGTGCATTTGACCGGGAGGTCGGTACAACCGGTCAAACAGTGGAAAAGTACCTGACGAATATGGACATAAACATCAGAAAGCGGCAGTCCCGTCGACTGGTCTCGAAACAGCAGACAATGACGCAGCGGCAGCGACGGAATAAGAAGGTCATGTTGATTTTTCTGGTGGACGACGAGACAACTCTCACCCTGGATGGCAACGACTGGCAGGCCATTTCGTATTTTACTTCCCTAAGAAGGAAGTGAGCTCCTAGGTAAAGAAGCCTTGGTGCTACATTCCGATTCGGAACTTGACCTTCTGTTTATTTATACACAGGCTTCGCACCCGACTGTTTAGTGTACAGGACAATTGCGGGGCAAACGCTACGATCCTACTGACACTAACATTTTCTCCCGAGCCGAGACTCGAACCTACGACGACTGGCTTGTTAGGCCAACATCGTACCTCGAGACCATCTGGGAGATCCTAGATAAAGTTCATTTAACACACCAAGTTCCCCAAGAAGCTACTGTTGTGGCCGACAATCAGCGAGAAGAGGATGTCAAAGCCGCTCTTCTTCCGCTCTGGAGCGGCAGTGACCGGGGAAAGTTATAGCAGGAAGATATGTCGTTTATCAAGAAATACCATGAGGGACGAGACGCGGTATTTTGACCAGATCTTGCGTCGGGCACTACTCGGAGCGATCATTGGAGGAAATGGAGCGGCTGAGTATCGGTATGTGGTACAAAAGTCGGTGAACGCGCCCAACGTCCCCAGCTGCGTCCCATCAAGACCTTCTGAGTAAACCTAAAGCTTAAGATCTACTCCAACAATTCTGTTGTGAAAACTGAGAAGGAATTGATAAATAAAACGAAGAAAGTACTCAAAAACATGCCATGCATCTTTTTGTCCGTCATGGCGAATGCTCCGGTTAACTGCCGGAAGGCGGCTCGCAAGGGAGTAAATTTTTTTTCTGCTGATATAATTACCTTGCATTGGAAATTCATCAAACTCAATTGTCTGTCTTAATTCAAACCCGCTAGTTATTGGAATTAGTTATTGCTCCAGTTGGTCTCGAGGTACGATGCTGATCTAACAAGCCAGTCGTCGTAGGTTCGAGTCTCGGCTCGGGAGAAACTGTTAGTGCCAGTAGGATCGTAGCGCTAGCCCCTCAATTGACCTGTAGATCCCCATCGGAACGTAGCACCAAGGCTTTACTTTGCTATTTAGTTATTGGAATACTGTGCTAGTTATTGGAATAGTGCACTATTGATTATAAAGTTTATAATGAAAAGCTCAGAGAGAGATAATGTCATTGACTTGAATTAGCAGAACACTAAGCAATAAATTAAACCTTTGTTCCAAAGCGAACAAGGGTTGAATGTACAAATTGGAAAATTTCTAAGTGCTTTTGACGAAAAATTAAAAAAAAACACACGAAATTATGCTTGAGTTTTTGCTCAACACAAAATACAAAAATTCATTGATAAATCTCAACGTTAGTTAACAGTTAAACGAAATAAAACCCAATTTCAACCGGTGCACTCACTAAGGATTGACTAAAAACTCTGAACGCTGAGAGAATATTTAAAAATAGGTCAACCGGAATTGACAAATGGCAGTAAAGGGATATTACTAAAATAAGGAATAAAACGAAAATCATATCAGAGTAAAGAGTAACAAAAAGCCCATAGTTTGAAAATTCTGATTTTTCATTCTATTGTTGAGGGAATTTGAATAATACTTAACGTTTTGCTTCAGCGGTTTTAAATATAATTTTCATAATTTATAAAAATAAGCTAATATCCGTGCATCCTGACATCACTGGAAATCAGATTTGCAAACTCTAAAAATATGAAAATCAACTGAAAAAGTTTAAAAAATCTCACAAAACTGATTTCATCTTTTCTCACTGTCATTGCATGGAAAACGGCATCAGCTTACTGGGACATTGAGATACGTGCGACATTCAACAAATTCAAGCTCAAATAGCGTTATTGTCAAGGCGATCGTTAAGTAAACATAAAAGTGTTTATGATTTACAAATAGTATTGAATCACTTACAAAAACACCTGTACAACACCCTGATGAAAGCCGTGAATGCTAGAAGAGATAGAATTCATGTCTTAGATGTGCATCTAAGAGTAACTGGGAAAAATTTTTTTTCTTTAATTCTAAAAACTGCGAGCGTGAAACTTTGATCGAGTATTTGCACCGCCGGCACATGCCCAGAGTAGCAATTTGAGCGCTGTTTATATAGTGAAAGCTGATTTTTTTTCGCTCAATGCCGTAAAGTAAAAAAAAATCCAACCTCAAAATTGTATGGACAAAAAACACAATCTCGATTTACCATTTTCAACATGTATTCACTCTGAAAATCAAATTTTATTGGCTCTCGGCTCAAGTTACTGCAACAGGTTCGCTATAAAAACAACTGATGAAAAATTTCTTTGAAGCGACAATTTCTAAATGAATGCAAATTCCTGATCAGAAAGAAAAAACAGAAATGTAACAACAACTGTTAGTTTGTTATTAGACAACCATTCAGGTTATGTTTTCATTTTGTTAGGTGTTAAAATAACAGAAATTATAACAAAAATGATTCTCTTAGTATCAAACCCATATCAAACTTTGTTACTAAAGTATCAGCTGTCTAACAAAACAAGATAAGATATAGAACAGGATAATAACAGCCATTGTTAGGAACAACATGCTTTGATAGAGACGAAAAATTGAAGCACCAAATTTCACGGCAAT
This sequence comes from Wyeomyia smithii, assembly GCF_029784165.1. NCBI lineage: Eukaryota > Metazoa > Arthropoda > Insecta > Diptera > Culicidae > Wyeomyia > Wyeomyia smithii. The sequence continues at coordinate 187,932,191 of NC_073695.1, read as the reverse complement.
GGTTGTAAAGCTGTAATCTTTCTAGAGCAACTATTTTAAGCTTTAGGGCAGCATTTTTATGCTCTTGTCGACCGGTGTATTCAACGCGATGAAAACATTTGAAACGATTAGTAGCACATTTTCAACAAAAATATTAAGGCGGTTTTTCTGTACAATTCTTGTTGGTTAAGTGTTTAGGGCAAATTTAATTTTATTAGATGTTTACGAACTCAAATTTGGCAATTTATCTGGCAATTCAAGACTTCCGCAAACTTTTAGCCAAATCTGTGTAACATTCCTCAACGATCGTGCCATGTCGACCTCTGAAGGTCCATCGCGGAGTGCGGATATCGGCGCGGGTGATCGCCAGCATCACCGGCCCTCCGATGCCGTTCTTACATGTTCTGTGCAGTTTGCTTCTGGTTCCGCGCTCCATCCCGCCCCGGGTCGGACTTACTACGCGCCCCGTCGTTGTCCGCCTCTGGAAACCCGGGCCGGTTTGATTGATGGCGGGCAAACCGTACGTTCGGTTCGTGTCGGTCGGCGCTTGTATATGCGGCCTGTGCGGGCATTAGGTCAGTGATGCTAATTTGAGTGCGTGAACGAACGTTGAATACTGATCAATCTGTCCGAAGAGAGAGACTGCTGACTGCCACAAAGCGATCGTTCGTACGTACGTATGTTCGTTGAGTAGTAGTAGAGAAAAAAAAAAGAACAACACTCACCGGGCAGGTACATTGCGGGGGTCAGCCAACCGAGAGTGAGGCTAGTGGCTTGATTTGATTTGTTGCTGCTGCCGGTCGACCGCTTGCTTGCTCGCCAGCCGTCCGTTCTAGCGGTGCGTCCGCCCGATCGAGTCCGCGGTAAATATCGCTAGTTATTCTTTATGGCTATGCGCAACGATGGTGAAATAAATTAACCTTTTGCAGTCGGTGCAATTTATTTAAATACACGCCGATGGAAAAGGTAGGGATTCGTGTGATTTACGCGAGCAACATAAAAATTGTGGATTTTACCGAGCATTCTTGTGTAATGAGTTGAACCTGACGCGATTTGCAGAAATCTTTGTGATTTCTTGTTTATTCGAATCATTTACATATAGTTTTATTTAGAGTGTTTTTCTATTTTTGTCACACTACTGCAAAAGTACATAAAAATTCGAGCTCAATAGAATTGCCAGACCACACTGGTAGCCCAATATTAATCCGCAATAGTCTCTACGTCCCCAAACGGACACAAAACCCGATGTTTTAGACCAATTACGAGTGCTAAGTGGACAAAATTATCCGCTACAGTTTCTCACCGGCGGGCGGCATTCATCAAAAGCCTTACGGCTTTGTTTCGTGCCGAAAAAAAAAACAAATAAAAGAGCCAACGACAAATCAATATCGTAAAAATGAGCCTCACACGTGCTAAAAATCTTTCCAATCGGTGGTCGCACCTTTGCGATTATAGCGTTCGTTGCTGAACCGCCAGTCACTGGCGAGAAGAGGGACTCCATCCTCCATCGAAAAGCCATGCTAATTTTGCGATGAAATCTCACAGTCACAAATCAACAGGGTGCAGGGCTAAACAAACTGGGGACTCCCTTCACGACTTTTTCCCCCATTATTTAAAATTCAAGGCAATAGAGCTTGTTTTCAACCATAAGACACCAGCTAACATATATCATAGTGACAGTAATAAAAATAGTGTAAATTGACAATCGAATAACGATCCAACCCTTTCGTCTGCCCCTTGCTCGAAACTGCCAAAAAAAAAACAAAAACAGGTTTACGCTTCGGAAGAAAGCAAGATCTAGATACTTTCCGCAAAGGCGCGGGGGAGACCGACTGGCTAGCTGACGCATGATGCGGACGGGCTGATGATGATGGCCACCAGAGCCGGCCACACGGCGAGAGTGTTGATGTTGATCGTGGAAAATGACATTCTTGGCTGACCGTGGCCACGCTGCGTGATGCCTGTTTGGATTTGTTGTTAACATGTCAAATGGTTTTGTCACCCTTTTTTTTTTTTTTTTGGCGCTTTGGCCTGCCACGAGTGGGGGTGCTTGAGTTTAGCACCAAATGACTGCGATCGTAAAACTGTATTGATCTGAGCTCTCGCCTCTTGTGACGCAACCGGAATCAACCAGAAACGGTGCCCTGGTTCGCATGATGAGTTGGCGTTGTTTTTTTTTACTTTTACGGAAAACACTTTGTTGACTATTATCTTGAACAGTTGTTTTGATCGGTTGAGGTAAATTTATAAGTGTCCGTGAAGATTCTACAACTACAATCAAACGATTATTCGATCACCAGACTATTACGTTGTACAAGAATAAGAATGAATCCAGAAATGAATTAGTTTTATGGTAAATACTGAACCACATGTCTTTGAACTCAAGAATACCAAAACAAATACATTTTTAAATTTTCCATCACTTCTTAAGGCAGCTCATCATGAAAAAAGCGAAACGAAGCGTTGGAAACTGTTCGGAGTAACGACGATCATAAATCTTCGTATGACTCACCTCACAATACAGAACCTATTCTGAATTATACTACACGCTGTCGGCGTTTGATTACTTTCTTATTCTTTATGAAAATGAGTAAGCGGTATATTAAAGCAATAATATTTTTATTCAAATCTGCATGTCAGAATTACCGAGCCCTCTCAGTTGGATAACGAGTCTAATAACGAAGTTCCAATCCCGACATGGAAGAGAATTTTAAAATCAATAGTGTCTTAACCAACGCATAAGATATTTCACCAGTGTTTCATTGTGATATATTCATTTCCTCAACTGTAATTATGTTTCTCCATTAGTATATTTCAAGTGCAATTACGAATGGACTTTTAGACTGTTAAAAGCTAATAAACTCGCGCTATGCTGCTTGGTTTCATCAAGAGTATCGTATGGTAAATTAGCAGTTTTGCTCTATGGCGACATCCCGAACAAAATGATAAAACAAACGTAGAACAGAAGCTATCTGTATACTTTCGACCACACAATTCTAATAAAAGTACATATGCAAAATGCTTCAGTGTCTGTCACCGCAAACTAAAATGTTCCCGAAAAAGCTCATATCTGGTGCCAGTTTTCAAAATTCGATGGAAATCTGGCATACATAATTATCGTGGAATTGCTATAATTTCTGGCATCGTCAAACTTTTTGAGGCAATGTCAACGAAAAAATATTTCTTCAAATCAAACAAATAACAGACAAACAAAATGTTTTGAAAGCCCGCTTCACAACTCCAAATCTACTTGAATTTGTAGATTACATTAGTCGACAAAAGCGAAAAAAAGCTCAAAATAGTTGTACTAGAAAGATTATAGTTTTTTAACCATTACTGTGAAATTTGGTAGTCATTGCCAAAACGGGTCAACTTTCGTCAAAGTGTCGCATAGTAATTGCTTGTCAAGTTCGTCGCTTCAACGCTATGCATACGAGAAAACTTATTTAAGTCTCTGAAAAAAGTTAGTGGCTAGGAGCACCAAAATTCACAGGAACACAGCTCTAGGGCAAAACCTGTGTTTACCAGTGTTGCTCAATGAATGCAATGAACAATAGAGATCACGTTACCAAAGCTACCTTTTTGCAAACTTCCTAAACTGCAAAAACCGAACTGATTCTGATCTCTCAAAGTGGTTCGAGTCAACAAAAAATAAACTTCAGCAGAAACGCTTCGAGTACCATTAAACTCATTCCAGGTGTCACCCAAGGCTCACATTTAGAACCACTTCTTTTTATTTTGTACGTAAACAACATTTCCTGCATCCTCAAAAATATGAAAGTACCAATATATGCCGACAACATGAAGCTGTGATTTGCACATCTGGTACAACAGAAATTATTGAAATTTAATGTGAAAAATGCAGTTCAGTATCTTTTAGCAGATAATTAACAAGGCCCAACATTGTAACAATTGCTACAATTTTCAACCAACAAAACTTCTTAAAAGGTTTCAACCAACAAAACTTCATAAAAGGCCTGTGAACCTAAGTCTTTCAAGCATTTTGATTTTTATTTGTGAGGTTGAACTTACAGCTTAAACTACAAATTAATGAAAGATTAAAACTCTTTCAGCGTTCCTGTGAACATTGCTGTTCCTAGTAAAGTCGAAAGTACGTAAAGCCTACAATGACTTAAACGAAATGTTCCGTAAGCTAACATAGTAGCGACGGACCGAGCAATTACTCTGCGGCCTTTTGACGCACTACCGAGTTTACTAGGGGCAGGGATGTTATCGCAAAACTGTTGAGATTTTTTTTATTCATCGCTTTTAAGAATTTTGATAAATTGCAATGATATTACATGTTTTAAGCAGTTATTTACAATCAAAATGATTAACACCCAATGCATCCGTTTTCAAGTTACTTTGAAATAAAGTTGAAAAATTAGGTTTTCAGCTTTCCGGGGTTCGGGAAATAATAATATGATTTCCCGGGAAATCCAGAGATCCCGGAAGGTTAGAAAAAAAAGCAAAGAAAAGTGAAAACGCGGTGAGTTATTAGGTTTGGATTTCATTGTTGTCATATAGAAGAAAAGTCCGGGAAAGTTGCGATTAGATATTATTTTTGTCATATAGGAGAAGGACTGATACCAAAATTCACTGATTTTAATTAGTCATCAGTCATTAGTCGTAGTCATCCAAGAGAAGATGGGCTTCAAAATTTCGTCTTTTCGAAAAAGGAAAATTTCTTAGTGCATAAAACGTGAGATCTGCTGTTATCATTTTTTTTCGAGAGAGATTTATATGATGTTGAAAAGTCGATTTCTAGAAAGCAAAAAAAATGTTTTTGAGATAACACCAGATCTTGACATTGTATGCATTTCAAGGATGTTTGGCATCAAACACAATATTTTAATTTCTACACATTTCTACATACATTTTTTACGATACAAAATCATCGTAAAAAATGTGAAACTTTGATCTCTGTTGGGCTTCATTTCCCAAAATTCGTTTGAGCTTCTAGCCCTACAGCTGAACGAAATTCGAAGGTCATTTTTGACGTAGGACTACGTCTTTTTTTTCTATACTAGATTACACTTTGTGAAATTGAAAATGAAACTGGCAAATATTGCGTCAGATTTCAAACGATTATGGCAAGCGAACGACTTAATGCATCTTAGTCATTTATTTGTCGGTGGATAGATAAAATTTGTAACAATTGTTTGATAAAATGTTCAATATTGTTACTTTACTGCTTATTGGTGGAAAAAGATGAAAAGTTCCAAGGTCAAGCTTTCCCATACATTTCCCTCATTATTGGCTTGCTTCCCGAGCACAGATAACAATAACATGGACGAAATAAATTCCACTGCCTACATATTTTGACTCAACAAAGTGTTTTGGCTTGTTTGTCTTTCTCTAAGCTGCGTGGCCACGCCCTAATGGCAAAAATCTACTCTGTACTCGATACAAAAGACTGCGTGTAGAAAATTCAGCTTCAGTTTAGTTTGTTACACTATAGCGAGTGCAGTGCAGCTGTCAAGGTACGCGACCTTGAGAAACGAGAGCTGCATACGAGTAAACTTCCAGGCACTGCGAAGCATGTTACCTCTATTTTGCATACGGCAGCAACAGTTGCCATCGTTCGCTGCAGGATATTTTGCTGGCACAGCTGCTGGAGGGCACAGCGGAGTGCGAATATTATTATGCGCGGCCAAGAAAAATTTTCAGAGCTACTGTTGGTGCGATCATCAGCGTTCTGTTCGTTCTGTTGTTGTTCTGCACACGTGAAGATTATGGAATCGGTTCGGTTTTACTTTGCATACGGCAGCAACAGGCACCATCGTACACTGCATGATATTTTGAGGGGAACAGCGGAGAGCAAATTTTATGCGCGGCCAACAAAATATTCAATGCTACCGGTGGTGGTGCGATCATCAGCATTCTGTAGCACACATTTCGAGCTGAAGATTATGGAATTGGTTCTTTTCAGATCTATAAATACTTGAAGATAAGAGTTATGAGAATTTCCACAGCTACTACTAGTGTGAAATGTATCTATTTCTCAATGATCATTTTTACAATAACGACCAGGGCGCACCAAAGATAAACGGTAGTGTTGCCTATGAATAGTTTATCACAACAAGATATAACCCTCATTTCAAGAATTTTCACTGCTAAATTGAGTGATTTTCCGGTTTAATTGTATGTTTGTGCCCACTCGAACACCGTTATCAGTCAAATAATAGAAACGAATATTAGTTCATCTAAGAATCAGAGTGATTTTCGACTTTCTTTCGATGCTTATGAAAATCACTCAGTAGTAAATAAGCACCCTCTCTTATTTTGACTTAAAACAAAAATGTTTCTATCCATTGATTTTTTTTTTGTTGGAGCTTCTGGTGAAAAGTTCAGGATTAAGAAATTGAATTTTTTATGAAAGTTTAGTTTAGATTTTTTTTTAAATTCCAGTTTTTTTACAAAAAAATTACTCTAATGATGTAATATGATTCTAATAGTAATTTCACATCATAAAGCTCTAGGTAATTGACTTTCCCAATGCATTCGTTTTCAAGATATTCAAAAATTGAGTTTGAAATATTTGAATTAATTATGAAAATACACCTCTTATGTTATTTGAGATTCTCCTGAAAAAATGTTTTATCAACACAATTGACTCTCAGACTGCGAAAAGATTGGTTGAATAATGAAAATAAAATAATCTCTTTTAAAAAAACAAAAAAAATAATAAACACAGTTTTCTAATCCAGGCACGTGTTAGAATATTGGGTTGGATTATGGATAATGGATTAATGAATGGATTATGGATTTCACTAACAAACTACAAACTGTAGTTGTTGTTGATGTTGTTGTTGTTGTTGATGTTGTTGTTGTTGTTGTTGTTGCTGTTTTGTCGTTGTTGTTGTTGTTGTTGTTGTTGTTGTTGTTGTTGTTGTTGTTGTTGTTGTCGTCGTTGTTGTTGTCGTTGTTGATGTTGTTGTTGTTGTTGTCGTCGTCGTCGTCGTTGTTGTCATTGTTGTTGTTGTCGTTGTCATTGTTGTTGTTGTCGTTGTCGTTGTTGTTGTTGTTGTTGTTGTTGTTGATGTTGTTGTTGCATACCATTTGCTTTCAGCTGTTTAATCACTGCTAATAGCTGTGAGTGTTGCTTATGTTATACTGAAAGCGAAGCAGTGTGATACGCGTCTTTTTTCACGTGGGCAGTAATATCAGCAATGGGAAACTTTATGAAAACACTTCGCTTAGCTATAACCTCAACCTAACATTAGCCTGTGCCGGTCGCGTGTGCGGGGCGGAGAATAGCAAGAGGATTAGAACATCACATGCCATCGGTAAATACTCGATCAAACGATTATAACAAACGAGTAACACAAATATAACTGAACTTGATAGAAATAACAAAGCCAATTCTTCATATGCCAGAATGATAAAAAGTACAGAATTATATCAAATTCTGTTATCACACACTTGAATGTACAAAGATGTGTTTTTTAAATCACATTTCTAACAAAAATTTTTATTCAATTAACAAAATATTGTACATTTTATCTAATTCTGATCTTTTTTCTGCCAAAAACCTTACAAAACTTGTTGTAATTTGTGATAATCAGTAAGTAATTTTGATAGGAATTTTGATAAATTTCCTGTAACGAGACGAAGATTAGAACACAAGTTTATAAAAATAGTTCGTAACAAAATATCAAGATTTGTTGTAATACTGATATTTTTGACTGATCGGGTTGCAAGCGTATTTAAGTGCCCTAAATCATATATTTCGCCCCACGCCAAAACCTTGATGACAGCGATAATAACTGTGCAAAAAAGTGTATAATTGAGTTCTTGCTTTTCTTTCAGTTCTTTCGACACGCCTACCTTAAATTTGAGTCTCAGTAATCACGTATAAAAGCTAGCATGCAAAAATTTCGTTTTCATTGTATAACCGATTACTGATAACTGATACCTGACCATTCCCTAACTTACGATTTGGTCGTAGAATTACATCTTATGGCAACCAAATATACAAATTTAAAAACCAAAAACATCGAGAGCGACACGAAAATAATCGAATACCAATGATTATAGCTCAGCCAGTTTCAGATTTTGGCGCCACTTTTGAATTGCTTGGAATATATAAAGCACTGCAAATTTCATAATTTAAAATTTAAAAAAATTCAACAACTGTGGCTCTGAGAAGGGCCAAATGTTGTGGTTTGTGCTGGAATTGTAATTTGTAGAAGGAATGAAACAATTTACTTCGAGCTGGTGTATTTCGTAACTATTTTTATGAAGCTTCTACTCATAGATATTGTAACTGGTTTAACCGTAATAATAACACAGAAAAACATAATCAAAAGAAAGTTCCAGGCCTTGTATTAAAAAAAAAAAAAAATATCCATTTTCGAATACAATTTTCCATCATAATTGCTATCATGCCTTGTTTGCAAGCAGTGCTAATGGAATCAAGTATGCAAGGAATGTAGTTTTTACATAAAATCATTTTATTCCATTGAAATTTTATGAATAATCACTTTTTGTGCAAAATATCTTCTTCAAAGTTGGAATTATTAGTGAAACGCGAAAGCTTGTTTTGTACCATGAACAGAGCAGCATTGAATCATAATCGGAAGAGCTTACTTCTGAGACTTCACCGCTTCACTTTGCATGTGGGCAAAGCCATCTCAAATGACCTGACCAAAATTTAATCGACTATTTTTCATTTGAATGATACTTTGCACACGTATTAGGCTTAGCAAATTAAGCATTTTTTTCAGACGAGAAGATATTTTAGATAATCCCCAAGGTATCGACGAACCCGTGGTTCAAGGGGTTGGATGTAAGTCGGGATTTCATTTGCGTGATGTCCCGGCTTATATCCAATCACTATAGATTTGACGCGCATCTCCGTCGTGTTGGGCTCGGGGAGAGTGGTATCTGTGCCTGTGGTGAAGGTTATCACGACATAGAGCACGTTGTTTGGTCATGCCCTGTACACCGTGACGCCAGGTCTAGATTAATAGCTTCCCTGCAGGCCGAAGGTAGGCAGCCGGCTGTTCCTGTTCGTGATGTTGGCGAGCCGTGACCTATCCTACATGTCCCTTATATACGTTTTCCTGAAATCCATCCACGCCCCAGTTTAGTCCTATCCCCTTCCGCCTACATCCAACCAAACGACAAGAACACGTTAAGACCCCGGATCCGGAAACAGCAATCAGACCCGCACGATACTCTCAAGGCCCGATGGAAACAACCCAATATGCCAGTCCGTAATATCTTGGCCCAGCAGCGGAACAAATTTAATATGCTGCTTACCTATGGCAATGAAAAACCATCAAACAGCAAACCTGTGCTTTTAATGCAAAATTTTCTAGCTTTAAGTTAGATTTAGTTCCAGCTCGTAGTCGGCAGCGAGGATAAAAAATTTGCTTTTAGTTATTAAGATACTTTAGAAAGTAAGCTACCAGATATAATTGGCGCCGTTAAACATTGAATTGTATTTGTGCCGTGTCAAACAAACTATAGATGAAGAAAAAAAAAGATATTTTAGACTTATGAGTTATTTTCTAGAAGGGCGTATGCGTTTTGGTATAGGTATTATTCAAAGCATTGTAACTCGGCAACGTTTGGTTCTATAGAAAAACTGTCTGAGAATGAGTTGTAGGAAATTAATTATGCCTCATAAAAAATATAGGGTGTTGTATTATGATCGGACCAGCCAGAAAATGTACCATGATTTCGCCACTATTGAATATAAAACTGTATCAAATATGTAGCAGCATTATCAAACAACTTCATTTAATGATGTCCAGAAATTTGCCCTTACAATTGCTATCAAGTTTTGTTTTCAAACAGTAATTTTAGAATCAAGTGTAGTATGAGTAAGTAAGTAAGTGAGTTTAGTATGAAGTATATTTTCCAGTAATATGCTTTTGTAACATTCAAGTTGAATGTAGGAACACTTTTTATACGAAAGATTTGCTTTAAAGCTGGAACTATAGATGAAACACGAAGGTCTGTTTTGTATCATGAGCGGACCAGCTTATTTCTGAGACATCACCACTACACTTTACTAATGCTTGATACCCAATGAACAATTTCACGTTAAATTCATTGGAACGTTCGCAAATTAAGGCAAAACCGTTTAACCCTTTCCGACCGAGCCCAGATAATTGCGTAAGTAGAAGGTAACTTAAACAAAACCTTCTCTCGCTTTTTGAGCGTCCTATTCATTGTTTTATTGTTCACAACGATAGTGTCAACATCGCAGCTGCTTTGAAAAATTAAAAAAACTGAGCGAGCTAGTGTTTTAATATAGGAATTCATTCGATTTAGGTTTTGTTATCCGTCATTTTTTACCTACACAATTCTGTGGGCTCGGTCGGAAAGGGTTAAAACTTCACTACAAACAGCCCACTATGCTTCAAATAGGAAAAACGTAATTCAATGTCATTCTTATTTAACTTTTTCCCGCGTATTTTCGTCCAGTTTACGAGAAAGTGATAAATTAAAATACATATATGAAAAATTATATTTCCGAATGTTTGGTTGTCAAAACTTTCATCGAGGCATCGCAAATATGTCTAAGCCTAATAAAAACGGTCATAGGTATCCAATACAATGACGAATATAACTGAGGTTTTCACGAAAAGGTTCATGACATAGCACCGATAACTAGCCTCCCAGATGATCTCGAGGTACGATGCTAGCCTATCAAGCCAGTCGTCGTAGGTTCGAGTCTCGGCTCGGGGGAGACTGTTAGTGTCAGTAAGATCGTAGCGCTAGCCCCGCAATTGTCCTGTTGTACACAAAACAGTCGGCAACAAAAGTCTCTGTATAAATAAACAGAAAGTCAAATTCCGAATCGGAATGTAGCCCCAAGGCTTTGCTATTTTTTTTTTAGATAGTGCTTTCGTCAAGAGATAGCCAATCTGATCTGATGATCCATTGTGATGTCGATATTTTCGCAGTGCTGATTATAGTGACGCATCATGCGATTAATTGGGCCATTTTTTGAGTAGTTAGTTCTGTGAGAGTTTTCCGAAAATATTTTACGATTTTTTAATTGACGACTGGGTGCATACAAATTTAGTTGCGATAATAATTTAGAAGATTGCACGCGTTGAGAAATAATGTGATTGATAAAATAAAACATTGAAAGTTCGCGGCGTTCTTTAAGTGCTTGTATGTCTTTAAGCATGCAGCGTGCTTCATATGATGGAATGGGAAAATGCTGTCGAATTCAGCTTACGAAGCGCGTACAAAACAAATTGTTTTTGGATAGATTCAATGCGTTCTTCATGTATTACAATATAGGGATTCCATACAATGTACACCAAACAGTTGACTGCGAAGTAATGATTGATAATAACAAACAGAAATTCGAGATTCGAATCGAAATGTAGATCTGAAGTTTTGCTTTTATGCAGATAGTTTCAATACAGACTGCACAAAAATGAATGATTTCACAAAAACAGATTTAGCTGGAATTATATTCTTATTTATATTTGATTTTTATACAGTTAAACTAAGTTATATACAAAAACGTTTATTAATTAGACTCATCCTAAAAATCGTGCCCAAATGTTACAACGACCTCCTTAGAGGAATTGACTTGTTCTCGAACCAAGAGACTCAAAGTATCATTCATTGTAAAGAAGTGGATTTTGTGTCGATTAGATGCTATCCACGTGCGCATGATATCTGCTTTAATAACATTCATTCGCTGTTTGAGCATCTTTCGCGATTTCAAGAACGATTCATTATTTGGAAAAACTTCGCCTCCAAAAAAACTAAATTTTTCATTCCATGGCGTGGCAGAGGATTCTTGAAGCCATTTTCAAAGAAGTTTCCTCTGAAAGTTTTTTTCGGTGTCTGGAAACACGTCGTGATTTCAAAAAAACAACTCATAAATTAAAAAAAAACATTGCATAGGATTGCATATAATCATGATATATCCTAAACGCGCAAATATGCGCAAGTTTTTTTTTGGACGTGATTAAGGACACTCGTATCTACTCAAAAATGAGTTTGTTTGTGCACAGAAACGTCCAGAACATAGAAAAAAACAATTTCGAAGCTCAATTCGAAAGGTAAAATATCCATAATTAGCAATGCAAAATATACAGTAAACATGACACCAATCCCTCCATCTAAAACGTTCAAAACCTAATGCATACCTCTCATTTGAAGATCCATATTCGAAACAGGCCGAATAAAATCACCAGTATCATAAATTCCACCGAAAAAATCACAAAACTTCGTATTCAAAATCTGCTTTGCTTTTGCCTTCTAGTTTGACAGCTGTTGTGTGCCAAAAACAAAACAAATTAAAGCGAAATAGTTGCCATGGGATACCCCCACTATCTATGAATCTAGTGGTATTAATTATAGGGGCTCAATAATAATTTTGAGTTTTGCAATTTATTCCAACTTTTGCACTCAAATACCCCTATGTGGAACGGTTGGTTTGAAATTAAAGGAAAAATGATACAAGAAAGTAACGCTTCTGAGTGCTTCAACAGAACGAGCACCAATTGTTTTTCAATAAATACAACTATATTATTCACCGCGAATATTGCTTGAATATCGGCTGATCATCTTTAAAAATAAAAGTTAGAGCACAGACAAACAGACGTGCCTCTTCAAAGAAAAACCTGAAAAATTTTCGTCTTTATTGGAAACGATACACTCATGCGCCACCATGTCAGCTTATTGCCTACTATCTTATTTTCGTAGAACAGTTTTGTCTATTGGGTGTGCACGCTTGCCCCAATAAACACCTGCGGCATTACTAACGGTTTTTGTCTTTGTTTGTTGGCGACACTAGCGGCATTACTGCCCACTAAGCAAAATTTCAGAATGATCGTTATTTTTTGGGTCGATGAAACCGTCATTGAGTGACACGTCTGTTTGTCTGTGGTTAGAGCATTGCATTATTTGGCAAAATTGTATCACTACTCAGAGACTACAAGTTTGTCATAGATCGTTTATCAAAATTGTACTTGTGGAGTAAGCTATCGGCAAAAAGAAACGGCAACTGAAAAAACATCCAGAAAATAAAAAAGGAAGCTTGCCATATTTGAAACTAAAATATAATTCATAACGTTTTCGAAATGAGATATAGAAAATGTATTTATTTTGTCAAGCCCTCGATCAAACCCCATGCAAGTAAAACCCAACACTCGAAACAGACAGTCTTTCAGAAGTACACTGGTCCGATTATGATACATTTTTTGGTCCGATAATGATACAAGTTTTATGATCAGAGAAATCAATATATTTAAATGAATTTATGTCTGAAATGCTATAAATTATCACTTACGTAAACTAGATAGAAAGGCTTTCATTTATGATTACATGTTATATTATAGGTGCAAATGTGACATGAAAAGCGATGTACCTTGAAAATAGTCTAAATCGGTCTGGTCATGATACATTACCCTAAACCGCGAAAAAAAATTTTTTTTTCGACTAAAATAAATTGAAAATAAACACTAAATTTCAATAAAAAAATGAATTGACTTTTATTTTGAAGAAACATGAAGTTATTACGCAACTTTAAAAAAATGTCCAGGATGGAGAAAAGAAAATCGAATTTTCAATGGAAGATTAATTTTTTTCTAAATTCAAAAAGCGAGGTTTCAATTTAGGCATGTGGAGCATTGTCACATAGTTATACAATGCCTCCACAGTTATGGGTCAGCTACAATTATGGGTCACTTTTACGCAAATACGTCTATTCTAACGAAACTGAACAATTTTCATTAGCAGTGGTATTTTTTGTAACTCACTTGTAACCTCATTCATACGATTAACATAATTTAAAGTTGAAAATGTCACTAAAAACTATAATTCTACTCGGTGCAATAAGTGAAGTGACCCATAATTGTAGTAATGTTACATTTTACGGTACACAATTGTGGGCCAGTCCATATTTTGGCTGTTTTTATTACTTTTACATGATAATGCATCAAGACTGTATAAAACAACTTATTATCAAGCTTTTACAACAGTAAAAAAACTAGCGGTATGTATTTTGACGATTCTATAGAATAAATGATTTTGAATGCCACAAGTGACCCATAATTGTGTTTTTTGCTTTGTAAGTAATATTTTTCTTCCCAACCGATTTACACGCATCAACTGCAGTGAAACTAATTGTTGATCGAAAGTACACATCAGAACACAGAGATAGATGGTAAAACATTCGTAGTTGATAATTCTTACAATTTTATATCCATTTTTGAACATTCAGACAACACGTTGACTGACCCATGATTGTAGAGGGACTGTACTAATGGATTCTTTTTTGCAAAACTGAGGACCACTGTTTGGATCTTTTGTGGTAAAAACTATGTTGATTATGTGGTTAATGTTTGATGTTTGATAACGATGATTTGTCAAGAAGAAGTATTATTTTTTCTTTTACCTTTAAATGGAATATTTACCATCTTAGAGGTTACGTTACATGGAAAGTATTCTCACCTTCTATAAGTTAATTCAGCCGGCAATTTCTGTTTTGCTATGTCAAAACACTGTTCACAAATGTCAATAGTTCTACATTCATTTGAAACAAAACTTCGGTATCTTTAAAATACTGTTTAATGTTCTCCCTTTTTCTTCAAGATCGTTGATTGAAAGTTTTTAAAAGAAACATTCTATTTTACAACAAATCTTGACCAAATTAATACATCTCAAATATATCTTTTTAGAACCAGAAATCCGAGCACCAAATTTGAAAATAAAATGTTTATGTCAAAGACAAAATAGCATTACCGATTGTTAGCGTACACAATAGTTACGAGAATCACGTAATGATGCTATTATCATTGTGTTACCAACTCAAAATTGCCGAATAATCGTAAATTTATAAAAAAAATGAAGTCCCTAGACATACAAACTATTTAAAAACACACCGACGGGTAGTTCGCCGTCGGTTTTATGTTGCGTTGCTAACGCTGGGGAGGATACGATATCAATCAAAGAAACTTCGACGATCAAATTTTGCACTCAATGAAATATAATTTTCTAATTATAGTCCTCGGAATGATTAATTCATTTTCTAATTCTGGACGTACATCAAAATTTTGTTTCCGTGAAACTTGGTCGTAGAAAACCATTCCTATAAATTTAGTTATCCATTGTACATAAGCGATAACGATCGACTCGTAATTAATTGCCCTATTCCATTTGCTGAAATGGTTGCCGTGCAAATTTAATTAATCTCTGAATGTATGCCATCGGAAATCCAAACTTATGTTTTTGACATTCAAATATGACCATTTATGCTGCTTGCAATAAACTCTATGGAAACCAAATTTAATCAGAATCCTATTAAAAAGTGCCTCGAAACTACAAAACTTCAGAAAAAAAAACTTAACAAAGAATGAAACAAAAAACATTTTCTCTCCACAACTAACCTTGTTCGCAGCCCAGTTGGTAAACTAACTCTATCCAGGAAGTGACAGCTCAAGCTTAAGTCTTTGCAGGCTCACGATGGTTCCACTCGCGAAACCAAACGAAAAAAAAAGAACTACACGAGGGAGAAGTAGCGATCACACAAAAAAAACGCTTGTTAATTAAACACACGGCTGAATATTTTCGGCAGCCTACCGAGACAAGATCTACCGGCGGCAGCGGCCGTACCCGTGCTAAGATCTAGATCTGCACACGTGAAAAGTATCACTTTCTTCTCGGTCACTATCATCTATCTACTTGTTGTTTGGAATTGGTTTGCTCATTAGCCTTACAACATCCAGCATGCGGAGTGCCTAGTGCCAGCGCCAGTAAATAAATCTCCTCGCACACCGCGAGATAATGTTGTTGGCAATCACTTCAGCTTGTTTCAACACACACTCCTGCACGACGCTGTGCTACGCACCTGTGCTTGGGCACTTGCTCAGCTGAATGGTTGTTGTGTTTTTTTTTTTTTTTGTGACGACGGCTGAAACGATGCCGACGACAACGCCGAGGATCAGTCGTTGTACAACATAATGAAATGTAACACCATGTAATGAAGATGCCAGTACAAGCAAATAAAGAACAATTTATCCACTGTCGGATGACCGTTGCCGCGTAGTACACGACACTTGGGAAACTTAACGCGAAGCAGCAAGGCACGTGACGTTCCGACTGAGACCACTTCACCGAAGCACACGGAGGTCCACTCGGTACATGGCAAGCGTACGAGCTAGCTGAAGTTGTGACACTAATCCACTAATAATTAGTCGTTCGTAGCAACAAGGGCTCAATCCGACACGCTGTAGCATGCATTCGAGGTTACCTCATCAGCATGGACCTTTTTTTTCCCGCTGGCGATGCAGTTCGCGAAGTTCTAAACGAATCAGGTTACACAAATTATCTCCACAAATCCATCAGCACCCATTTGCCAAATAAAATCCTATCATCATATGATTTATACACACAATCTTCTCGCGGCAAGGTCACCTGTTCAGAAGCATCATCCTGGTCCGTCAATCGGAACACTTCACAAGTGCGAGTGAGTGTGAATATACTACATATATTTTAGCAGGTAGAACACACGGATGCCCTGTGTCGCTTCGACAGTGCACCTAGCGGAGACTTGCACGCCTGCAAGCGACAAACCACTTCGTCCTAACAAATCTCGATGAGAAACCGCCAAAAAGCAGCGAAAACATTCGAACTCGCTCAAACAAACAACACGACGCAGCACCAGCACAGTCAGAACCGAGTCCGAAAGCCCGAGAGATGTGTAACGGAGAAGAGTCAAATCACGACTGGTGGAATCATATAAGTAAAATCAAGGTAAAACCCATAACATTATTTGCCTCGTTTTTGCCCTCAGATGTTACTCGCTGCCAGCTATGAAGTGTGTGTAATGTGTCTGATCGAGTTGCGACGGGCCCCTTGCGGATGGTGATGACGGTCGATGCTGGTGCTGCTGCTGGCTGATGATGATGCGACTGCGATGCTCACCAGGATTATTTTTCTCTCTCTCTCTATCTCTCCCGCCGCTCTGTGGAATCTTCACATATTGCAAAAAACAAACCGAATTCGCGCCCGATAGGCTCTCCCGGTAGTAAGATTGAGCGCACGCTCCGGTCTCCGCTCTGCTCATCAATGCCGGTTTGATATCACGTAAAGGGTGCACAATTTGTTGTCACTGCTTGTTGTTGGCCATCGTCGTTGCTAGTTGCCGCGCGCAACCGGTTGAAGATGCGCTCGCATATCGGCAGCGGCAGCGAGCGAGCGTTCGCATACCGATCTATATGCCACTCGTGTACTCTTTCCCGTTCCACCGTGCACCGAAGCACAGACCAATCTTACGACGTAGGTTTTTTCATTTCCAGTGCACAGATAGACGCTACCCGAACAAAGCGATTTCACGACTTAGATTATCGAACAAAGTTGTAGGAAAATAACACTTTTTACATTTTGTAATTTATTACCTACAGTCAAAATAACAAACTTGTTTTCTAACTCATATAAAAATCCCACGCTACTTCCTTTGTTATTTTTTTCTGGTTTTTTATTTATTGTTTATTTTCTCTGGTTTTTTGTTTTTTTGTTTATTGTTTATTGTTTATTGTTTATTGTTTATTGTTTATTGTTTATTGTTTATTGTTTATTGTTTATTGTTTATTGTTTATTGTTTATTGTTTATTGTTTATTGTTTATTGTTTATTGTTTATTGTTTATTGTTTATCGTTTATTGTTTATTGTTTATTGTTTATTGTTTATTGTTTATTGTTTATTGTTTATTGTTTATTGTTTATTGTTTATTGTTTATTGTTTATTGTTTATTGTTTATTGTTTATTGTTTATTGTTTATTGTTTATTGTTTATTGTTTATTGTTTATTGTTTATTGTTTATTGTTTATTGTTTATTGTTTATTGTTTATTGTTTATTGTTTATTGTTTATTGTTTATTGTTTATTGTTTATTGTTTATTGTTTATTGTTTATTGTTTATTGTTTATTGTTTATTGTTTATTGTTTATTGTTTATTGTTTATTGTTTATTGTTTATTGTTTATTGTTTATTGTTTATTGTTTATTGTTTATTGTTTATTGTTTATTGTTTATTTTGTGAGTTGATTTAGTACATCCATATGATGCTGAAATGAAAACAATTTTCTGGAACTTCATACGACGAACAATAAATTCTGCAAGACACAACATATCAAATTTGATTGTAATAATCAAGTTTACTCCTTCTAAAAATTGTATTCACCAGCATAAACGTATGATATAAACATTGCGTTTGACATTTTTCTACCGTGCAATGTCTATTGTATGAGTAATTTTTTTTTGTTTTTATTTAACTCGCACTCCTAGCGACAAGTTTGTCCACTAGCCCGGAGCTTTGCTACCGTACGTAACTCCAAACCCGCAGCAAAAAAAAACATCTTCTGGTGCGGCGGAATACATTTCCACAATCAGCACTCTCCCCACATAATTGCCTTGCCGCGGTACCTTTTGTGGTTTGAACTAATTTTGTCTCCCACATGGAATGGCATTTAGATGGGGGTCTCTATATGTATAGGCGAGAACGATAAAATCTGAGCTCTCGAAGATGAACCTAATGGATGAGCCGAGTTGAACATTTTTCGCCGCTATTTCTGGTCCTATACTATGACATACAGTTACAGGGACAAATGCCCGCGTTTGAAACACTGATCACTTCCGCGTAACTTGGATTCGTGAGTTAGTTGGCGATTGTTGAAGAATATGAATTGTCATCGTAAAAATATAATTTGTTATACGATCATTTCTTTTAGCCTAAGAAAATAATCAGCTTACGACATAAGCCTCAAAACTACCGTCTGGCTCAATGAAGCTAATTAATAAGCATTTCCATTCCAACTCACGAAAGAAAAAAGAATCGCACAAGTGTTGCTGCAAATGTTTAAACACATATCCTTACGGTGTGTCTGTAGCGTGCTGTTAGTAAATCGACCAAGGACCACACGACGGTTATCGTAAGCATAAATATAACGGTGCACCGCTTGGGCTGTTGATTTTTCGCAAAACAATTACTTCTTTGCATCTCCGACATGCCGAAAAGTAACGTGAGCTCGGCGAACCAGAAAGAAGATCCTTTCGGTGGGTGCATAAATAACGACAACGGTTCGCAACAGCCGTGCGTTCAGCCGAGCGGCCGCTCCTTATGGCAAACAGTTTCGTCTTGGCCCCGGGTAGGTACGTGCAAGTTTACTCAACACTGGTACGGAATAATTTAGCGCATGTCCTACAAGATCGTTACAAATTTCAATATAGGTCCGACAAGCGGACTCGCGAAAGGCTGCCCGAGCGCTGGCTGCTCTCCATTATGGGATCCATTGTCGGGTGAAGAAAAGCGGTCAAAAATATGTCCCAATTAATTCAACAAATATACGCAGTCGAGATTAAAAAGCGGTGTGCTAGTATATTTACGAACCGTTGACAGGCATAAGTATCCGCTTTTGGGAACGATTTGCGTGGGTTTTGTTTTGACCATTACTAAGTGGTTTCATCCACAATTCAAGTACTGAGACATGTACGATAGTACTGAGACAACTCCAAATTTGCTTTGAAACCTAACGCTTATGTACGATTAAATATTTCGGACTTCGTGATTTTAATGAAAATGTGACCAAAAATCGGAAAAATGTGACCAAAGGTTGGTGAACGAGAAACCAAAAACACGACTTATTGTTGAAAAAGTGAACGAACCCTTATTTCGTTCACTTTTTCAACAATTAGTTGTGTTTTTGGTTACCTAATTCGAAAATTTCATTCTTCATATACTATATTATGATAAAATTTCTAATATGTAAATAATGATTCATTTTACTTGATAAAACCTAAAGAAAACTAATCTTCAATAAACTAGTTGAAATCGTATCGTGAAATGTTTATCAACTTGATCCTTTCTTTATTTTCAATGCATATGGGATTGACTTGTCTAGAGACATTATATCAACAGTGAATAGATGTAATTTTTCAGGATAAAATCAGTTTTAATGGAAACAATAACAATAAAATCAAGATTTCGGTTCAGAGACATTTTCTTTTACGCTTCCATTTATTATCTGAATCTTCAGGGCGCGGTCCCGTTTGGCTATCGTATACAACTAATCCCTAGATGTGGTCCATCTAAGTATCCTACTTTTTATTTCGAAGCCTCTTAGCGAAAAACTTTGTGATCAAGCTCTGTCTTTTTACCCGAGCTCTCTTGAATTTGATTGTCGATTTCCTACAGCATTGAAATTTTTCTGAACACACGATGATCTACTACTTATTGAATCCTTATCCGTTCATCGCAATGTAATGCAAATATAATTCTAATTTGATCTATTCCTAATCTACTCCGCATCTTACTTCAATATAATCCCAATTAAGCATAAATTCGAACCTAGTAGTTCCAAAGAAAGTGAAACTAATAAACAAGGGTTTTCAACCGGAGGTTCGCGGCTGGCAAGGGAGTACCTTGGTAATTGGTCTTTTGTTTTCAGATATGCAATTCCTTATTGGACTAACTTTTTCAGGAGGCGCTGAGCTCTTTGTGCTTTGAAAAACGGGCTGCGAAATCAAAAAGTTTGAAGCCATTTCGGGTTAAATCATTCTGAAAATGTAAGAATTTACTGTGACCAGGAAAATTAAATATTTTCCGACATTTCTTCGCCAGAATAAAGTGCTGATACAATACACCTTGTTTTTTACGGGAGAAACAACGACGAGCGCATGGTAGCAAAATGAGTGGGCAATAAAAAAGAATAACAGTAAACTTTTCAAAACCAAGAAATAAAAAGCAAGAACAGGACAGAAAGGAAATCGCAAAAAGCAAATTTTTTCTCTCCGGGCTTTCAGTAGCGAAAATCTAGACTTAAATTCGGGTGTTCTTTATTTTCTACGCACGCACGTAGAATTTTGCATTACAAATCTCTGGCAAAGGTCTAAAAGATTAACTAGACCTTCGCAATCGGACATCCATTTTCAAATTTTCGAACTGGAAGACAGAAAGTCAAATTTTCTGAAAAAAAATGAGGTAAGAACAGATCATTTTTTTTTAATCAAAAATAGTATATTTGACACGGCACTATACATTGTATGTTTAACTAAACCAGATACAATTTTGTTTAAAACTGGATTAGAAAGGGAAAGAAGAGAGGCACGTTTTTATTTCTCGCGGCCGACTACGAGCTAGTGAGGATTTAAGATGAGAGGAGGGGAGATACAATTATTACTCGAAGCTATTTTAAAACTATTCAAATTAATATAAAAACTATCGAAAAGATAACACTGCACAACGGTTGTTGTTACTGGTGTTCATTAACTCGTGTGTTGCAGCAGATGAAGTGGTGAATACGTGTTGGTTGTTGCTCAACAGCGATATTGCAGCATGGGGCGTTTATGATTGATAGTGATTTTATTAGCTGTGTATGCTCGATTTTAATTCTAAAAAGAGTGTTGTAGGTTTTCTATATGGGTCATTCCATACGAAGTGTACATGCTACGACACGACCATCACAGGTTTTGCTCAAAGTTGGGGGAATTATTCATCTACTGTCTCTTTGGAAAATTCCCAATTTTGGTATCGATTGGAATACCCCCCGCTCTCTAGGACCCCCTCTTTATTGCAAAGTCACGGCATTTTTGTCAAAAAATTTTTTTTCTTTTGCTCACAATTCACAGACGTAAGATGTCTGAAAAATACTGATAGATAATTTTTGAAGAAATTATACCAAAGAATCCAGAAAAAATATAAGTTTTGACCGAAAGTGTTGGTAGATAAATTATTTTTGTATTTGAAAACTAAATTTACATTTTTTGGCAAATGCAGCCATTTTTATTTCAAATTTGATAATTTCATCGTGTTCCTTGGAAAATTTCACATAAGAAACAACTATCATCCCGAGGTAATATGAGCCAATCTTAACATTTTTACGGAAAAAGTTGTAAACTTCGTAATTATTTTGTTTTATAATTTATAGACGTAAGACATCCGAAAA
Organism: Wyeomyia smithii; assembly: GCF_029784165.1. Classification (NCBI taxonomy): domain Eukaryota; kingdom Metazoa; phylum Arthropoda; class Insecta; order Diptera; family Culicidae; genus Wyeomyia; species Wyeomyia smithii. Next base: position 187,910,285 of record NC_073695.1, on the reverse strand, counting down.
ATAGTGATAGCTGAATTTTGAAGAAAATATACCAAGGAATCCAGAAAAAATATTGTTTTTGGTCAGAAGTGTTGCCAGATAGATTATTTTTATATTTTAAAATTAAATTTACATTTTTCGGCCAATGCAGCTAATTTTATTTTAAATTTGATGGTTTGTCATATTTTTCGGAAAATTTCACGTAAGAAGCACTTACCACCCCGTGGTAATATGAGCCAATCTTGAGATATTACATTTTACGAAAAATTAAATACGAAATTCAGAACTATTTTCGTAAAAATGCTATATCTCGAGATTGGCTCATATTACCTCGGGATGATAGTTGTTTCTTATGTGAAATTTTCCAAGGAACACGATGAAATTATCAAATTTAAAATAAAAATGGCTGCATTTGCCAAAAAATGTAAATTTAGTTTTCAAATACAAAAATAATCCATCTGGCAACACTTCCGGTCAAAAATAATTTTTTTTTCTGGATTCCTTGGTTCATTTTCTTCAAAATTCATCTATCACTATTTTTCGAGTGTCTTACGTCTATAAATTGTAAAAAAATTAATTACGAAGTGTACAACTTTTTTCGTAAAAATGTTATATCTCGAGATTGGCTCATATTACCTCGGGATGATAGTTGCTAGTTTCTTATGTGAAATTTTCCAATGAACACGATGAAATTTTCAAATTTAAAATAAAAATGGCTGCATTTGCCGAAATATGTAAATTTAGTTTTCAAATACAAAAATAATTTATCTGGCAACACTTTCAGTCCAAACTTATATTTTTTCTGGATTTCTTGGGTTATTTTCTTCAAAAATCATCTATCAGTATTTTTCGGACATCTTACGTCTATGAATTGTAAGAAAAAGAAAAAGAAGATTTTGAACAAAAAATGCGTGACTTTGCAATAAACAGGGGGGTCCCACAGAGCGGGGGTATTCCAATCGACACCAAATTTGGGATTTTTTCAAAGTGACGGTAGATGAATAATTCTCCCAACTTTGAGCAAAATCTGTGATGACCGTGTCCAAGTTTGTGCTTTTTCGTGGTCACTTCGTATGGAATGACCCATATGCTAACCTCATCATAAAAAGGCTTTTCCCAAAACTGAAGAAAATTAGCCACCTCATATATTTTCCTTCCTTCTTCATCCCGTTCCGCTCTACTCTAGGAATGCTTTTCTCTCCCTATCAACTTTTTTCGCCGGGCATTTCGCACTCCGTGCGACCCCACGTTGCTTAATCTAGCTCACTTGACTGCCATCCGGTCTTCGCGGTACGCCGCGTCCGTCCAGCAACACTAGTCCGCCACCGCTTCCAGCTATTAATCCTCAAGCCGTTCCAGACTTTCCCGTGCCGACTTGCACGTTTCCGCTGGCCCAATCCGAACAGTCCATTCGAATGCGATGCCGCCGAAATTCGGAACACCGTACCGTAAAAAATAATTAGGAAAAAGGAAAAAAGCCCTCTCTGAAGGGCCTTCGTTGGTTTTCTCTCTTGAATGCCTCAGCGGGACTTTATCCGTTGTTGGCGCTTGATCGTTCCACGGCTCTTCTGCAACGAGGACGATTGCTTCAATATAGCGTGGCCATGTGGCGGTTGCAATTTGTTCATACCCAAAAATAACTCCGTCCGCGGTTGACTCGCGATGTGCACCCGACGACTTCTCACACAAAAAGAAAAAAATTCTCGATCGAATTGACTGTCTCCTGTTTGACAGTTCGTTTGATTCCTCATGAGCCGTGCTGCCCGTTTCTTGGCATTATTAGCAGCGTCGGTTTGGTTAGAGAATGGCGGACTGTCAGCGAGTTGCTGTCAAATTTCAACTGCTTCAAAGTATATAGTGCGGTTTCTGGTGGCATATTGCATGTGCCTTCGTCTACTGCGTAATTCATTACTATGCTTCATGTGTGCGGTATTTATATTTATTCTAACTGTAACAAGAGAAAAATACCATTAAATCGGAACTTTGATGGCTTTCAGGAATCCGTAGATGAGCTGCATGTACGTAAAAGTTTCATTCACTGCTGAAACATTTGGTTTGAAAGAAGATCCATTTCGATAATTTTATCTCAACAATTTCTGTACGTTTTTTCATCGATTATTTAAGGAATACTTTGACCGCTTTGAGGCTACACATCCCGAAAACCCGTTAAGCCGAAATTTTGCACGGAGATCTTTTTCAAGGAGACCTACTACTAAATTGAATTTGTAGGTCAAATTTTTTCCCATTTTTCCCTATTGGTACTCTAAGAAACAGTAATGATGAACCCCAATATTGAAAAAATAATTAAGTTCAAATGGTCTGGTGGGGAGGCGTTGAACCCTTTAACCCCTCTTCGGCTACGCCACTGACAGTGTATTATCAAAATATTTCCAACCAACTTTAATTTCTCCATCGACTTTTTACCCGTCAACATTCAAGGTTATTAAAGGTAGACTGCGTGTGGACTTCGGAGGAAAGTCCAGCCTTTCTGAGCGTCTGTTTTACAGGTTAAGAGCAGCTCATAACAGCATCTGACTCGGAGCGGGCGGCTGAATTAAGAAACGTGTTGTCTCGAACGCTATACTCAAGATGGCAGTCCCATCACCTAGTAACCTAATAATGGAACCTACCTGAACAATTACACTACGAACAATCAAGAGAATATAACTCGAAACATTCGGCGTGGTCCCAGAGAACGAAAAACGGATCACGAGTGGAAACTCGGTACCTGGAACTGCAAGTCGCTAAATTTTGGCGGAAACAGGGTGCTGCTTGAGCAGCTAAAACCTCACAAGTTTGGCATCATGGCTCTGCAGGAGATCTGTCGCAAAGGAGAGAAAGTGTCCGTGAAGGCAAGGCCCAGTTCTACCAGAGCGGTGGAGGATCGCGTGATCAATCGGAAGGCGATCAACGAAAGGACGTGTCTGTTGAGGATTAAAGGTCGTTTCTTCAACTACAACATCATCAACAAAGATAGACCTGACGACGATAAGGAATCGTTCTAAGCGCAGTTGGAGGTAACATACGAAAGCTGCTCGTCACAGGACATCAAAATGGTCATCGGGGATAAGAACGCACAGGTTGGTAGAGAAACGATGTATAGACCGGTGATATGGCTTACAACCTACACACCGACACGAACAACAACGGTTGATGCACCAACTTCGCAGCTTCCCGAGGCCTAGTGATTAGAAGCACCTTCTTTCCACGCAAAGATTTCAACAAAGCCACCTGGAGATCACCTGACCACCGAACAACAAACCAAATTGACCACATTCTCATTGATGGCCGATTTTTCTCAAACTCTACACACATACGCTTCCTCCGGGGTGCGGATATCGACTCAAACTCACACCTAGTAGCAGTACATGTGCGCTCAAAACTTTACACGGTATTTCACACACGTCAGAACCGTCCTCCTCGGCCAAACATCCGGCAGTTGACCAACCCGCAGGCTTTCGAGAACTACGCGCGTCTACTCGATGAGGCACTACCGAAGGCGATGAGGCGGAAGAATAATGTGCTTCGACTCTCGACGATGGATGTGGTAATGTCGAGATGACGTTCGACGGGGAATGCAAGCAAGCGATGGAGAGGAAGAAAAGAGCTTGGAAAAACTATCTAAGCATCGCCACAGGAGAGAACGCGGCCAAACACCGACGAGCTCGAAATAAGTTGACATCGATTCTGAGGAGGAAGAAGCGCCAGCTCCTGAAGAGCTGGAGCAACTGTTTCGGGCTAACGATACGCGCATGTTTTTTGAGAAGGTGAACCAATCCCGTAAAGGCTACATACCGAGTACAGATATGTGTGGGGACGTGGAGGGAAACCTGATCACAAGCGAGCGCGAGTTGGTTGACAGGTGGCAGCAGTTCTTCTCAATAGCGGAGCAACGGAAGGAGGCGGAAAACAAGTTATCCTTCGAGTGCCTACAAACGACAGTAGTGCTACAGTTCCCGGTATCCTGGAGATCAAACGGGAAATTGGGTCACTCAAGAACAACAGAGCCGCCGGCAAGGACAGGCTACCGGAAGAGCTCTATAAACATTGGAAAAGAAACACTAGCAACGGCACTCCACTGGTTAATCTCTAGGATTTGGGAGGAAGAGACTACCAGAGGAATGAATGGTCAGAGACACTTTCGATTCCCTTCGAAGTACGCAGATGGTTGAGACAAGGAGATGGATTGCACATTCCACGGGGCCATCCACATTCCACGTGGACAGATTTTAAACGATTTTGAACCATCCTCCCTCCCGGTGGACAACTTCTCCTATAAGTGAGCATTACACATACCACCTCCCACCCCCACCCAGGTTGTCCACGTGGTATGTGGATGGCCCCTTATTACGAGAAACTCAGCGACAGCGAATTCAATCTACGCCAGGCTAAAAGTGGAAACAAGAAGAGTTGAACTAGAAATAAATGCGTCGAAAACGAAGAATATGAAAGGAAGAGGCTGTAAAGAAACCAACATTCGCCTCCCCCGGACGGTGATCATGGACGGCGACGAACTCGAAGTGGTAGAGGAGTTCGTTTACTTGAGATCTCTGGTAACCGCCGACAATAACACAAGTAAGGAGGTTCAACGCCCTTCACAGGACTCTTCGATCCAGGAGCATACGCAGCCGCTGACGATGTACAAAACCCTAATTAAACCCGTAGTCCTTAATGGACTCGAAACCGTGACGCTGCTCACGGCGGACATACGCGCACTGGCCGTATTTGAACAGAAAGTGTTGAGGACAATATTTGGTGGAGTACAAACCGAAAGCGGAGAGTGGCGAAGACGTATGAACCACGAGCTGCAAGCACTACTCGAAAAGATTCCCATTGTCCACCTGACGAAAGTCGGGAGGCTACAATGGGCCGGGCATGTCGCGAGAATTCCGGACGACGGTGCGGTAAAATCGGTTATCTTCAAGGACCCCACCGGCACCAGGAATAGAGGGGCCCAACATGCTAGATGGTTGCAGCGGATCTGCGAGTATCGACGCGTGTAGGAAATTGGTGACGAGTAGCCCGAACCCTCCCAGCTGGTCTCGAGGTACGATGCTGTTAGTGCTAGTAGGATCGTAGCGCTGGCCCCGCAATTGTCCTGTACACTTAACAGTTGGCTGCGGAGTCTGTGTATAATAAACAGAAGGTCGAGTTCCGAATCGGAATGTAGCACCAAGGCTTTGCTTTGCTTTTAGCCCAGGACCGAGTAGAATAGAGAAAAATTTTTGATACGGCACGAGTTACTAAATCTCTAGACTGCTGAAGTAAGTAAGTAAGTATGTGTAGCTGGGAAAATGAAAATATTATTGTAGTTGTTTATTGCTTGCTAATTTGGATGATACTCTCTTACTCTCATCAAGGAGAGCTTAACCATTATAGTACAGGGGTTTCTGACACTGTCCAGTTCTCAAACGAATATAATAGAAAGGAATTTCCTATAAATACTATTATTTAAACAATGTGAAATAATTTTTATAGAAGTAAAATGATCCTCTCGCACATATAAACACGAACTGTAATACATTTTACTTTGATACATTGTTTTAGCTGCTGTAATACAGGTCGAACTCGATTATCTGGAGTTTTGAAAAATATTCAACTCCGGATAACCGAGTTCTCCAGATAATCAAACCGACTAATTAGAAACATTTTTTCAAATTTTCCTATCGGAAAAAGTCTGTTTGTTTAATATTGATATACCAACATAAAATATAAAAATTAACTACCGTCTGTGTGTCGATGTTTGTCAAATTTGTAATGAGATAAATCAACCGTGTCACCACTCTTTATGCATTGAAAAAAATTGCAGAAAAACTGCATCAAATTTTGCATTTCTAGATAGAACCAGCAAACAACGAACGTCACAAATGTAAACAGAGTTTTGAATTGAAGAAAAATATACGACTGCGGATAATCGATCCATTTTCTCCGTATAATCGATCCCCGAAAAATCGAACCTCGGAACAATCCTGCCTCCGTATAATAGTGTCCGACCTGTATTGCGAGAAGTGTTAAGAATAAAAATGTGAAAGAATTTTACCTTCAGCAAATGGTTTTGACGTAGGACTACGTCTTTGTTTTCTATACTAAATTATACTTTATGAAAATGAAAATGAAACTGGAAACTGCGTCAGATTTCAAACGGTTATAGCAAGCGAACGACTTAATGCATCTTAGTCATTTATATGTCGGTGGATAGATAAAATGTGTAACAATTTTTTGATATTATGTTCAACATTGTTGCTTTACTGCCTAGTGGTGGAAAAAGGTGAAAAGTTCCAAGGTCAAGCTTCCCCATACATTTCCCTCGTTATTGGCTTGCTTCCCAAGCACAGATAACAATAACATGGACGAAATAAATTCCACTGCCTACACATTTTGACTTAACAAAGTGTTTTGGTTTGTTTGTCTTTGTCTAAGCTGCGTGGCCACGCCCTAATGGTAAAAATCTACGCTGAACTCGATACAAAAGACTGCGTGTGGAAAATTCAGCTTCAGTTTAGTTTGTTCCACAATAGCGAGTGCGGTGCAGCTGTTAAAGTTACGCGACATTGAGAAACGAGAGCTGCATACGCGTCAACTTCCAGGCACCGCGGAGCATGTTACCTTTATTCTACACACGGCAGCAACAATAACCATTGTACGCTGCAGGATATTTTGCTGGCACAGCTGCTGGAGGGCACAGCGGAGAGCAAATTTTATACGCAGCCAACAAAATAATCGATGCTACCGGTGGTGGTGTGATCATCAGCATTCTGTAGCTACATTTCGAGCTAAAGATTATGAAATCGGTTCTTTCAGAACTATAAGATGATGAAGATAAGAGTTATGAGAATTTTCACAACTACTACTAGTGTGAAATGTTCATCTATTTCTCAATAATCATTTTTACAAAAACGACCAGGGCGCACCAGAGATAAACGGTAGTGTTGCCTATGAATAGTTTATCACAACAAGATATAACCCTCATTTCAAGAATTTACACTGCTAAATTGAGGGATTTTCCGGTTTAATTGTTTGTTTGTGTTCACTCGAACACCGTTATCAGTCAGATATTAGCAACGAAAATTTGTTAATCTAAGAACCAGAGTGATTTTCGCATCGGGAAAGCAAAAACTTTCTTTAGATGCTTATGAAAATCACTCAGTAGTATCGAAAGTGTTTTGGTTTGTTCCTCTTTCTCGAAGCTACGTAGCCACGCCTTAATTGCAAAAATCTGCGCTGAACTCGATACAAAAGACTGCGTATAGAAAATTCAGCTTCAGTTTAGTTTGTTACACATAAGCGAGAGCGGTGCAGCTGTTAAAGGTACGCGACATTGAGAAACGAGAGCTGCATACGAGTCAACTTCCAGGCACTGCGGAACATGTTACCTTTATTTTGCATACGGCAGCAACAGTTACCATCGTTCGCTGCAGGATATTTTGCTGGCACAGCTACTGGAGGGCACAGCGGAGAGCAAATTTTATGCGCGGCCAACAAAATATTCATGGTGCGA